>NC_052101.1:52914499-53235284 GCF_015852505.1 Tachyglossus aculeatus
CTGACTCCTAGGCCCATACTCTATCCACTACACCATGCTGCTTCTCTAAAAGATGGGCATTATCTTCTGGGTTTTGCTCTACTACAACCCAGCCTGTGCACACTTTGCTCCTCTAATGCTAATCTACTCACTCTACTCCGATCTCAAATATCTCGCCACCATCCTCTCACCCATGTCCTGCTGCCCTCCCTCCTCATAACTCACAGACAATTACTCTCACCCTCTTCAAAGGCTTACTGAAGGCACATCTCCACCAAGAGTCCTTCCTCGACTAAGCCCTCTTTTATTTTTCTCCCACTCCCTTCTGTCACCCTGATTTGCTCCTTTCATTCGTCATCCCCTAGCCCCACAGCACTTATCAATCAATCAATCAATTGTATTTATTGAGCGCTTACTGTGTGCAGAGCACTGTACTAAGCACTTGGGAAGTACAAGTTGGCAACATATACACTTATGTACATATCTGTAATTAATTTATTTATATTAATGTCTGCCTTTACCATCTACTCTGGGCTCTTAACTCCTGCCTTAAACTTCCAGTGCCCCCAACTCCCACCTTGTCACTAAGGCAACTGTCAGTGCTTAATACCATGCTCTGCACTTGGGAAGTTTGTACTAAATACTCCTCCTACTATCAAAGACTCTAGTGACACTGAAGCCACTGGATTTGCCCTGCCCCCAAATCTTCCCCACCCACCGCACATCCACGCTCATCCTTCTCAGCTACCTCACATCTGCCTGATTTCAAAATCAGTTCCCTCAAACTTTGCTTCAAAGTGCTCCTCCTTCACACTGTCTGAACACTTGCATCCACGTTTCTTTCCCTCCTGGTTGGCATCTTCAACCAATTACTTTATGCTGAATCAATTCCTTCCCCACTGCTTTCAAACATGCCCAAATCAATCAATCAATCAATCAATCATATTTATTGAGTGCTTACTGTGTGCAGAGCACTGTACTAAGCGCTTGGGAAGTACAAGTTGGCAACATATAGAGACGGTCCCTACCCAACAGTGGGCTGACAGTCTAGAAGGGGGAGACAGAGAACAAAACCAAACATATTAACAAAATAAAATAAATAGAATAGATATGTACAAGTAAAATAAATAAATAAATAAATAAATAAATAAATAAATAAATAAATAGAGTAATAAATATGTACAAACATATATACATATATACAGGTGCTGTGGGGAAGGGAAGGAGGTAAGACGGGGGAAGGGAGAGGGGAATTAGGGGGAGAGGAAGGAGGGGCCTCAGTCTGGGAAGACCTCCTGGAGGAGGTGAGCCTTGAAGGGAGGAAGAGAGCTAGCTTGGCGGATGGGCAGAGAGAGGGCATTCCAGGCCAGGGGGATGACGTGGGCCGGGGGTCGATGGCGGGACAGGTGAGAACGAGGCATGGTGAGGAGATTAGCGGCAGAGGAGCAGAGGGTGCGGGCTGGGCTGTAGAAGGAGAGAAGGGAGGTGAGGTAGGAGGGGGCGAGGTGACGGACAGCCTTGAAGCTGAGGGTGAGGAGTTTCTGCCTGATGCGCAGACTGATTGGTAGCCACTGGAGATTTTTGAGGAGGGGAGTAACATGCCCAGAGCGTTTCTGAACAAAGACAATCCGGGCAGCAGCATGAAGTATGGATTGAAGTGGGGAGAGACACGAGGATGGGAGATCAGAGAGAAGGCTGATGCAGTAGTCCAGACGGGATAGGATGAGAGCTTGAACGAGCAGGGTAGCGGTTTGGATGGAGAGGAAAGGGCGGATCTTGGCAATGTTGCGGAGCTGAGACCGGCAGGTTTTGGTGACGGCTTGGATGTGAGGGGTGAATGAGAGAGCGGAGTCGAGGATGACACCAAGGTTGCGGGCTTGTGAAATGGGAAGGATGGTAGTGCCGTCAACAGTGATGGGAAAGTCAGGGAGAGGGCAGGGTTTGGGAGGGAAGACCAGGAGTTCAGTCTTGGACATGTTGAGTTTTAGGTGGCAGGCAGACATCCAGATGGAGATGTCCTGAAGGCAGGAGGAGATTCGAGCCTGGAGGGAGGGGGAGAGAGCAGAGGCAGAGATGTAGATTTGGGTGTCATCAGCGTAGAGATGATAGTTGAAGCCATGGGAGCGAATGAGGTCACCAAGGGAGAGAGTGTAGATCAAGAACAGAAGGGGACCAAGAACTGAACCTTGAGGAACTCCCACAGTAAGGGGATGGGAGAGGGAGGAGGAGCCTGCAAAAGAGACTGAGAATGAACGACCGGAGAGATAAGAGGAGAACTGGAGAGGACAGAGTCTGTGAAGCCAAAGTTGAATAGTGTGTTGAGGAGAAGGGGGTGGTCCACCGTGTCGAAGGCAGCTGAGAGGTCGAGGAGGATTAGTATAGACTAACTTCCCCAAACTTCCCCTAGTTTTAAACAACAACAAAAAAACCCTGCCCTGTACTCCACAATCCCACCCGCTGATCACTCCATCCCCTTCTTACCATTCCTGTCCAAATCCCTAGAGTGGCTCATTTACTGAGAGCTCACCTCCTCCAAGAGGCTTTCTCAGACTGAGCCTCCTTTTTCCTCTCCTCCTCCCCATCCCCCTCACCCTACCTCCTTCCCCTCCTCACAGCACCTGTATATATAGTTGTACAGATTTATTACTCTATTTATTTTACTTGTACTTATTTGCTATTCTATTTATTTTGTTAATGACATGCATATTGCTTTAATTCTATTTGTTCTGATGATTTTGTCACCTGTTTACATGTTTTGTCCTGTTGTCTGTCTCCCCCTTCTAGACTGTGATCCCGTTTTTGGGTAGGGACTGTATATGTTGCCGACTTGTACTTCCCAAGTGCTTAGTACAGTGCTCTGCACTCAATAAATACATTGAATGAATGAATGAATGAATCTCTCCCTTCTAGAATGTAAACTCACTGTGGGAAGGGACTATACCTGTCATATTGTTATAATGTACCCTTCTGAGTGATTAGTATAGTGCTCTGCACACAGTAAAGTGCTCAATAAATACAATTGATTGATTTCCCTGGGGACACTCAGTTACCTCAAGACCTGTCCTAGGGGCACTCAGCTACCCCCAGACCTTCTCAAGGACTGCTCAGCTATCCCCAGTTTTTTGTAAAGAAGTTCAGTTACCTATCCTGCCCATCAGGGCTTGATTTGTTTGAAGGAGCAGAAAAAATTACTCAGTTGATTTCTTTGCCATGCTTCTCTCCAGCTATCCAAAGAAATGATCCAGTAGTCATGTAAACAAAGGGAGAGAGGCACAATGAAGTACTGTCCCTTTTTAGTCTTTCTGCTATCATGTTAATTTGTTAATCTGACTTTTCACCTTTATTTACCAAACATTTCTTTCCAAAGATGGGCATTATCTTCTGGGTTTTGCTTCTTTGGGGGCAATTCATTTGAGATTCAAAACAGTGGAACAGTGGAATTAACTCAATGGGATACTGAAGTGTGAGCCTGTTGTTGGGTAGGGCCCGTCTCTATATGTTGCCGACTTGTACTTCCCAAGCACTTAGTGCAGTGCTCTGCACACAGTAAGTGCTCAATAAATATCATTGAATGAATGAATGAATGAATGAATGAATGAATGAAATAGTCCAGGTTTAACACAGTTTCTTTTTAAAGACCAGGTCAAGTCTAAAATTACCTCAATTCGCTGACTTGCCTCATCTACCCTCATGTGATCCTTTTGCATTCATTTTGATAGCTGGTGCATATTTACAAAGTGAGGAACATGCCGAGCACAAGTAGTTTGTGCTTTAAAAGATCTCACATAGGGACAACTGCAAGCATGTTACTCCCCTCCTCAAAAATCTCCAGTGGCTACCAATCAATCTGCGCATCAGGCAGAAACTCTTCACCCTGGGCTTCAAGGCTCTCCATCACCTCGCCCCCTCCTACTTCACCTCCCTTCTCTCCTTCTACAGCCCACCCCGCGCCCTCCGCTCCTCTGCCGCTAATCTCCTCACCGTGCCTCGTTCTCACCTACCCCACCATCGACCCCCGGCCGACGTCATCCCCCGGGCCTGGAATGCCCTCCCTCTGCCCATGCGCCAAGCTAGCTCTCTTCCTCCCTTCAAGGCCCTACTGAGAGCTCACCTCCTCCAGGAGGTTTTCCCAGACTGAGCCCCTTCCTTCCTCTCCCCCTCGTCCCCCTCTCCATCCCCCATCTTACCTCCTTCCCTTCCCCACAGCACCTGTATATATATGCATGTATATATATATATGTTTGTACATATTTATTACTCTATTTATTTATGTATTTATTTTACTTGTACATATCTATTCTATTTATTTTATTTTGTTAGTATGTTTGGTTTTGTTCTCTGTCTCCCCCTTTTAGACTGTGAGCCCGCTGTTGGGTAGGGACTGTCTCTATGTGTTGCCAACTTGTACTTCCCAAGCACTTAGTACAGTGCTCTGCACACGGTAAGTGCTCAATAAATATGATTGATTGATTGATTGTAAAGCTTGGCCCAAATGGCTTGCGTTCAATGCATTTACTGCATTGACACCACTGTGAAAATGAAATAAATTCCCAAATGTCCCTTTTAATAATTAGTATATGCCATTTGAGCTTCAGTCACTTGCAGGCTGGTTTTCTAGCTGAAAAAAACAACAGGATGATTTTTGAGGTTGGTATTTGGGGGTGTTTCCCAAGCCAATCAACCCTCAAGAGCAACCCTAACTGTTTTTGTAAACAGAAGTACGCCTTTAGATTAATTTCTTTTCAACTGCTCCCTTGCTGATGAAGTGAGGCTTTCATTCAATCACATTTACTGAGCGTTTACTGTGCACAGAGCACTGTACTAAGCGCTTTGAGTGTTGCACACAGTGCAAGCAGTATATGGATTACTTCCACTCTTGGACAGTTGTGAGGGTGTGTCCTCTTGCTGTTCAGCTTCCTGATACAGAATGTGGGGCACATTTCTCTACAGACAGAAGAGAAGTGTGGAAGAGAAAAGGTGAAGGAGAAATAATAAAACAGGTCAATCATCTTGGCTAGTTTTTTTGGATTTGGGGGGGCAGAGGAGGGTGGAGAGGGTGGTTGGTATTTGTTAAGTGCTTTTAACACTTAACAGTGGCAGACACTGTAGTTGGATAGATACACGGTTGTCGGATTGGACACAATCCCTGTCCCACATGGAGCTCACAGTCTTAATCCCCATTTTTCACATGAGGGAACTGAGGCACAAAGAAGTGAAGTGATTTGCCCTAGGTTATACAGCAGACTAATGGCAGAACTGGGATTAGAACCCAGGTACTTCAACACTGTGGACCACCCCCTTCTCCTCAACACACTATCCAACCTTGGCTTCACAGACTCCGCCCTCTCCTGCTTCTCCTCTTATAACTCTGGTCATTCATTCTCAGTCTCTTTTGTAGGCTCCTCCTCCCCCTCCCATCCCCTTACTGTGGGGGTTCCTCAAGGTTCAGTTCTTGGTCCCCTTCTGTTCTCGATCTACAGTCACTCCCTTGGTGACCTCATTCGCTCCCACGGCTTCAACTATCATCTCTACGCTGATGACACCCAAATCTACATCTCTGCCCCTGCTCTCTCCCCCTTCCTCCAGGCTCGCATCTCCTCCTGCCTTCAGGACATCTCCATCTGGATGTCTGCCTGCCACCTAAAACTCAACATGTCCAAGACTGAACTCCTTGTCTTCCCTCCCAAACCCTGCCCTCTCCCTGACTTTCCCATCACTGTTGACGGCACTACCATCCTTCCCGTTTCACAAGCCTGCAACCTTGGTGTCATCCTCGACTCCGCTCTCTCATTCACCCCTCACATCCAAGCCGTCACCAAAACCTGCCGGTCTCAGCTCCGCAACATTGCCAAGATCCACCCTTTCCTCTCCATCCAAACCGCTACCCTGCTCGTTCAAGCTCTCATCCTATCCCGTCTGGACTAGTGCATCAGCCTTCTCTCTGATCTCCCATCCTCGTGTCTCTCCCCACTTCAATCCATACTTCATGCTGCTGCCCGGATTGTCTTTGTCCAGAAACGCTCTGGGCATGTTACTCCCCTCCTCAAAAATCTCCAGTGGCTACCAATCAATCTGCGCATCAGGCAGAAACTCCTTATCCTGGGCTTCAAGGCTCTCCATCATCTCGCCCCCTCCTACCTCACCTCCCTTCTCTCCTTCTACAGCCCACCCCACACCCTCAGCTCCTCTGCCGCTAATCTCCTCAACGTGTCTCGTTCTTGCCTGTCCCGCCGTCGATCCCTGGCCCACGTCATCCCCCTGGCCTGGAATGCTTTCCCTCTGCCCATCCGCCAAGCTAGCTCTCTTCCTCCCTTCAAGGCCCTACTGAGAGCTCACCTCCTCCAGGAGGCCTTCCCAGACTGAGCCCCCTCCTTCCTCTCCCTCATCCCCCTCTCCATCCCCCGTCTTACCTCCTTCCGTTCCCCACAGCACCTTTATATATGTATATATGTTTGTACATATTTATTACTCTATTTATACATTTATTTTACTTGTACATATCTATTCTGTTTATTTTATTTTGTTAATATGTTTGGTTTTGTTCTCTGTCTCCCCCTTCTAGACTGTGAGCCCACTGTTGGGTAGGGACTGTCTCTACATGTTGCCAACTTGTACTTCCCAAGCGCTTAGTACAGTGCTGTGCACACAGTAAGCGCTCAATAAATACGATTGATTGATTGATTGATTATGCCCAGGATAGAGCAAGTGAAAAGAATTCCCTCCTCCCAGAATACCTATCATGGTTTCCTAAAACTGGGCAGGAAATTGCTGCCTTAAAAAAAAAACAACCAAAAAACCCAGAACCCATCATTCCTCCCTAAAGTTTCTCTTTCGAGGGGTAGGAAGCTTTTTAACTAGTGAGAGTGTCCTCTTGTGGTCTAGGTTGACATTACTTCTAACTTGCGTCTGCTTTGTCAAGTGGAAAATAGGCTTTGAATAATAATGATGGCATTTGTTAAGCGCTTTCTATGTGCCAAGCACTGTTCTAAGCGCTGGGGGATACAAGGTGATCAGGTTGTCCCACGTGGGGCTCACAGTCTTCATCCCCATTTTACAGATGAGGTAACCGAGGCTCAGAGAAGTGAAGTGACTTGCCCAAGGTCAAACAGCAGACGTGGCGGAGCAGGAATTAGAACCCATGACCTCTGACTCCCAAGCCCATGTTCTTTCCACTGAGCCATGCTGCTTCTGAAAATGAAAATTTGAAAATGAGCTATCATACATACAGTCCAGCCATAATGGGTAATCTCATGTGTTCTGGCTAAAATACCATCAGGGCCTTGGGGGATGTTCCTGGGGCAACAAGTGTCCACTGGTTGTGGTGCAGTGTGGTTTTGGAAGAAACTAGCATGTGTTCACGGTATCGGAAGGCATGAAGGCTTAGTACAAGTGCTAAGTACAGTGCTCTGCACACAGTAAGCGCTCAATAAATACAATTGAATGAATGAAGGCTACAACTTGATTTCCCCTTCACGAGAGGTTATTGAGGATCACAATGCCCAAGTTTAGAACTGACCATAGGTGGCTACAGACCCATAAATTGGCACGGGTCCTGTGAGAAGTTGCACTAAATCGAAAAGAAATTGGACTGAGCAAAAGAGAAACTAAAAAAAAGGAAAACTGAAATGGCATTGTCCTCAATACCTCTGATGTCTCCTGCCAATTTGCTACCAGCAGGTGAAAATTTGCAGATGATTAAAGTTGAAACTTTACCTGAATACAGGCAAACTTAAGCAAATTAAGCAAACTTAGTTTTGCTTAATTGTGAAGCCAGAAACACTACTGTCTCAAGACACTTGTGGGAAGTAGTAGTAATAGCATGTATTGAGACTGGGAATTACAGAATGAAGTGAGGAGGCAAATGTTATAAGATATTAGGCTGGGTTGTTGATCTTCAGATGCTGCCTTCACAATTTCATTAACTGATGTTCTACCTCCCAGGATGCAAATTAGTAACTAAGTGCTCCTCTGGGCTGGGGACTTACTGTATAAAGGAGCACTGTGGGATATATCCCACAGAGAGAAGCAGCGTGGCTCAGAGGGAAAGAGCACGAGCTTTGGAGTCAGAGGTCATGGGTTCAAATCCTGGCTCCGCCACTTGTCAGCTGTGTGACTTTGGGCATGTCACTTCACTTCTCTGGGCCTCAGTTCCCTCATCGGTATGAAGACTGTGAGTTCCATGTGGGACAACCTGATCACCTTGTATCCTCCCAGCGCTTAGAACAGTGCTTTGCACATAGTAAGCACTTAATAAATGCCATTATTATTATTATTATATATCGGAGGTCCAAGAAGCCAAGGGCCTCTCCCAGGAATTGACTCGCTTAGTGAACCTGGTCTGTTCTTCTTACAGTAAATTCTTCTTGCATTAAATCCATCAGTGGTATTTGAGTACTTTCTCTAGGTTGAACACTGTCCTAAGCATTTGGGAGAGTACAATAGAGTTAGCAGGCACAATCCCTGTCCTCGGAGCTTTCACTCTAGTGGAGGGAGCAGACAAAACTCTTTTGCTTCCCCCTATCTGCAATTTAAAGATCAGTGTCAATTGGTGGGGGTAGGATTGGAGGGGGAATATGCAAGTGGTTAGGGGGCCAGTACCCTAGTGTGTAGATATTTATTGAGCACTTAGTGTGGGAAGAACACTTTACTAAGCATGTGGGAGAGTACAGTACAATGGAGTTGGTAGATGTGATTCCCACCCACAAGGAGCTTGCAGTCTACAATAGTGTTGAAGTGCAGCAGGGGGTGGGGAAATAAAGGCACTCCTTGAGAAGGATGTGATTTTAAAAGTGCTTTGAAGTTGGGGAGAGTACTGGTGTGGTAGATGTAAACGAGGATGTATCCCAAGGAGGAGGGAAGGTGTGAACAAGAGGGAGATGACAGGAAATGAGGATGAGACACAGTAGATTTTAAACGTTTAGTCCTAAAATCGGAGCTCTTTCTAGGGCACACCTGATATTGCAAAGCTAACTTGGCTCTCCAAAATAGCATCCATCGCCAAATGCCACTTCCCTGATAGCAATGGAGGCATTTCTTTACCGACTTTGCTCTCTACTCCCACTCAATCTCCAAATCAGTGGTATTTATTGAGTGCTAAAGACTGCAGATTTCCCCATCTTTAAAGTTCTCCTGAATTCCCATTTCTGACAGGAAGACTGCCCTGATTAATTCCCAACACTCCAGTGGCATATAAGATTGATCTCCATCCTTAATGGTGGCCTGCTTTAATCCTATCCTCAATGCTTAGGTACCTATATACATTTTTGTTGATCTACATCTCTGAACATTCAGTTTATTCAGCTGTTTCAGCCTGATGTTTGTACTGCTTCCTGCTTTATCCTTGGTCTCACTCATTTGGAAATAGTTTTTGTCTGTCCCACTAGGTTAAAATGTCTAATCTGTAAAATTCTGGTGGGCAGGGACATGCCAACTTACTCTAGTATTGGAGTCTTCCAAGCACCCAATATAGTGCTCTGCCCACAATAAGAACTCAATAAATACCACTGATAGAAAAAACTCCTTGATGGCAGGAAACATGTTTCTTGTTTCTGTGGGACTCTCCCAAATGCTCAGCACGGTCTTCATTTTCAATAATTACTATTGACTGATTAGAAATTTGGCTTAAGGTAGTAGTAATGGTATTAACTAGTAAGTGCAAAGCACTGTGCTAAGTGCTGAGGCAGATAGAAGATGAATAGATCAGACTTGTCCCACTTGGAGCCCACACTCTGAAACACACAGAACAAATTTGTAAAATACGAAACAATAAAATACAAGATCAACAATGCATGATGATAAAGTATTGAAGAGAAGCAGCTTGGCTCAGTGAAAAGATCCCGGGCTTTGGAGTCAGAGGTTGTGGGTTCAAATCCCGCTCCGCCAGTTGTCAGCTGTGTGAATTTGGGCAAGTCACTTAACTTATCTGTGTCTCAGTGACCTCATCTGTAAAATGGATGAAGACTGTGAGCCCCCCGTGGGACAACCTGATTACCTTGTAACCTCCCTAGTGCTTAAGACAGTGCTTTGCACATAGTAAGCACTTAATAAATGCCATTATTATTATTATTATTGAAATAGCGAGGTGGTAGTGTTTTGTTTCATGCCCTTTGTTTCGTACCTCGGCATGACACTGACAGCATCAGTGCTAGCAGAGGATGAGGGTGGTGGTAGCAGCAGCAGAGAGGTAGGTGGCCATGTGTGGGCCATTGAGCTTTAGATGGGTCAGTCCTGGGTAGGATAAGGTGGCGATGGGCTTGAAATGGGAAGACCAACACAAGTTGTTGAATGCATGTTAGGGAGAGGAGGGTAAGGGAACCAGGGGAATGGCAAGAATATGGCTGGCCAAAGCCTAAAGACTAAATGAGGATGGAGGAAGCTGGGGAGAGAAGGAAACTCGATAGTTCTTACCTACCACCTTGGGCAGTAGCTGGCCGTCACAATGATCTTTTGTGTTTAAGATGTTGAACACAGATCAGCAGATCACCCTTAACCACCTCCACTCTCCTGTGGCATCTCAAAGCGCAATACAAGCATTTAGTTTCCACCCTGATCCCACCACAGAAAGTCAGGAAAGTGACAGGGCTTGTGGGAGTGACCGCCCTCTGAGAGCAATGGAAGCCACTCTGTGAGGAGGCCCGGGAGCGAGGCCAGCCCCAGCTTTGTCTTCTGGCTTTGGGCCACAGGTTTGTTTTTTCTACTTTGGGGAGGTGAGCCACATTTCTCTCCTGTACAGGTTTCCCTGGGCTTCAACTAGGTAAAGTGTCATGGTGAAGTCTCAGCACTGTCAGAGGATCCCTTGAGGTATCCAGTGAAATAACCAATGGTGGTAGGATTTGTGTTTCCCATCCTATGAACAAAATGCAGACCATATTTTTAAAAAAAAAAACAATATGAGAGTAGGAACTAAATGTTGCTATGGATTTCAGCACATTGTCAGCGTTTTTGTCGGTTTATATTTAACCCATTACTAGCATGTGTGTTTTATGGAGGAAATATCACTTCAGGTCCTAGTCTAGTAGCCCAGTTGAATGCTTCCAAATGAACCAGCCTGAATTGTCATTGAAGCAGTCTTGAAAAGGAGTGGTCTGAATTCTGGAAAGTAGCAATAGTATTTAAAGGCTTAGCCCTGGGGGCAAAGACCCAGATGGGAATCAAGCCCGGCCAGCTGAGCCTCTCCGAATGGCCTTTCCCACCCTCTAGCTCTTGAAACGAGATTGGTAGCTCTGGGTCAAGGTTGTGCTTGTTGTCGGTGGACAGCGGAATGGGAAGCCCTTCCCTCTTCCATCCCATCCATACTCTGGATCGGCTTCCAGCCTCCTGTAGAGCGCTGAATCTCCCCTCATTCCAAGCCTTGACTCAGAAGGAACAGTCTGGGTGAGGGTGCCCTCCCCAGCATCAAGACCATCTAGTGAAGCAAAACACAAGCTAGCACAATCGCCCTCCCAAAATATACATGAAAGGACAGCAGACATGTCTTTGAAGCAGAGACCTCAGAATATCCCAACCTCCTGCCTCTCCCCACTTGAGTCCATACTTCACTCTGCTGCCCGGATTATCTTTCTACAGAAACGTTCAGGACACCTCACCACCCTCCTAAAAAATCTCCAGTGGTTGCCTAATCAACCTCCATAGCAAACAAAAACTCCTCAATATTGGCTTCAAAGCTCTCCATCACCTTGCCCCTTCTTACCTCACCTCCATTCTTTATCCCAGTCCACACACTCCTCTCCTCTGGCACTATCCTTCTCACTGTGCCTTGATCTTGCCTGTCCCACCACAGACCCCTGGCCCACATCCTACCTCTGGCCTGGAACACCCTACCTCCTCAAATACGCCAATCACCCCCCCCCCCTTCAAAGCCCTACTGAAGGCACACCTCCTCCAAGAGGCCTTCCTAGACTAAGCCCCTTTTTTCCTCAGCTCCTCCTCCCTTCCGTGTCACCTCCACTCTCTCCCTTTTCTCTTTCCCCCCACCCCCACAGCACTTATGCATATAGGTATATATAATTCTACTTATATTGATGCCTGTTTACTTGTTTTGAGGTCTGTCCCCCCCACTCCCCTCCGCCCCCAACTAGACTGTAAACCCAGTGTGGGCAAGGATTGTCTATTGCTGTACTTTCCAAGCACTTAGTACAGTGCTCTGCACACAGCAAGCACTGAATAAATACTATTGAATGAATGAATGCTTTGCTAATAGATTTTAGCATTTAGTCTTTAATTTTTAGTCATCAGGCCACCAATATTTCCCTGGTCTCAAAGTCTGAGCCGGTGTTTCCCAGAGCTTTCTTCTCTCCCCAAACCCTTGACCCCCTCAGCCTTACCTCTTCCTTAGCTCCCAAACCTCTGTTTGCAGCACACGCACACAGTCTCTTGCTCTTTCTCACACTGAATATCAGAAAAGCCAAACAGAAAGGAATAGAGGTGAGGCAGAACTTATTCCATTTCCCACTAGCCTTGCTACTTGAGCCGGCAAGTACCGTGGAACAGCTTCACTAAGGCAGCCAGCACTTCCCAGTTGACCATATCCTGATGTCTCTTTGCCACCAGCCCTCCTGACTCCTTCTCTAACTCAGGTTTGTTGCATAAACTGGGGACCTACCCTAACTGAGGCCAGAGGTGCCGCTTCGGTCAGTGCCAGTCTTGCCGGGGGTATCGGCCATGGGGTCGTACATGTCGTACCAACGGTGGTGCAGTCAGTTCTCCAACAAGCCCCGTGTCCAAAACCAACTGTGATGATTTACTTCCATCTTGACCGAACCTGCCTTCACGCATACAATCGTTTATTCCAGCCCCACGCTACATTCTAGCCAGGTAGGTGCACATTGTCAGAACATCCCTATTCCCCAACAACACTGTAACCACGGAGTAGAAACCCTCGTTCTGGCAGAACAGATTGTATTTTGTCCCATAAGGTCTCTGTGGAAAAGGGTCAGGGAGTGGATGCTGAATGGTGTTTAGTTCTCAGCAAGTGTTTCCTCTAGTTGATGACCTGTTTTGTGTCTTTCTTTGCTCCCTTGGCAGTATTTTAGGCAACTTTTGAAGTCCAACCTGATTTGGCAAGAATACAAAACCAAGGAAATGAAATCCAAATCCCATTCCAAATGAGCATAATAATTACGGCATTTAAGTGCTTACTATAGGCCAAGCACTGTACTCCACACTGGGGTAGATATGAGTTGTGATTAAGACTTGTAGGACACAGTCTTTGATGAGCATGGGACTGCCAATCTAAGAAAGAGGGAGTAAACTTTAATTTCCATTTTACAGATGAGGTAACTGAGGGCCAGAAGTTAAGTGACTTGCCCAAGGTCACATAGTCGACATGTAGCAGAGCCAGGATTAGAACATAGGTCCTCTGACTCCCCGGCCCATGCTCTTTCCACTAGGCCACACTGCTTCTCTGGAATAGAATAAACCCTAACTAAAATCAAAAGGGGAAGTTCCAAACCAGCCTATCTTTCTGCATTTGGAGCTACTCAGGGTTGGGCAGGAATAGGACCAGTTGAGTTCAGAGCACTGTGCTACGCACATTGTCAAGCTCAGTAGACGCACAAGACATGCTCCCTGCACACAAGGAGCTAACGCTCTGATAGGCAAGGGGTATGGAAGTTGTGATCTTTTCAGGAGAACTAACCCATAAACCTACAAAAATATGCTTTAAAGAGAGGCTGGAGGGGCACAGATAGAGTATCAAAGGATTATATTTAGTTCAACAATGTACATTTCCACTTTGCTACTTCTATACTAGGCTTTCTTGAGCTGGTCAAAGATGAGAGTGTTTTCACAAAACGAGGTGTATGGCATCAAATGGTCAGTATCTCTTTTATACTGGAAGGGAATATTTTTCCATAATAATGGAGCATTTTCAACTTTGAAGTCACTAGAACCTATAAGAAGTGAAGGCTAGCCCTGCAATTGCCTCAGTGCCAAACTTCACAAGACTGAAGCAATCAATCATGTATTTAGTGCTTACTGATGCTTAGCACCATACTTAGTGTTTGGGAGAGTACCACATAACAGCTGGTAGACACTTTCCCTGCCTACAACTACTTTACAGTCTAGAAGGGGAGAAACACATTAATATAAATAGCAGGTATGTACATAAGGGCTGTGAGCCTGAGGGAAAGGTGAAAAATGACAGCAAATCCAAAGACAATGCAGAAGGAAGTGGGAAAGGAGGAAATGAGGGCTTAGTCAAAGAAGGCCTCTTGGAGGAGCTGTGCCTTCAGTAACACTTTGAAGGTGGGGAGAGTAATTGTCTGTTGACTACGAAGAGGGAGGGCGTTCCAGGCCAGCTGCAGGACGTGGGCGAGGTAGACAAGATTGAGGTACAGTGGGTAGGTTAGCGTTAGAGGAGCAAAGTGTGCAGGCTGAGTTGTAGTGGGAGAGGTGATTGAGTGCTTTAGAGCCACAGGTAAAGAGTTTGCTTGATACGGAGGTTCTTGAGGAGTGGGGAAATGTGGATTGAACGTCTTTGTAGAAAAATGATCTGGGCAGCGGAGTGAAGTATGGACTGGAGTGGGGAGAGACAGGAGGCAGAGAGGTCAGCAGTGAGGCTGTTACAATAATCAAGGAAGGATAGGATAAGTGTTTGGATTAACGTGGTAGTTTGAGAAAAAACTCAAAGTTGGAGAGGAAAACGGGGACTTTAGTGATGTTGTGAACATTGGACAGGATTTAGTAAGACTGAATAAGTGGGTTGAATGAGAGATGAGTCGAGGATAACAAGGTTGCAGGCTTGTGAGACAGGAAGGATGTTGGTGCTGTCTACAGTGAGGGTAAAGTCACGGGGAGGACAGGGTTTGGATGGGAATATGAGGCGTTCTGTTTTGGACATGTTAAGTTTGAGGTGTCAGCAGGGCATCCAAGTAGAGATGTCTTGAAAGCAGAAGGAAATGTGAGACTGCAGAGAAACAGAGAGATATCAGGGGCTGGAGATGGAGGTTTGGGAATCGTATTCACAGACAATAGGTGGAGCCATGGGAGTGAATGAGTTCTCCAAGGGAGTGCTGTAAAAGGAGACTAGAAGGGGACCCAGAACTGAAGCTTGAGGGACTCTCACAGTAAAGGGGTGGGAGACAGAGGAGGAGCCCATGCAAGAGACTGAGAATGAGTGGCCAGAGAGGTAGGAGAACCAGAAGAGGACAGTATCAGTGAAGCTGAGGTCAGATAATGTTTCTACAAAGGGGTGGTCGACAGTGTCAAAGGCAGGAGTAGAGGCCGTTGGATTTGACAAGATCATTTGTGACGGTTTCTGTGAAGTGAAAGGGACAAGGGGTCAAGGAGAGAATTAGAGAGGAACTTGAGGCACAAAACCATACAATTGCCATAATGGAAAAAGTATGAATGCATACAGCGAGCATAAACAGATAAGATTAAAAAAAAACCTTCATCCAATCAAAATGATAGTTGCATTAGTGATTCCCCCAAAAGCTGATAGGTTCTGACATTACTAGATTCTAACATTTTCTTTTCCCATAGTGATGGCAGCGGTCACATCTACTGGGTTCCCTGTACAGGCCACCAAATGATGGCGGTGGTGGTTCTGGATCGTCACCAAGGTTGCCGGACGACTAAAGAATTAGTCGGAACAGCATGTGACTATTGAAAGTTTTAATAAAGTTTTATTGGTAAGGCCAAAGACCGAATAGGGGGTAGCGCACCCGGCGGGCTCTTTTCCTTAAGGGAAAAGGCCCCGAATGCCTTATGCAATGAGCTTATATACTGCTGTTGCTGATCACAGTGATTGGTAGATTTGAAAACAGCGGGGACTGGATTGGTGCAGATTTGGTGCACATTTGGTGCAGAGCTGGGCGGAGTCTACCTCCTTATTTGGTTTGGTTCCTGGACCCAGCCAGTGGGCTGCAGGGTGTAAGGCCCATACCAAATATGGCAACAGGACCGTGTACATTCAAACAATATCTGCAACTTTTCCATGGTGCATGGGGTCCCCATCAATAGGACCACTAGATTCCATGAAAGCAAAGCTGTTTCAATCAGATTTGAAGAGCTAAAAGATGATCAGGTCATCAGCCATGGGAACCACTGCCTAACGTCTGCCCGCCCGCCAGGATTATAGGACATTTCATTTCCAATCTGCTGCAGCCAAGAAGCGGCCATTTTCTTCATCTTCCCTCTTTCCCTGCAGTAAGATCGAGGTATAACTGCTTAACCCCAGGGGATAAAGGCCCAGGTTCATATATTATTACTGTTTCAAAAGCTGCCTGCCTTCACACCTACTCTTGCCCAATCCAGGCTGTTTACTCCTACTCACTGGCCTTTTCACTCCCAAGGCCCCAGGGACAATTCAACCATCTCCTCTGGATTTCACCAGATTAAGTTATTGCTGTCATTTACCTCACCCCCACCATGACCCTTCAATCCCACTTGTCAGCCCATCTCAGTCCTCCCCTCCCACAACATCTCCCCCTCACCTCATCCCTGCAATCTTGTCCCAGAGCCAACCCTCATCCCCCCCAACCACCCTGCACCATCCCTAGTCAACTCACTCCCATCCAAACCTCTTCTCCCTCCCCCAAAAGACACATACAACTTCAGCCAAGTGTGGCCTGTGGAACACTGGAGTGTCAGCTCGTTGTGTACAGAGAATGTGCCTGTTTATTGTTGCACTGTACTCTCCCAAGCACTTAGTAGAGTGCTCTGTGCATAGTAAGCACTCAAACGTGATTGGATTGAATTAGTGGAAGCCCCACTCCATCATGGGGAAGCTTCCCTTCATCTTTGACCTTTTCCTCCTTGCCATCACTGAAACCTAGCCCTCTCCTGATGACAGTCTCCCTTGCCGCTCTCTCGAGAAGGGGCCTTATCTTCTCCCACTCCTCCAGATTCACTGGAAAAGGAGGAGCTGTTGGCTTCCTTCTCAGGCCCCAATACCATTTTTCACCATTCCACCACCCCCCATCCCTTTCTTTCCCTTCCTTTGAAGCCCATATCATCCACTCACTCCAGATTAACTTGAGAAGAAGTGTGGCTCAATGGAAAGCACACAGGCTTGGGAGTCAGAGGTCATGGGTTCAAATCCCAGCTCCGCCTATTGTCAGCTGTGTGACTTTGGGCAAGTCACTCAACTTCTCTGTGCCTGTTACCTCATCTGTAAAATGGGGATGAAGACTGAGCCCCACGTGGGACAATCTGATCACCTTGTATCCTCCCCAGCGCTTAGAACAGTGCTTTGCACATAGTAAGCACTTAACAAATGCCATTATTATTATTATTAGTGTCATCTGCTACCCCCCCAGGCCCCACCTCCAACTTCTTTAAACCATTTAGATCCCTTTCTCCATGGCCATATTGATCCTTGGGGACTTTAATATCCACAAAGATGTTCCTGATGACCCTCCTGCTATCCACCTTCTATCACTCCTCAACTCCGCTGACCTCCGGCTCCATGCCGCCTCATCCACTCAACAACTGGAACACAACTCGACCTCATCTCTAACCAAGGCACATGTCTACCTTCACTAACTCTGAAATCCCTCTATCCGACCACAAACTCACTTACCTCCTCTCCTCCCAGTAAATCTGTATTATTCCCCCAGAGACCTCTGATCTTTTGACCCTATCTAATTTTCTTAACTCACCATGCCCCACTTAGCCTCCGTACCCCAGCTACCCTCCCTTGATAACCAAACTGACGCTCTCAACACCACCCTCTACTGAACTCAACTCATTCGCTAACTTACCCTTTAGTCGATCTCGTACCACTAATCCAGTTTTGGATCACCTGCACAGTCTGCCTCCTTCGCTCTTGTGCCTGAGCCGCAGAGCGCTGCTGGCGGAAATCTATATTTCAAGCCGACTTCGTCCACTTTGCCCTAGTTTATCCTTGCACACTCTACCCTCTCTTCTGCCCAGCAAAATTATTTCTCCACCCTTCTTGACACCCATGCCCATCGCCCTCACCAGTTGTTCCAGACATTTAACTCCCTCCTCAGGCCCGTCCCCCCGCCTCCCCCTTCCCTTGCCCTCATGACCTGACTTCTTACTTTATTAAGAAAATTGACACCATCAGGTGTGAGCTCCCTAAAATTGCCCCGCCCCTCCTCAGTCCCTCCCTCCTCCGCCCTTCAACTCTCCCATCCTTCAGAGTAGTATCTCGAGATCTCCTGCCTTCTCTCAAAATCCACCCCCTCTACTTGCACATAATAATAATAATAATAATAATAATAATAATGGTACTTGTTAAGCACTTACTATGTCCCAGGCACTATACTAAGCACTGGAGTGGATACAAGCAAATCGGATTGGACACAGTCCCTGTCCCACATAGGGCTCAGTGTTATTCCCCATTTTACAGATGAGATAACTGAGGCCCAGAGAAGTAAGTGACCTGCCCAAGGTCACACAGCATATAAATGGAGCTTGGATTAGAACCCATGACCTTCTGACTCCCAGGCCTGTACTCTATCCCCTACACCATGCTGCATCCCCCCCTTCTCCAATCCCCCGGCTCTCAACACTCTCCGCTACTCTCCCATCCTTCCCAGCAGTATTCTCAGAGGAGCTCTCCTCCCTCCTCTCAAGTGCTACTCCGGCCACCTGTGCTTCTGACCCCATTCCCTCTCATCTCATGAAATCTCTCGCTCTGTCCCTTCTCCCCTCCTTAACTTCCATCTTCAACCGCTCACTCTCCACTGGTTCCTTCCCCTCTGCCTTCAAACATGCCCATGTCTCTCCCATCCTAAAAAAAACCCTCTCGACCCCACCTCACCTTCTAGTTATCGCCCCATCTCCCTCCTACCATTCCTTTCCAAACTCCTTGAACGAGTCATCTACACGCGCTGCCTCAAATTCCTCAACACCAACTCTCTCCTCGACCCCCTCCAGTCTGGTTTCCGTCCCCTACATTTCACGGATACTGCCCTCTCAAAGGTCACCAATGACCTCCTGCTTGCCAAATCCAATGGCTCGTACTCTATCCTAATCCTCCTCGACCTCCCAGCTGCCTTCGACACTGTGGACCACCCCCTTCTCCTCAACACGCCAACCTTGGCTTCACTGACTCCATCCTCTCCTGGTTCTCCTCTTATCTCTCCGGTCGTTCATTCTCAGTCTCTTTTGCAGGCTCCTCCTCCCCCTCCCATCCCCTTACTGTGGGGGTTCCTCAAGGTTCAGTTCTTGGTCCCCTTCTGTTCTCGATCTACACTCTATCCCTTGGTGACCTCATTCGCTCCCACGGCTTCAACTATCATCTCTACGATGATGACACCCAAATCTACATCTCTGCCCCTGCTCTCTCCCCCTCCCTCCAGGCTCGCATCTCCTCCTGCCTTCAGGACATCTTCATCTGGATGTCTGCCCGCCACCTAAAACTCAACATGTCCAAGACTGAACTCCTTGTCTTCCCTCCCAAACCCTGCCCTCTCCCTGACTTTCCCATCACTGTTGACAGCACTACCATCCTTCCCATCTCACAGGCCCGCAACCTTGGTGTCATGCTCAACTCCGCTCTCTCGTTCACCCCTCACATTCAAGCCGTCACCAAAACCTGCCGGTCTCGGCTCCGCAACATTGCCAAGATCCGCCCTTTCCTCTCCATCGAAACCACTAGCCTGCTCGTTCAAGCTCTCATCCTATCCCGTCTGGACTACTGCATCAGCCTTCTCTCTGATCTCCCATCCTCGTGTCTCTCCCCACTTCAATCCATACTTCATGCAGCTGCCCGGATTGTCTTTGTCCAGAAACGCTCTGGGCATGTTACTCCCCTTCTCAAAAATCTCCAGTGGCTACCAATCAATCTGCGCTCAGGCAGAAACTCCTCACCCTGGGCTTCAAGGCTCTCCATCACCTCGCCCCCTCCTACCTCACCTCCCTTCTCTCCTTCTACAGCCCAGCCCGCACCCTCCGCTCCTCTGCCGCTAATCTCCTCACCACGCCTCGTTCTCGCCTGTCCCGCCATCGACCCCCGGCCCACGTCATCCCCCTGGCCTGGAATGCCCTCCCTCTGCCCATCCGCCAAGCTAGCTCTTTTCCTCCCTTCAAGGCCCTACTGAGAGCTCACGTCCTCCAGGATGCCTTCCCAGACTGAGCCCCCCCTTTCTCTCTCCCTCCTCCCCCTCTCCATGCCCCCCACCTTACCTCCTTCCCTTCCCCACAGCACCTGTATATATGTTTGTACGTATTTATTACTCTGTTTTACTTGTACATATCTATTCTATTTATTTTATTAATATGTTTTGTTTTGTTCTCTGTCTCCCCCTCCTAGACTGTGAGCCCAATGTTGGGTAGGGACCGTCTCTATGTGTTGCCAACTTGTACTTCCCAAGTGCTTAGTACAGTGCTCTGCACACAGTAAGTGCTCAATAAATACGATTGATTGATTGATCCAACCCCATTACTTCGCACCTTATCAAAACACTTACCTCCCTAACAACCTTCTTCCCTTCCAAACAGGCATCTTCAACTGTTCGCTCTCCAATGGCTTCTTCCACACTGCTTTCCAACATGCCCATGTCTCACCTATCCTTAACCCCCCCCCCCCCCAAAAAAAAAACCCTTGAGCCCAGGGCTCCCCTCAGTTATCACCTCATCTCATTCTGGAGTTTCTCTCCAAACTCTGTGAATGAGTTGTTATTTCCTTGACCCCCTCCAATCTGGCTTCCATTCCCTTTACTCCACAGAAACTGCCCTCTCAAAGATCACACAATCTCCTTTTTGCCAAATCCAACTGCCTCTACTCCATCCTGATCCTCCTTGAGCTCTCAGCTGCTTTAGACACTGTGGACCACCCCTTCTCCTAGGAACATTAGCCAACCTTGGCTTCATTGACTCGTCTCTCCTGATTCTCCCCTTATCTCTCTGGCAGTTCATTCTCAGTCTCCTTCACAGGCTCTTTCTTTGCCTGGTCTTTCTGACCTCCCAACCTCCTCTCTCTCCCCACTTCAGTCTATACTTCACTCTGCTGCCCAGATTATCTTTCTACAGAAACATTCTGAGCATGTCACCCCCCTCTTCAAAAATCTCCAGTGGTTGCCCATCAACCTCCATATCAAGCAAAAACTCCTCACTATTGGCTTCAAAACTCTCCATCATCTTGCCCCGTCCTACCTCACCTCCCTTCTCTCCTTCTACAGCCCAGCCCACACACTCTGCTCCTCTGGTGCTAACCTTCTCACTGTACCTCGTTCTCACCTGGCAGTCGACCCCTGGCCCACACATCCTACCTCTGGCCTGGAAGGCCCTCCCTCCTGAAATCTGCCAAAGAGTCACACTTCCCCCTTCAAAGCCCTACTGAAGGCTCACCTACTCCAGGAGGCCTTCCCAGACTAGCCCCTTTTTTCCTCAGCTCCTCCTCCCCTCCCCATCGCCCCGACTTGCTCCCTTTGCTCTACCCCCCCCAACCCCACCGCATTTGTGTATATGTACCTACAATTCTATTTATTTATAATAAATGCCTGTTTACTTGTTTTGATGTGCACATATCTATAATTCTATTTATTTATATTGATGCCTGTTTGTCTTGATGTGTATATATCTATAATTCTATTTATTTATATTGATGCCTGTTTACTTCTTTTGATGTCTGTCTCCCCCCTTCTATATTGTGAGCCCTTTGTGGGCAGGGAATGTTTCTCTCTGTTGCTGAATTGTACTTTCCAAGCGCTTAGTACAGTGCCCTGCACACAGTAATCGCTCAATAAATACGACTGAATGCCTCCCACCCCCTAAATGTGGGGGTCCCTCAAGGTTCTGTTCTGGGTCCCCTTCTACTCTCCATCCACACCCATTCCCTTGGAGAATTCATTTGCTTCCATGGCTTCAATGACCACTTCTATGTGTCTGTTTGTTGTTATACTGCACTCTCCAAAGCATTCAGTAGAGTGCTTTGAACACACTAAACACTCAATAAATATAACTGAATGAATAAATGATACCCAAATCTACATCCTGATCACTCTCCCTCTCTGCAGTCTTGCATTTCCTCTTGCCTCCTAAACATCTCTACCTGGATGTCCTCCCGTCACCTCAAGATTAAAACGTCCAAAACAGAACTCCTATTTTCCTGCCCAAACCCTGTCCTCAACTATCACGTTCCTCAACTATCATATCTACACTGATGACACCCAAATCTACATCTCTGCCCCTGCTCTCTCCCCCTCCCTCCAGGCTCGCATCTCCTCCTGCCTTCAGGACATCTCCATCTGGATGTCTGCCCGCCACCTAAAACTCAACAATGTCCAACACTGACCTCCTTGTCTTCCCTCCCAAACCCTGCCCTCTCCCTGACTTTCCCATCACTGTTGACGGCACTACCATCCTTCCCATCTCACTAGCCCGCAACCTTGGTGTCATCCTCTACTCCGCTCTCTCATTCACCCCTCACATCCAAGCCGTCACCAAAACCTGCCGGTCTCGGCTCCGCATTGCCAAGATCCGCCCTTTCCTCTCCATCCAAACCCCTACCCTGCTCATTCAAGCTCTCATCCTATCCCATCTGGACTACTGCATCAGCCTTCTCTCTGATCTCCCATCTTCGTGTCTCTTCCCACTTCAATCCATACTTCATACTGCTGCCCGGATTGTCTTTGTCCAGAAACGCTCTGAGCATGTTACTCCCCTCCTCAAAAATCTCCAGTGGCTACCAATCAATCCGCGCATCAGGCAGAAACTCCTCACCCTCAGCTTCAAGGCTGTCCATCGCCTCGCCCCCTCCTACCTCACCTCCCTTCTCTCCTTCTACAGCCCAGCCCGCACCCTCCGCTCCTCTGCCGCTAATCTCCTCACCGTGCCTCGTTCTCGCCTGTCCCGCCGTCGACCCCTGGCCCACGTCATCCCCCTGGCCTGGAATGCCTTCCCTCTGCCCATCTGCCAAGCTAGCTCTCTTCCTCCCTTCAAGGCCCTACTGAGAGCTCACCTCCTCCAGGAGGCCTTCCCAGACTGAGCCCCCTCCTTCCTCTCCCTCGTCCCCCTCTCCATCCCGTCTTACCTCCTTCCCTTCTCCACAGCACCTGTACATATGTATATGTCTGTACATATTTATTACTCTATTTATTTATTTTACTTGTACATATCTATTCTATTTATTTTGTTAATAAGTTTGGTTTTGTTCTCTGTCTCCCCCTTCTAGACTGTGAGCCCACTGTTGGGTAGGGACTGTCTCTATATGTTGCCAACTTGTACTTCCCAAGCGCTTAGTACAGTGCTCTGCACACAGTAAGCGCTCAATACAATTGATTGATTGTCATTGTAGATGGCACCACCATCCTTCTTGTCTCACAAGCACGTAACCTTGGCATTATCCTTGACTCCTCTCCCACATTCATCCCATCACTAAATCCTGTCGGTCCCACCTTCACATTGCTAAAGTCCTCCCTTTCCTCTCCAAACTGCTGCCACATTAATACAATCACTCATCCTATCCTGCCTGGATTACTGCATCTGCCTCCTTGTTGATCTCCCAGCCTCCTGGCTCTCCCCACTCCAGTCCATGCTTGACTCTGTTGCCCGGATCATTTTTTCTACAAAAACGTTCAGGACACGTCACCCCGCTCCTCAAAAAACTACATTGGCTACCCATCCATCTCCACAAACAAAAACTCCTCACCATTGGCTTAAAGCGCTCACCTTGTCCTCTCCTACCTCATCTCACACTACAATTCAGTCCGCACACTTTGCTCCTCTAATGCTAACCTTCTCACTGTGCCTCCATCTCGCCTATCTGGCCCCGAGCCCTCGCCCACATCCTGCCTCTGGCCTGGAGTGCCCTCCCTTCTCAATCCGACAATTACTCTCTGCCCCTTCAGGACCTTTCTGAAGGCATATCTCTTCCAGAGGGCCTTCCCTAAGGCTCCCCTTTCTTCTTCTCCCACTTCCTTCTGCGTCACCCTGACTCGTTCCCTTTGTTCTTCCCCCCTCCCAGTGCCACGGCACTTATGTACATATCTGTAATTTATTTATATTAACATCTGTCCCCTGCCTAGACTTCAAGCTCGGTGCGGGTAGGGAATGTGCCTGTTTATTGTTGTATCGTGCTCTCCCAAGCGCTTAGTAGTGCTCGGCACACAGTCAGTGCTCAATAAACACGATCAAATGAATGAACAAAAGTGCACCTCTGGGCTTGAAGTGAAATGATCCTCACTGAGGCGTTTTGAAATAAATATTGTGCTAGAAAGTTTACCTTCAGCTTCTGCATCATCGGAAATGAGAGGAATCTTTGAACCCCAAATAAACCTCACAAAATCCTTATCTTGGGGCAATGACAAGGCATTAATATCCAATTTTTTCTAATGTAGAAAGTATTGTTTGCATCCTCCAACTCACCATTTCTTAGACACAGCCACAGTTTCGCTCATCAACAGGATCCAGCACCACAAAACTCTAAATTGTCCTCACCAAGGATCTCAGTTACCCTTTACAGTATGTATCAAAAGCCACATTAAGAAAAGCAAAACGTGAACTTGGCTAGCCCCGTAGGTTTTATACTTGTTTCCTCACAATTTTCATTCATTTAAAAGCTCTGCATTTACAGACTAGAATTCAGAACACCCGACGCTGCCGATAATTACCTTAGAGATTCAGTTACCTCCCTTTCTGAAGACTTCTTGGCGTAAGCCATAAACTTCCGACTGAAGACCTACAGAAAAATCAAATGAACGTCATACGTATGACACGAACTCAGAGTCAATCAGAAGCAGTAATTTGGATCGCATTTCCTGTGGCCCACCAGCCACGTTACCATACATACTCCACTCAGCATGTAGAGAATCGAATTCTTTATTTGCAATATCCATAAACGTTGCTATTCTCTATTTCTATCCATGTATTTCCCCATATTATGCTTTTTTAATAAACAACTTGAATTCTATTGCGTGAAAGGGCTACAAATATACATTTGTTAGTCAAGCAGAGTACACAGATATTTTGCTTTACAACTGGCACCTGAATTACTGGCACACTTAGCCGGCTCACAATTTTAGCAGTTCGGGGCCAGAGCCCAAGCTATGCACAGCAGTTTTTACATTTTCAGTTTAGATGGAGTCCAGGCAGCTGTAATAGGGGTAACGGGACCCGTACCCCCCGTGAAGTCCATCTTTAGTTACACGTTGCTTTGTCACTCTTTTGGGTCCGCACGTCATTTTGATGACCAATTTCCAAATCTAGTGCAATTTACTCAAACCAGTAACCCTTTACCACACACCGACGTTCTGCCAGTAGATGGTGCTACTAAGGTCTCCGAGGAGATGGGGAGAGGAAGAAGAGGGTTTCACGAGGACAATCGTTCAAATAAGTGGAGGAAAAAAAATTTCTACCTGCTCCTCTGAAAATGCAAGTTATGCGTTTAGGTTAAGGGTAATTCACCCTCACCTATAACGATTCACTGCAGACCAACCAACATGAGGACTGAAACGAGGCCATCTGAAAATCTTAACAGTTTATATGAATGAACACATGCTTAACAAACGATCTCGTCAAAACTACACGGTACATACGCTGACAAAAATTCTTCTAGAAAAAAAATAACAACCACCGGGGTGGCAAGCAACCCATCTCTTACAAGATAGTGGATGGCAACTGAAAAGTTTGAATCAATTCTCTTAAACACACTTGAAAAAGTTTTGTCAGTACGGGGTGAAATCCAGTGAAGTCACTAATTAGCAGGGCAGCACAGAAGACAGTCAGGACCTTCGAAAGCTTCTCCACGTACACCTCAAAAGGGTAAAGAATTAACGCACACACGCCCACGAAAAAAAAACACCCCTCCAAACTAAAATCCCTTAAACGTTCGGAATGGATCCTAGGAAAAAAAGTGTTAGACATTTACGGTCAAACACACTGATTTATTAAAAATAAAACGTAAAAATTGATTTGCTTTTACAACTTTCCAGATTTGTCATGGGATCCGAGATTTCATAGAAAATGCAGTAGCCAGGTATCAAGTCCTTACAACAAAGTCCCTCCCTCCCGCCGCCCCCCCGCCAGGTTTTGCTACAGAATCAGCAAGACGCCCCTCCCTCGCCCTCCCCAAAACCAAACACAAATTAAAACAAGACATTTTGCTAGTATAAAAAACGACCAAAGTCCAAGTAATAATAAAAAAATAGAGTCCATCAATGACTGTAACACAAAATGTGTATGTGGGGCCGAGTCCATCTTCAGCGGGGGGTCGGGGGAGAAGGTGGCAGGCGAACGGGCAACCCCCTTTCCCCGGGGGCAACCGCAGACGAGCTGGGCCCCGCGAGGGTGGGCGAGCGAGAAGGGCAGTCGACCCCGGCTTGGGCTCTTCGGGAGGGACAGCTCCTCCGGCGCCCCACGGGGCCCCCTCGCCTCCCCTCTCAGAAGGAGCTGCCCCCATAGCCGCCGCCGCCCCCGCCGCCGCCGCCGCCGTAGCCACCCCGGTAAGGTCCACTGTTACTGCGGCCGCCCCAACTGCCGCCGCCGCCGCCGCCGCTCTTCATGGGCCCGTACGAGGACTGGTGCTGGCTGTAGCTGCCGAAGCCACCGAACCCGTTGCCGTAGTCGCCTCCGCCGTACGAGGAGCCGCCGCCGCCGCCGCCGCCGCCGCCATAGGCGTTGTAACCACCGCCGCCGCCACCGCTATAGCCGCCGTAGCTGTTGTAGCCGCCACCGCCCTTGGACAGGCCGTTCTGGTCGCGGCCGCCGCCGCCGCCGCCGCGGCCCCGGCCGCCCCGGCCCCCCCGGCCAGGCCTGGGGCCGCCGCCGCCGCCGCCGCCCGGGTGGATGTCCTCCTTGGGCACAGCCTTCTTCACCTCTACGCGGTGGCCGTGGATCGGGTGGAACTTGACCACGGCCGCCTTATCCGCCGCGTCGTGGCTCTGGAAATAGACGAAGCCGAAGCCTCGCTTCTTGCCCGACTGCTTGTCGGCGATGATCTCGGCCTTCTCCACGGGGCCGAACTGCGAGAAGTGCTCCACCAGGTCGTCCTCGGCCACGTCGCCCTTCAGCCCGCCGACGAACAGCTTCTTCACCTTGGCGTGGGCGCCGGGCCGGGCCGAATCCTCGCGCGACACGGCCCGCTTCAGCTCCACCGTGTTGCCGTCCACGGCGTGCGGCGAGGCGGCCATGGCGGCGTCGGCCTCCTCCACGTTGGAGTAGGTCACGAAGCCGAAGCAGCGGGAGCGCTTGGTCTGGGGGTTGACCACCACCACGCAGTCCGTCAGCGTCCCGAAGGCCTCGAAGTGGCCGCGCAGGCCCGACTCGCTCGTCTGCACATTCAGGCCGCCGATGAACAGTTTACACAGCTGCGAGTTCTCCATCTCCGCGGCCCCGGCCTTCCCCACGCCCAGCAAGCGCCGCAGCTTCGCCGCCACCGCTCTCGCTCCTCCTGCCCAGGCCGGCTGCCGCCGCCGCCGCCGCCGCCGCCGCCCGTCCCCCTAGTAGTACGAGGGGAGGGGGGGAAGGGGAAGAGGGTCGCGGAACCGGTCTGCAGGAAGGCGCCGAAGGGAAGGTGGGAGACGGCCCAGGCCCCAGCAACCACCGTCACCGCTTCCTCCTCTCCCCGTTCCGGGCACCACACAAAGAGGCCGCTGGGCGCGCGCGCACCCGGCCCGAGGCGTGCGTCACCCCCGACGCACGGCTGCCCGCCGCCCGTCCGCCAATCCCCGCCTCCCTACCGCTCGCCCCGCCCCGGGGCGGTGCGCCGTGGCGCAACGCTCTTTTCCTTCCCTCCCTCCTCCGCGGCCCGCGCTTGCGCTTGCTCACAACCCGTTTCCTTGGGCGTCGTCACAGCCGGGCTGCGGTAGCGCCGGCCAATCCCCTCTCGCCGCGCGCCGCCGGGGCTCTTTTCCTCCCTGCTCCCCCTCCCCTTCGGCCGCGCAGGTCGGGGGTCGGCGCCCGCCCCGGCCCCTTGATGGACGGGGAGGCCTAGGCCAATTCGCGGGGAGGCCTGAGGGAGGAGATGGGGAGGAAGAGGAAGAGCAGGAACGCGAGCGCGGGCGGTGACCGAGTGAGGCGGGCCCTGGTGGCCACAATCTCTCGGGGGCTTGTGGCGCTTTGCGCGGGCTTTTCGAAAACGGATTGGGGGAGAGAGAGAGAGAGAGAGAGAAAGGCGGTAGTGCCCACGCCCAACTCGCTGCCTCCCTCCCCCAAAGGAGAATAATAATAATAATGATGGCATTTGTTAAGCGCTTATTATGTGCAGAGCACTGTTCTGAGCGCCGGGGGTGGGGGGGACGCAAGGTGATCAAGTTGTCCCATGTGGGGCTCACAGTCTTAATCCCCATTTTACAGATGAGGCAACTGAGGCTCCGAGAAGTTAAGTGACTGGCCCAAGGTCACACAGCAGACACGTGGCAGAGTGGGATTCGAACCCGTGACCTCTGACTCCAAAGCCCGTGCTCTTTCCACTGAGCCACGCTGCTCCGGCGGGATGCGTCCCGCAAAGTTCCGGAAGCCCTGTTCTTCCCTGCGGGCAGGGTCGGTTTCCCGCCCGCCCGGGAAGGGCCCCGCGGGCCAGCCCGGGAGCATTGCGGGGAAAGCCCCGCGGTTTTTCCCCCTACTTAATTCGCCACACAATCCCCCAGTCCCTCCCGGGAGAAGAATTCACTCAATGGAAACGCGTAGCTCCCTCGATCCCACGTGTCGATGCTTTTCACGTGACTTGCCCACGAGCTGGTCGAAGCTACCTAGTGTTCGTTGCCGAGTTGTACTTTCCCAGCGCTTAGTGCAGGGCTCTGCGCCCAGTAAGCGCTCAGTAAATACGATTGAATGAGTGAATGAATGATTCCTTCCTCTTGGGCGGGGAGTTCCCGGTGAACCTCTGAAACACTGGATGGAACCTGATGCTGCACCCCGAGGGGGGAAGGTTTAACGCTGGGCAGATGCTGAGTGACCTGACCCTAGCGGGTCGCCCTCTCCTCTCCCCCCAATTGCCCGTCCTGAGTGATATAGGCATAATTTGATTTGTGGAGTAGAGAAGCAGCGTGGCCTAGTGGAAAGAGTCAGGACCTGGGGTCTAATCCCTCTTCTGCCAGTTGTCTGCTGTGTGGTCTTGGGCAAGTCGCTTCGCTCCTCTGGGCCTCAGTTACTTCCCTCTAGACTATAAGCTTGTTACCGCCAGGGAGTGTGCCTGAAAATTCTGTTGCAATCGCTCAAGTGCTTAGAACAGTGCTCTGCACATATTAAAAACTCGATAAATACCAGTGATTGATTGATTGATTGATCTGTAAAATGGGGATTCGATCCTACTTAGAGAAGCAGCGTGGTTTACTGGAAAGAGCCCGGGCTTGGGAGTCAGAGGTCGTGGGTTCTACTCCCGGCTCTGCCATTTGTCAGCTGTGTGACTTTGGGCAAGTCACTTCACTTCTCTGGGCCTCAGTTCCCTCATCTGTAAAATGGGGGTGAAGACTGAGCCCCACTTGGGACAACCTGATTACCTTGTATCTAGCCCAGTGCTTAGAACAATGATTGGCACATAGTAAGCACTTGTGCCATACTTATTATTAGTCATATCATTTTTATTATTATTCAATGTATTTGGCTCTTTCATCCTGATGCATTTGTGCTTCCGGCTACGTTCTTCTTTTTGCTCTGAGCCTCATTCGGCTCCCTCCCTCCTGCTTATCCACTCCTTCCTCTCACACTCTTCCTTCTCAAATTAATTTAATAATGATAGTTATAATTATAGCATTTGTTAAGTGCTCGCTATGTGCCATGCACCGTTCTAAGTGCTGAGGTAGATACAAGGTAATCAGCTTGGACACAGTCCCTGTTCCACTTGGGGCTCACAGTCTTAATTCCCATTTTACAGATGAGGTCACTGAGGCACAGAGGAGTTAAGTGACTTGCCCAAGGTTACACAGCAGACAACTAGCGGAACCGGGATTAGGACCCCCGTCCTCTGCCTCCTAAACCAGTGCTCTTGCCACTAGGCCATAGCTGCTTCTCACTGTGCCTTTTTCTCTTCTGTTTGTACCCCCTGTATGGCCACCCCACCCAGAACTCCCTCCCTCATCATATCTAACAGACCCCACCTCTCCCTCCTTTCCCCGACAGCCATGCTCAATGTGCACCCCGCGGACCATCCTTGACCCTCCCGCAGCAGCTGAGGAACTCTCTGCCTTCCCCCAGTGTGCTCTGCGTTCACCAGGCCAGGTATAAAAGCCTCTTTTGTGGCTCTTTGGGCCCTCTTCACCTCCAGCAGAGCTAAACATTGCAGTCTTCCCCTCCCTTTGCATCTTCAGCGCCCTCCACTGAGGCTGAGAAATCTCTCTGTTTCCCCCCAGCATGCTTTGTGCACCGGCCACACTGCCTCCCTGGGAATCAGCACCATCGAGGAGACCCCATCCCCTCCTGCTTTCCAACACCCTGGCAAGAAAGAGAACAACACCTGCACCGTGAGGTCTCCTTACGTTAAAGGCAGGGAACATGTCTGCTAATTCTGTTGCATTGTACGTTCCCAAGCACTTAGTACAGTGCTCTGGACATAGTAAGTGCTCAATAAATACCATTGATAGATTGATTAAAACCTGGGGAAGGCTTCTAGACTGTGAGCCCGCTGTTGGGTAGGGACCGTCTCTATATGTTGCCAACTTGTACTTCCCAAGCGCTTAGTCCAGTGCTCTGCACACAGTAAGCGCTCAATAAATACGATTGAATGAATGAATGGTAACCATCGCTGTGGCTTTGAGAATGCCGTGGACTCTGAGTCACGAGGAGCCTGAAATTCTGCTCCTCCAGCCACAGCTTCCTACTGACCTTTGTCTTTATTTTATGTATTTGTCCTTTTCCCCACCTTTACTCATAGAATACGAGCCCCTCGAAGGGCAGGGCCATGTCGAATTTCCACTTACATACTCTTTCCCAGCACTTGGTACAGTGCTTTGTACACAGTAAGCACTTAATAAATACAGTTACTGCTACCACCCTCCCCATAATCAAGGTCCTTCTGAAATCACATTTTCTCCAGGAGACCTTCCTTGATAAGTTTCTAATCTCTGTATCCCCCCAACTGCCACTTAAAAACACATGCTTTTTTTTTTTGAGGTGCAGCATGGCTTAGTGGAAAGAGCATGGGCCTGGGAGTCAGAAGGACGTGGGTTCTAATCCTGGCTCTGCCACTTGTCTGCTGTGTGACCTTGGACAAGTTACTTAACTTCTCTGGGCCTCAGTTACCTCATCTTGTAAAATGGGGAGCCCCATGTAGGACAGGGACTGTGTCCAACCTGATTAGCTTGTATCTGCACCAGCTCTTAGAACAGTGCTTGACACATTGTAAGTGCTTAATAAATGTCATTATTATTTGCCACCTGGGCAGTGGCAAGTGAGTGGAAGGCAATCTGCTACAAGTCAAAACTCACCTGTGCTGGGCAGCAGTGTGGGAGAGGGTCGAGGGTGGAGACTCAGGTTTACTGCACGGAAGGAGGCAATGGTAAACCGCTTCCATATTTTTACCAAGAAAACTCTATAGATCCACTACCAGAACAATTGCAGGTGGAGGTGGGGTGTTCTGGGATAGATGTGTCTATGGCGTCGCTAAGAGTCGGCCACAACTCAACAGCATAAGACAACAACAACAGCGTTCAGTACAGTGCTCTGCACACAGTAAGCGCTCAATAAATGAATGAATGATTGAACATTTAATGATTGAGCATTTAAATACTCTGAACCTCTTACACTTTTGAACTTATCTCGGGGACTCCGTTCCCAAAAGGCCGCCCGCCATCACACCGCGTGGCCCCCGCTGCTCCCGGAAGGATCCTCTCCTCAGAGCGCTGCCATAGACGCCTGGGACTCCGTTCCCGAGAGGCCCGCCATCACACCGCATGGCCCCCGCTGCTCCTGGAAGGATCCTCTCCTCAGAGCGCCGCCACAGACGCCCGGGACTCCGTTCCCGAGCGGCCTGCCAGCCCGCCATCACACCGCGTGGCCTTGCTGCTCCCGGAAGGATCCTCTCCTCAGAGTGCACAGCCGGGACTCCGTTCCCGAGAGGCCCGCCCCCCCCGCCATCACATCGCGTGGCCCCCGCTGCTCCAGGAATGATCCTCTCCTCAGAGCACCCCCATAGACGCCCGGGACTCAGTTCCCGAGAGGCCCGCCCGCCCGCCATCACACCGCATGGACCCCGCTGCTCCCGGAAGGATCCTCTCCTCAGAGCGCCAGAGAGGCCCGCTATAGACGCCCGGGACTCCGTTCCCGAGAGGCCCGCCCGCCCGCCATCACACCGCGTGGCCCCCGCTGCTCCCGGAAGGCTCCTCTCCTCCAAGCGCTGCCATAGACGCCGCCTGCTTCCACCCCCACCCACTTAAGCGACCTTCCTTATAGTGCCCCCCAACCCCCCTTCCCGGTCCGGTCTGCCATAGACTCCCCCACCCCTCCACCCCGGGAAAAAGGCCCTTGTTATCACCAAGTTACATTAACGACAACCTCATTCGCACCTACTCAGCCTTCCTGTCCCGCCATTGACCCCCGGCCCATGTCCTCCCCCGGGCCTGGAATGCCCTCCATCTGCCAAGCTAGCTCTCTTCCTCCCTTCAAGGCCCTATTGAGAGCTCATCTCCTCCAGGAGGCCTTCCCAGACTGAGCCCCTTCCTTCCTCACCCCTCGTCCCCCTCTCCATCCCCCGCATCTTACCTCCTTCCCTTCCCCACAGCACCTGTATATATGTATATATGTTTGTACATATTTATTACTCTATTTATTTATTTATTTTACTTGTACCTATCCTATTTTATTTTGTTAGTGTGTTTGCTTTTGTTCTCTGTCTCCCCCTTCTAGACTGTGAGCCCACTGTTGGGTAGGGACTGTCTCTATATGTTGCCAGCTTGTACTTCCCAAGCACTTAGTAAAGTGCTCTGCACACAGTAAGCGCTCAATAAATACGATTGATTGATTGATTGATTATATACCCTATTACTTAAGCAGTAGTTCATGTACCCATTCCCTTTCCCTTCTTAATAATAATTATAAATATTATTATTATGGTATTTAAGCGCTTACTATGTGCCAGGCACTGTACTGGGTGGATATAAGCATATTGGGTTGGACACAACCCCTGTCCCTCACTGGGCCTCCCAGTCTCAATCCCCTTTTTACAGATGAGGTAACTGAGGCAGCGAGAAGGAAAGTGACTTGCCCAAGGTCACATAGACAAGTTGTAGAGCCGGGATTGGAACCCATGACGCACTGATACCCAGGCCCGTTCTCTACCCACTACACCATGCTGCTACTTCCCCCTATCTCTAATATATTTTCATGTCTGGCTCACCCATTAGATTGGTAACTCCTTGAGGGCAGTGTTCATGTTTATTAACTTGCACCTCCCAAATGCTTAGCTCTCAGTACTCCAAATGCTCAGAGAAGCAGCATGGCCTAGTAGAAAGAGCATGGACCTAGGATTAGAGAACTTGATTTCTAAACCCGGCTTTTCTACTTATCTGCTATGTGGCCTTGGGCAAGTCACTTAACTTCTCTGCGCCTCAGTTCCTTCATCTGTAAAATGGGGGTTCAATAGCTGTTCTCCCTCCTACTTAGACTGTGAGCCCCATGTGGGACCTGATTATCTTGCCTCTACCCTAGCGCATAGTACAGTGCTAAACAAACACCATGGTTTAGTAGTACAGTGCTCTGTATACAGTAGATGCTCAATCAACGCTACTGATTGATTCTGCTTTCACTATTTGTAAACCATTTTCATCTGCATCCCCCATTGAATTGTAAGCTCTTTGAGGGCAGGGAAAATGTGTTTTCCTACTGGTTTACTCTCCCAAGCATTTAGTACAATGCTTAGCATTCCATAAACGTAATGAATAGCGATTGACTGTGGGTTTTGGTCCAGATTTGTAAGCTTTGGCTGTCATGTGAAAACCAACCAATTAATAGCAGTGCTGAAAAAAGAAAGCAACTAACTGGAATGCCAACGCCCCCCTTGTGCCCCCTCCAGAGGTTTATGGGCTCTTGGGAGTGGGGTGGAGGGCACCTGGCCCTGAAGAAGACATTAGGCAGGTAGCCCAGGGCCTCACCTCACAGTAAAATGGGAGAGATTTGTCCGAAGGTATGACGTTGGGAAGCAGCATGGCTCAGTGGAAAGAGCACGGGCTTTGGAGTCAGAGGTCATCGGTTCAAATCCCGGCTCCGCCACTTGTCAGCTGTGTGACTTTGGGCAAGTCACTTATCTTCTCTGTGCCTCAGTTGCCTCATCTGTAAAATGGGGATTAAGACTGTGAGCCCCACGTGGGACAACCTGACCACCTTGTAAACTCTCCAGCACTTAGAACAGTGCTTTGCACTTAGTAAGCACTTAATAAATGCCATCATTATAATTGATAATTATTATTATCAATCAATCGTGGTATTGAGTGCTTACTGTGTGTTGAGAACTGAGTCATCATTGTCAAAGGTATTTATTGAGTGCTTACTGTGTGCAGAACATGCCCTAACTGCTTGGGAGAGTACAATACAAGCAGAGTAGAAATTTAATTCCGGGTTCATTAGCTACAAGTAAATATTGTAGTGGTTATACAATTCCATTTTTGCCAGCCAAATGCTGTGAAGGCTCCAGTCCCACCTTCTTCATCTGTACCGCAATATCGAACAAATAATCATAGCACTCAAACATGGTTTTGGCCCTTCCCCAGCGCTTTTCCCCATACATATATAATCATTCATTCATTCAATCAATCAATCATTTATTGAGCACTTACTGTGTACAGAGCACTGTACTAAACACTAGGGAAGTACAAATCGGCAACATATAGAGACGGTCCCTACCCAACAACGGGCTCACAGTCTAGAAGGGGGAGACAGACAACAAAACAAAACAAGTAGGCAGGTGTCAATACCATCAGAATAAATAGAGTTATCGCTATGTACACATCATTAATAAAATATAGTAAATATGTACAAATAAAATAGAGTAATAAATATGTACAACTATATACAAGTGCTGTGGGGAGGGGAAGAGGGTAGGGCAGAGGGAGGGGGGCGATGGGGGGAAGGAGGAGAGGAAAAAGGGGGGATCAGTCTGGGAAGGCCTCCTGGAGGAGATGAGCTCCCAGCAGGGCTCTGAAGGGAGGAAGAGAGCTATTCATTCATTCATTCAATCATATTTATTGAGTGCTTACTGTGTGCAGAGCACTGTACTAAGCTCTTGGGAAGTACAAGTTGGCAACATATAGAGACGGTCCCTACCCACCAACGGGCTCACGGTCTATAAGGGGGAGACAGACAACAAAACAAAACAAGTAGGTCCTGCCCGCGGGGAACCCCGGCACCCCGCCCGACGGACCGGATTCTCCTCTTGCTCTCCCCCCCCCCCCCCACCAGCATGTCCCACTCCTTCGTGGAGAGCTACAGGGTGGGCAGCACCCTGTTGGCCCACGCCATCGCCATCTCCTGCTCGTGGGACTACAAGGTGACCGACTTGAGCGGCATCCAGCTGCAGCAGGACAATCTCCGCACCCAGCTGAAGGTGGGTGGCCTGCCGCCCCCCAGCGGGCTGTGTCTGCCTCGGGGGCGGGGGGCGGGCTGCCTGGTGGCCCCCTCCCCGCCTTCTCTGGGAAGGGCCGGGCCTCAGGGTCCGCCGGGGACCCCAGCCCTGAGCACCGCACGCTGGGTTTGGCAGGAGCTGTTGGCAGACTGGCAACTGAGGCGGCACCCACTGGGCTGGTGGAGGCGACTGTGCCAACTGGCGAGGGTGGCGCTCGTGTGGATGCTGTGCCTGAGCATGGCTGTGGGCTTTGCCATTGCTGTCTATTACTTCTCTGAATATTTGCACCAGGTCAGGGGTGGGGCTGGGGGCCAAGGGTGGGAGGGAATGCCCATCCCCTTTTCTCTTCACAGCTGTCCAGGCTGGGGCTCCCCACCCACCTTGGAGGATGTGTGGAGGGAGGGCATTCCAGGCCAAAGGAAGGACGTGGGCCAGGGGTTGACTGCAGGACAGGTGAGAACGAGACACAGTGAGGAGCTAGTGGCAGAGGAGTGGAGGGTATGGGTTGGGCTGTAGAAGGAGAGAAGGGAAGTGAGGTAGGAGGGGGCAAGGTGATGGAGAGCTTTGAAGCTGAGAATGAGGAGTTTTTGCTTGATTCAAAGGTTGACACGCAACCACTGGAGATTTTTGAGGAGGGGGGGTGACATGTCCAGAACGTTTCTGTACAAAGATAATCAGGGCAGCAGAATGAAGTATAGACTGAAGCGGGGAGATGCAGGAGGATGGGAGATCAGAGAGGAGGCTGATGCAATAATCTAGACGGGATAGGATGAGAGATTGAACCAGCAAGGTAGCAATTTGGATGGAGAGGAAAGGGCGGATCTTGGCGATGTTGTGGAGGTGAGACTGGCAGGTTTTGGTGACTGATTGGATGTGTGGGGTGAATGAGACAGCGGAGTCAAGGATGACACCAAGGTTGCAGGCTTGTGAGACAGGAAGGATGGTAGTGCCGTCTACAGTGACGGAGAAGTCAGGGAGAGAATGGGGTTTGGGAGGGAAGATAAGGTGCTCGGTCTTGGACATGTTGAGTTTCAGATGGCAGGCAGACAACCAGATGGAGATGTCCTGAAGGCAGGAGGGGATATGAGCCTGGCGGGAGGGAGAGAGACCAGGGGTGGAGATGTAGATTTGGTTGTCATCAGCTTAGAGGTGCTAGTTGAAGCCGTGGGAGCGAATGAGTTCACCAAGGGAGTGAGAATAGATGGAGAACAGAAGGGGAGCGAAAACTGACCCTTGAGAAACCCCTACAGTAAGGGGATGGGAGGGGGAGGAGGAGCCAGCGAAGGAGACTGAGAATGAATGCCCAGAGAGCTAAGAGGAGAACTGGGAGAGGATGGAGTCTGTGAAGCAAAGGTTGAATAGTGTGTTGAGGAGAAGGGGGTGATCCACAGTGTCGAAGGCAGCTGAGAGGTCGAGGAAGATTAGGATAGAGTAGGAGCCATTGGATTTGGCAAGGAGGTCATTGGTGACCTTTGAGAGGACAGTTTCAGTGGAGTGTAGTGGACAGAAGACAGATTGGAGGGGGTCTAGGAGAGACCCCCTCATTCATTCATTCAATCATATTCATTGAGCACTTACTGTGCGCAGAGCACTGTACTAAGAGCTTGGGAGAGTGCAATATAACAATAAGCAGTCACATTCCCTGCCCACAACGAGCTTACAGTTTAGGGGGGAGACAGACATTAAATAAATAGATTACAGATATGTACATAAGTGCTGTGGGGCTGAAAGGGGAATGAATAAAGGGAGCAAGACAGGGTGACGCAGAAGGGAGAGGGAGAAGAGGAAAAGAGGGCTTAGTTAGGGAAGGCCTCTTGGAGGAGATGTGCCTTCAACAAGGCTTTGAAGTGGGAGAGAGTAATGGTCTGTCGGATTTGAGGAGGGAGGGCGTTCCAGGCCAGAGACAGGATGTGGGCGAGGGGTTGGTGGTGAAATAGTTGAGATCGAGGTGCAATGAGGTTAGCATTAGAGGAGTGAAGTGTGTGGGCTGGGTTGTAGTAATAATAATAATAATAATGGCATTTATTAAGCGCTTACTATGTGCAAAGCACTGTTCTAGTAGGAGAGTATTGAGGTGTGGTAGGAGGGGGCAAGGTGATTGATTGCTTTGAAGCCAATGGTGAGGAGTTTTTGATTGATGCGGAGATGATAATAATAATAATAATAATAATGGTATTTGTTAAGTGCTTACTATGTGCCAAACACTGTTTTAAACGCTGGGGGGATACAAGGCGATCAGGTTGTCCCACGTGGGGCTCACAGTCTTAATCCCCATTTTACAGATGAGGTAACTGAGGCACAGAGAAGTTAAGTGGCTTTCCCAAGTCACACAGCTGACAAGTGGCTGAGCCGAGGTTTGAACCCATGACCTCTGACTCCCAAGCCCGCACTCTTTCCCCTGAGCCACTCTGCTTCTATCCACCCTCCCCCCACCCCCGGCTCTGCAAAGGGAGGAGGGGGAGAGGTGGAGGGATGTCAGGGCAGGTCTCTCTCCAAATATAAATATGCAGGTTAAAACTCTTGGAAAATCCGGCCCTGCCCACGGCCCCTCCACAGCCCCAGCTGCCAGGGTCGAGGAGGAGCAGGAGAAGAAGGAGGAGGAGGTGGTAGGGGGTGGGCGGCAGATGCAGGCAGATGACAGATAGGGTCCAGGCTAGGGCCCCTGCTGCGATGGATGGGTAAACACTGGAGTCCCTTGAAGGGTGGGGAAACCTGTCCTGAACGCCTGTGAAGAAAAATTATCTGGGCAGTAAAGTAAAATATGGACTGGAGTTGGGAGAGATAGGAGGCAGGGAGGTCAGCAAGGCAGCTGATACAGTAATCAAGGTAGGATAGGACAAGTGATTGTATTAATGTGGTATCAACATTTGTATTAACGTTTACATTACCGTGATTGTATTAACAATTGGATGGAGTGAAAAGGGCAGATTTTAGCAATGTTGTGAAATTGGAACCGACAGGCTTTAGTGATGGATTGAATATGAGGGTCGAATGAGAGAGAGGAGTCAAGGGTGATGCAAGGTTACAAGCTTCTGAGACAGGAAGGATGGTGGTGCCATCTACAGTGATGGGAAAGTGATGCTGAGGAAAAGGTTTGCGTGGGAAGATAAGGAGTTGGGTTTTAGGCATTCATTCATTCATTCAATCGTATTTATTGAGCACTTACTGTGTGCAGAGCACTATACTAAGCACTTGGGAAGTACAAGTTGGCAACATACAGAGACGGTCCCTACCCAACAGCGGGCTCACAGTCTAGAAGATAGAATATGTAAATATGTACAAGTAAAGTGACTTGCCCAAGGTCACACAGCTGACAAGTGGTAAAGCCGGAATTAGAACCCATGACCTCTGACTCCCAAGCCTGGGCTCTTTCCACTGAGCCACATAAGCTTGAGGTGAAGAGAGGACATCCAAAGCACCTGACTAATACAGCATTACTATACTAAGTACTTGGGAGCATACAGTACAACAGAGCTGGTAGAGCTGAGCTGAGTGCAGTCCCTCCCTGGCCACCCCCGTGCCGGCCCCAGCACCCCAGAATGACCACCCTGGTGGAATATCAATATTATAAGTCTTTATTTTGTAGATGGACTCCAGGAACACCATTGAATCAATCAATGGTAGTTATTGAGCATTTACCATATGCAGAGAGCACGCTTAGAACAGTGCTTGGCACATAGTAAGTGCTTAATAAATGCCATCATTATTATTATTATTACTAAGCACTTGGGAGAGTACAATACTACAGAGTTGGCAGACACATTCCCTGTCCACAGTGAGCTTACAGTCTAGAGGGGGAGACCGAAATATAAATTAATAATTTGTAATATGTAATTTAAAGATATGTTCCTAAATGCTGTGGGGTGAAGAGCAAATGCCCAGAAGTCACAGATCCAAGTGACTGCAGATGGGAGAGGGAGATAGGGAAGAGGGCTTAATTGGGGCTCTTGAAGGAGACGTGGCCTCAATGTTACAATGTCCTGAAACTTTTCCTATGATTTGTCATTGGAATTTGTAAATCAAAGGTTGACCTCCAGGTCAAACACAAGTGTGTCGCTTCAGTGGTAAGAAATTCTTGTTCCAAGCTTTTAAAATCATCCTGACCCATTTCTGATTTTTCTAGTAAATTCCAAGTGAAGACCACAGGGTGGCAATGCAGAGCCAAGAAAGGCCGGGAGAGAACAATTCCTAGAAGGAGGGAACAGATGGGAAGGGATCCGGCAGTTCGAATCGGAGCAATCAATTAATCAATCGATCCTATTTATTTTGATTTTTATCTATGTGCCTGGCACTGTACTAAGCGCTGAGGTAGGCACACGCTAATCAGGTTGGACACAGTCCCTTGTCCCGCAGAGGGCTCACAGTCTCACGTGAGGGAACTGAGGCCCAGAGACGTGAAGTGACTTGCCCCAAATCACGTTGCAGACAAGTGGCTGAGTGCGTACTGTGTGTGGAGCGCTGTACTAAGCGCTTGGGAAAGTACAATATAACAGAGTTGATAGCCACGTTCCCTGCCCACAGGGAGTTTAGAGTCTACAGGAGCAGATGGGACTGGTTGCTAGCACACGGGTAAGATTGGGCTAGGAGAAGTGTGCTTCTCTGGGAGGCGCTTCTGCTGCTCTGCGTATTTTCGAAAGCTGCCTCCTCTTATGGCTCTTTGGAAATGGCTCATCGTCGTGTTAGTCATCATCATCATCAATCGTATTTATTGAGCGCTTACTATGTGCAGAGCACTGTACTAAGCGCTTGTTAGTCCTCTGATGCTTTTGGCCCTGACCCACAAGCTAATGTCTGCCATGCAAGACAGGTGAGAGAGGATCTCTTCTGCTACTAAAGTCCCCCCAAAACTCTGCCAGTGGCCTGCTGGGCGACCTTAGGCAAGCCACTTAACCACTTTGGGCCTACGTCTCCTCATCTATGAAATCGACTCCAGCACGTAACACAGAGTAAACCTGAAATAAATCCCCAAATGAACTAATCCAAAGAATGGAGAAGCAGCATGCCCAAGTGGAAAGAGCATGGGCTTGGGGGCCAGAAGACCTGGGTTCTAATCCCAGCTCCACCATTCATCTGCTATGTGACCTTGAGCAAGTCACTTAATTTCAATCCCAGCTCCGCCACTTGTCAGCTGTGTGACTTTGGGCATGTCACTTTACTTCTCTGGGCCTCAGTTACCTCATCTGTAAAATGGGGATTAAGACTGTGAGCCCCACGTGGGACAACCTGATCACCTTGTAACCTCCCCAGTGCTTAGTGCATTGCACATAGTAAGCGCTTAATAAATGCCATCATTATTATTATTCTTTGTGCCTCAGTTCCCTCAACTGCAAAAAGGGGATTCAATCCCTGTTCTCCTGCCTACTTGACTGTGAACCCCATGTGGGACAGGGACAATATCCAGCAGGATCGACTTGTCTCTATCCCAGTGCCTAAAGCAGTGCCTGACACATAATAAGCACTTAATGAATATCATTTTTTTTAAAAAAAGAATAAGATTTCTTAATTTCCCTTGGTAGCTCATTCTGATATTTAACGACCACATTCCCCATTAAAGTGCCTCCACAAACTAAGATTAGGGTCTACCATGTTAATTGAGAAGGGAAAGCAAATAAATTGAAGTGGGTCATATTCAGAAAAGAATATTAAAACAAATTGACATGAAAGCATTAAAATAATACTAAGACTATTACTCCTAATTGAAAATAAGAGCCACAGCCCTGGTTCCATCATTGCAGTTCACCAAAGATCCTACAACAGTCTGGCATTGGACCGGACTTGAAGAGACTGGAGAGGCAGTGTGGGGTCCCCAAAGAGGAAGCGTATGCTCTTTAACCAGCTGTTGGGACACCCAGTAGTTGGTTGTGAGACAGAGGAATTTGCCTTGAAAAAAGCCAGTTTACAATCATACTACCCCAGGCCCAAGGTCAGCCTTGGGTCCAGAGGGCACCACCTGGCTGACTCAGCAGAGATGCCTGGGGGCCATATTGTCACATCGTCCTCCTGGGCCCAAGATGGGCACAAGTCGGCAGGTGCCACCTTTTGGCTTCTGACCCTGGGGGTTACAGTGTGGAGAGTGGTAGATGGTGCCGCATTGCTGTGAGTCTGTGGTGAGACCTGTGTGATTTCAAAACTTCCCACCAAAGGCGACTGGCAAGGGAATTGTAGCAAAAGAAAAGAGAAACAGCATGTCCCAATAGGCACAACAATTGATTGCTTACATTTCCCAGCAGCCACTGGGGCTTGCTGGTGGATTTTTCCCCCCACCATCCAGGAATTGAGTTTCCGCCCACTCCTGGTGGGAAGTCAAGCCTCTATGAGGGACTGCACAAACCTAAATCTGCCTGCTTTTTTGTCTCTGATTTAGTGGTTTCTGGAATTCTCCCAAGGGTTTGTGGTGAGTTTCTCTCATTCATATTGAGCGCTTACTGTGTGCAGACACTGTACTAAGCACTTGGGAGAGTATAATACAACAATAAACAGACATTCCCTGCCCACAGTGAGTTTACAGTATAGATGGGGGGCGGGGGGGGGGGGAGAGGCTGAAATTAATGCAAAGAAACAAATTACAGATATGTACATAAGTGCTGTGAGGCTGGGATGGGGGAAGAACAAAGGAAGCAAGTCAGGGTGATGCAGAATGGAGTGGGAGAAGAGAAAAGAGGGCCTCAGTCAGGGAAGGCCTCTTGGAGGAGATGTGCCTTCAGTAAGGCCTTGAAGGGGCAAAGAGTAATTGTTGGATTTGAGGAGAGGGCATTCCAGGCCAGAGGCAGGATGTGGGTGAGGGCTTGGCAGCAAGATAGATGAGATCGAGGTACAGTGAGAAGGTTAGCATTAGAGGAATGAAGTGTCCGGATTGGGTTGTAGTAGGAGAATGGTGAGGCGAAGCAGGAGGGGGCAAGGTGATTGAGTGCTTTGAAGTCAATGGTGAGGAGTTTTTGTTTGATGCGGAGGTGGATGGGTAACCACTAGAGTTTTTTGAGGAGTGGGGAAACATGTCCTGAACGTTTCTGTAGAAAAACGATCTGGGCTGCACAGTGAAGTACGGACTGGAGTGGGGAGAGGCACGAAGCTGGGAGGTCAGCAAGGAGGCTGATGCAGTAATCCAGGCAGGGTAGGATGAGTGATTATATTAAAGTGGTAGCAGTTTGGATGGAGTGGAAAGGGCAGATTTTAGCAATGTTGTGAAGGCGGAACTGAAAGGATTTAGTGATGGATTGAATATGCGGGTTGAATGAGAGAAGAGGAGTCAAGGATAATTCCAAGGTAACAGACTTGTGAGACAAGAAGGATGGTGGTGCTGTCTACAGTGATGGGAAAGTCGGGGGAGGATAGGGTTTAAGTGGGACGATGAGTTCTGTTTTGGACATGTTAAGCTTGAGGTGATGGGAAGACATCCAGGTAAAGATGTCTTGAAGGCAGGAGGAAATGCAAGCTGTGGAGAGGGAGAGAGATTGGGCTGGAGATGTAAATTTGGGTATCGTCCACATAGAAGTGGTAGTTGAAGCCATAGGAGTGTATGAGTTCTCCAAGGGAGTGGGTGTAGATGGAAGGGGACCCAGAACTGAACCTTGAGGGACCCCCACAGTTAGGGGATGGGAGGCAGAGTAGGAACCTCAGTCTCTGAGAATGAACAACCAGAGAGATGAGAGGAGAATCAGGAGAAGACGGTGCCAGTGAAGCCGAGTTTGGATAATGTTTCCAGGAGAAGGGGGGGCGGTGGGGTTTGACAGTGTCTAAGGCAGCCGAGAGGTCGAGGAGGATTAGGATGGAGTAGAGGCCATTGGATTTGGCAAGAAGGAGATCATTGGTGACCTTTGAGAGGGCGGTTTCTGTGGAGTGAAGGGGACGGAAGCCAGATTGGAGGGGGTCAAGGAGAGAATTGAAGGAGAGGAATTTGAGACAGCAGGTGTAGATGACTCGCTCAAGGAGTTTGGAGAGGAATGGTAGGAGGGAGATGGGGCGATAACTGGAGGGAGCCACGGGGTCAAGGGAGGGTTTTTTTAGGATAGGGAACACATGGGCATGTTTGAAAGCAGTGGGGAAGAAGACACTGGAGAGTGAACAGTTGAAGATGGCTATTAAGGAGGGAAGAAGGGAGGGGGCAGGTGTTCTGATAAGGTGTGAAAGAATGAGGTCAGAAATGCAGGTGGAGTGGGTGGACTTTGAGAGGAGACAGGAGATCTCCTCTATAGATCCTGCTGGGAAGGATGGGAGAGTTGAAGAGGGGGCGAGAAGAGAGAGGGACTGAAGAGGGGCAGGGGTGATTTTTAGGGAGCTCACAACTGATAGCGTAAATTTTCTTAATGAAGTAGGTGGCCCGGTCACTGGGGGCAAGGGATGGGGGAGGCAGGGGGACAGGAGGCCTAAAGAGGGAATTAAATATCTAGAACAACTGATGATGGTGATGGGCATGGGTGTCAATAAAGGTGGAAAAATCATTTTGCTGGGAGGAGGAGAGAGCATGCAAGGATAAACTTGAAGTGGATGAAGTTGGCCTGATATTTAGATTTCCACCAGCAGCGCTTTGTGGCTCGTGAATAAGAGCAAAGGAGGCGAACTGTGCAGGTGATCCAAAGCTGTGGGTTAGTGGTACGAGATCGATGAAGGGATAGGGGAGCAAGTGAGTTGAGTTCAGTAGAGAGGGTGGTGTTGAGGGCATCAGTTTGGTCATCAAGGGAAGGTAGTTTGGGTATGGAAGCTAAGTGGGGCGTGATGAGTTGAGAAAATTGGATGGAATCAAAAGATTGGAGGTCTCTGTGGGGGGAATAGTACAGATTTACGGGGAGGAGGTGTGTGGGAGAGGGCAAGGAAGGAGGTTGTAATCAGATAGAGGGATTTCAGAGTTGGTGAGGGCAGAGATTGTGCAGCCCTTAATCAGTATTGAAAGGTAGATAGGCCAGAGAAATGAGGGCTGGTGACTTACTCTGGAGTTGTATGGTTTCCCTTTTTCCACCTTTTTGCCAAGCACAAACTTCAGGATCAAGATGCCCTCACTCTGGGACCTGGCTGAGCCCTGTGAGGAAGGTAACTCAAGCCATCAGGGGCTGTCTTTCTTGATTTGCACTTTATAGTTCTGGTGTGTAGTTTAAATCGTAGTTTGTGAGTTCAAAGTCTATTTCCTCTGGCATTTTTTTCCAATGAAGGTTTGATTAAAATAGTAGTTACTGGCCTTCATTTCGTATAGGGAGACTTGGCCTCTCTTAGCCTGCTCACCAATGCTTCTGTAGAGCTTCCTATTGGAATCTGGCCAGACTAATCGGTTCCCTTATTCCTTCTGAATGCTCTGGGTGGAGGTGTGTTGTTTGTCAATAAATCAATCAATGATATTTAGTGAGCACTTACTGTGTGCAGAGCACTGGACAGAGCTCTTGGGAAGGTTCAGTGCAGTGTGTAGACTCGATCCCTGTCCTGAAGGAGCTGACTACTCCTCCTGTAGTGAATGTCAGCCAGAAAGCTCTGGCCTCACAAATCAAGGAAGTCTAACTCAGCCAAGTCTCTGGAGCTCAGATCTGGGCACCACGGCCCAGTGGAAATAGCAGGGCTTGGAGTCAGGAGAGCCGGCTCTGCTTCTGGCAGGCCGTTGTCTTTGGGCTAGTCCCAGAACCCCTCTGAGCCTCAGCGCCCTCCTCTGTAAAATGAAGCTAATGGGCAGCGTGGCCCAGTGGAAAAAACATGAGGTGGGGAGTCAGGAGGTCTGAGTTCTTGCCCCAATTCTGCTGCAGGGTGACCTTGGTCAAGGCACGTAGTCCCTCTGGGGCTGGATCTCGGTTTCCTCACCTGTTCTCCTGCCTTTTTAGACTGTGAGCCCTACGTGGGGCAGAGACAATGCCTGATCCGATTACCTTATATTGCTCGGCACATAGTAAGGGCTTAATAAATGCCGTAACTGAGACCCCATTGAGGTGACCCTAGCAGGGAGAGGCTGGAGGACCTGGACCAAGTGGACAAGCGGGAAGAAGGGTGAGCAATCTGGCTTGTGAGATCATCAGTAAGGCCCTGGTTCCCTGTTGACATGGGAGTACTGCACTGTCCTGCACTGCTTTTGCACTAAGTGTCCTGGGCTTAAAACAGTATTTGACACATAGTAAGTGCTAACAAATACTTTAAAACAAACAAAAAAAGCTGTATGTCTAATTTCCTTTTTTCCATTTGGTCTCCCAGATTGACATGGTACCTACCTACATATGGAAGAAAGAATCAAGGATCAAGAAAACTAATGATGTGTATCTTTATTCTATCCATGTTTATGATATAGGTTAATGAATGGTAGAAATATATTTGCTTTCTATACAGCCTCACTTACATGCTTGGGCTAATAGTTTTTTTTTTTGTTTGTTTTAATAGTATTTGTGAAGCGCTTACAGCGCTGTCCAGCACTGTTCTAAGCCCTGGGGTAGACACAAATTATTAAGCTGGACACCGTCCCTGACCCACAAGGAGCTCACAGTGAAGCAGCATGGCATAGTGGAAAGAGCATGGGCTTGGGAGTCAGAGGACGTAAATTCTAATCCCACCTCCACCAATTGTCATCTGTGTGACTTTGGGCAAGCCACTTCACTTCTCTGTGCCTCGGTTACCTCATCTGTAAAATGAGGATTAAGACTGTGAGCCCCACATGGGACAACCTGATTACCTTGTATCTACCCCAGCGCTTAGAACAGTGCTTGGCACATAGTAAGCGCTTAACAAATACCATTACTATTATTATTATTATTATTAAGTAGGAGGGAGAACAGAACTGAGGCAGAGAGAAGTTAAATGACTTGCCCAAGGTCACACAGCAAGTATTTGGCAGAATCGGAATTAGAACCTAGATCCTCTAACTCTTGGCCCGTGCTCCTTCCACTGGACCACACTGCTTCTCTAATCCCATGCACTATTGCCAGATGCTGAAAATGCCAACAAGTGGCAGAGCCGGGATTAGAACCCAGGTGCTTCTGACTTCCAGGCCTGTGCTCTATCCACTAGGCCTCACTGCTTCTGTTGTTGCTGGAAGTTTTATTGCTGTTCGGACTGTTGCTGGAAGTATTCAGGAAACTCTCACACCATCTCCTAAAACTCTCATCAAGCAGTTTCCCTGGTCACATTGGGAGCAGAGCCCACCACACCTATGGGGATGGCTGTCAGCTGTAACACATGGACTGTCGTGATTACGGATCTTCTTTCTTGGAGAAGGAATGTGGCCTATTGGAACATGGGCCTGGGAGTCAAAGACCTGGGTTCTAATCAATCAATCAATAGTATTTATTGAGCGCTTACTGTGTGCAGAGCACTGTACTAAGCGCTTGGGAAGTACAAGTTGGCAACATATAGAGACGGTCCCTACCCAACAGTGGGCTCACAGTCTAGAAGGGGGAGACAGAGAACAAAACAAAACATATTAACAAAATAAAATAAATAGGATATGTACAAGTAAAATAAATAAATAGAGTAATAAATACGTACAAATATATACATATATACAGGTGCTGTGGGGAAGGGAAGGAGGTAAGGTGGGGAGGATGGAGAGGGGGAAGAGGGGGAGAGGAAGGAGGGGGCTCAGTCCTGGCTCTGCCACTGCCACTTGTCTGCTGTGTGACCTTGGGCAAGTCACTGTGCCTCAGTCACCTCATCTGTAAAATGGGGATTAAGGCTGCGAGCCCCGTGTAGGACATGGACTGTGTCCTACCTGATTACCTTGTATCTACTATGAGAAGGAGGGTGGCTTAGTGGAAAGAGCATGGGCTTGGGAGTCAGAGGTCATGGGTTCTAATCCCGGCTCTGCCACTTGTCAGCTGTGTGACTTTGAGCAAGCCACTTAACTTCTCTGTGCCTCAGTTACCTCATCTGTAAAATGGGGATTAAGACTGTGAGACCCACATGGGACAACCTAATTACCTTGTATCTCCCCTAGCGCTTAGAACAGTGCTTGGCACATAGTAAGCGCTTAACAAATACCATCATTATTATTATTACTCCAAACACTTAGAACAGTGCCTGGCACATAGTAAGGGCTTAAAAAAATGCCATTTTAAAAAACCCTTGTTGTGTGACCCTGGGAAAGTCACTTAACTTCTCTGTGCCTTAATTCCCTCATCTGCAAAATGGGGATTAAATACCGGTTCTCCTTCCTACTAAGAATGTGAGCCCCAAATGGGCCAGAGACTGTGTCCAATCTGATGAACTTTTATCTACCCCAGCATTTAGAACAATGTTTGACAATAATAATAATAATAATAATACCTCCATGGAGAATAGGTGTGAGCTGTGGGTCTTGGCCTACCTTCTGTTTTCTCGGGAAGCTAATAAAATGTACACAAATATTGATGTCCTAGGAAACACACATCTATAGAAGTGTTTGGACCCTGCTCTAGGCGTGGTGATTGATAATGAGATCTAAGGATGGCACTGGAGAAAGCGGTACCGGCAAACCCTGTCTCTATGGCTACCATTTCCTTCTCCTCCCTCTGAGGTGTTCATTGGCGTTAGCAGACTCCTGGAATGCAGAGCTTGCTCAGTGGATTATTCCTCGGGTGTGTCTCTGTAGTGCGGTGGCTTTGATTCCTCTGGGGGACTCAATCTGTGGATGATTAGGGAGAAAAGTAAGATGAAGGGAGACTAAGTGTAGTGGAAAGAAAGAGAGAAAGGTCCTTAGTTATATAGGTGACTTGAATATCACCTGTTTCTGAAACAAGAAACTGAGCAAAGACTCCATTCACTTGGAAGGAGACAGTTCACAAGCTAAATGCAAGAGGATGGAAATGGAGCTGGAATATTCTAACAGGTAAGAGGTTTGTCCACAGCCTTTTAACAGGCCTGGAAATGGGAATTTCAGTGTATTAAAAAAAATTCTCAGTTTAAAAAGGGGAGAAAGGCATTAGAAGTGATTTGTGATTATATTGCTGATTTAACCCTGAGCAGTGCATTAGCTTTTGACAACAACCCAAGCCTTAACATACTGTGTAAAGCAACCAAGAAATGAATTAAAGAATATGTGACTGATGAGTGAAACCACCTATGGTTGGTGTTTGCTTAATGAGTTTTGTTCCTAATTCCTTTTGCTATTTTAACTTGGAAATTTCTTTTCAAAACCACTTTATGTGTACGTATTGCCTCAGAGTTTTCTCAGTTTGTCTGGACAGTGCAAAGAGTATGCAAAATTTAATTTAAAATCTGTGAACAGCACTGAGATGACAAGTTCTGCTACTCCACAGTTCACATGATAGTGAACTCCTTTAACGGACACGGATTACGTTTGCTTTGGATTTTGTTTCAAAAGTGACTCAGTAATTTGGTGTTTTGAGGTTTTCTCATGCAATGGTAACAGTGCCTTTTTCAGTTGCCTGAAGTCAATCAGGGGTATTTATTGAGTACTTTCTGTGTGCAGAGCACTACACTAAGTGCTTGAGGACAGTACGATAGAGTAAGTAGAAGTGATCTACTTGTTGCCGAATTGTACTTTCCAAGCGCTTAGTACAGTGCTCTGTACACAGTAAGTGCTCAATAAATACGATTGAATGAATGAATGAATGAAATGATCAAGGAGTTTAAAATCTACCTGATTATCTTGTTTGTACCCCAGCATTTAGCACCGTGCTTGGCATTTAGTAAGCACTTAAGCCCAGGCATCTGTGTGATTGACAATGCTGCCCACTCTGGGCATTCCTCTTTACCCCTCCTCCTCACAGCCAAACCCTCCTGCCCTAGAGTGGCAGTGCTGTGTCATGGGAGAGATCTGGGGGGTAAGGCAGAAAGCGTGGCTTCTTACCCCATCACTGCCTGCTCCTTGTGCTGCGTGGCCTGAGACCAAACCCTTGGCTTCTCTAGAGGCCAATTTCCCTATCTGCAAAATGAGGCTGATAATTCTGGCATCATATGGGGCTTTGTCCTGGGGAAGAGAATGTGTTTGGAGGGAGCAACGTGCGGGCAACCTGAGGAGGGGTTTGGACAGCACACCGGGAGTGGCATATTAAAGTTCCCAAGGCTGTCTCCTGACAGTGAAAATGCCCAAGCTCATGTGGGTGCTTTGCATCATTAGCACATTTCATTTCACCATTGTCATGTCCTTAATACAAGGCTAATTGGATTTTGGTGACTTCCAGCATTTTCACTGACCTTCCTTGGGAACGGGGTCAGATCGTTGCCTTTTGCTTTAAATGAATGTGGCTCTGCCTCATGGGACTTGGGTGCCACTGAGCCCTAGAGGGTGGAGTTCTGATCTGAGGAGGCCTGAAACCTCTGGATTTGAGAAGGGAACCAACTGCATTCACTGCAGTCAATGCAGTCATGGTTACCACTACAACCAGGGCAATCACTCTAATCGTGTGATTATTGCGGCAAGGGAGATCTTGCTGCAATGCCTGTAATCACTGCAACCAGGGAGATCTCCGCAATAAGCGCAACAAGTGCAACCACAATCATTCTCACGTTGCTTTAGGTTGGGCTAAGGGCACGGAGGCAGGAAGGTTCTCATTCAAGTGGACAGCCAGCACCCCCAGTGGCTCCCTATTCCCCAGGTCAGAGCCCAGGGCCCTAGACTGTCCAGGGACAGGACCAGCTGACCTGAGCCCCCAGCCCCATCCTCTAGGGTCCTGTCCCTGGAGGATGGGGCTGGGAGCTCAGGTCAGCTTCAGGAGGCTTCATACCCACCCCTGCCAGATGTCGACCTGGCTTTCCCAGCCTCGGCGAGTCTGGCCTCCATGGGCCTGACTCCATTCAGCCCTAGCCCCAGATCCTGAGGTACCGAAGCCAGTCGATGAGTCGAGGCTAGGGAGTGGGAATTTCCCTTTTGGAGGGGGAGAGCTACAGAGTGTGGGAACGAGGGTCCGTGTGACCGGTGGGGAGACTGGGGCTTCCATCCCCTTGGGATTACTCTGCATCTTAGACACCCTCTCCATCTCATCAATCAATCAATCGTATTTATTGAGCACTTACTGTGTGCAGAGCACTGTACTAAGCGCTTGGGAAGTACAAGTTGGCAACATCCTCCTGAGCTGCGCCCCCACTCTGCCCCCAATCCTTGGGGGCCAGCCACACCACTCCCCAGCCAGAAGCCATTACCACAGATGCTCAGAGACGTCTCTTTACTTTGGCTGCCCCTCATTACCCAGAATTTGACTGCCCCAAATTACCCACTGCCTTTCACTTAACCTGCTCCCAGACAGATCCACCCTTCCTGCTGTACACAAAGGGCCTCACGACCACAGAATTCTTTTGTTTCCCTCCTTTGTGCTCTCCACTTGCAAGCGTTTTTGTTTGATCTGTGTCTCTCACTGCAGAACCTATTGTTGAAGACAGATCTGTGTTCTTAGGGGGCTCTTTTTCTGACTTCAAGCACTCACCTTCAAACTCTGCAAGGTGGTTTCAGTGAGCCTGGGTAATTTCGCATAGACTTCAAGATTTGATTCTTCTCTTTGTTACCTTCATCCCGCTGCCTTGGCCTGCACCTGATGGTGCTGATTCTAAGATGTGAAGAATGATGCTGTTTTCCTGTGGTTTTGTTTTCCTTAAGACTCTCACAAAGCAGAGCAACAGGAGGCATGTTTTGTGTTTTCCTCTCTTTGGGTGAAGCTGTTTAAATCTGTCCTTTCAGCACCCTGAACTCACTGGAATCACAAGACCAGGCAACTCTCAGGCCAGACTTGAATTATGTATCAGCCCCCACAAAAAGTGGGTGTGTTTCCCCCCTGGGCTAGGGCCAACACAGACTGAAACAGGAACAGAATTGGTGCTCTCTTTCCTTGGCCTGGCCAAAAGGACCCTCATCCTAGGCAAGGGACCATTAAAGTAGATAAAACATTACTCTTCCTAACCTTTCATTTAATCCTGAACCCCCATCCCTACCCCAGCTCTCCTGGCCTCCCTCCCTAACCCCAGCGACTGCACAGAGGTCTTTGAAGATAAAATTGAAACCATCAGGTGTGAACTTCCCAAGGTGCCCCCATCCACCCTCACCATTCTACTGCCCTATCCTCCTCCTTCTTCTTCTTCTTTCCAATTGCCTCTGAAGAGGAGGTCTCCTGCCTGGTCTCTAAATTTACCTCACCCTCCCTTAAGGCTCTCAGCCTATCCCCTCTCTCCCAGCCTAAAAGCCCTCACCCTCATTCTCCTTCCTTCCTGAACTGCTGTCATCAATCTCTCACTCTCCGATGGCTCCTTCCCCTCTGCCTTCACATATGCCCAAGCAAGCCTTCCCTATACTATCAATCATTGATGGTATTTATTGAGCACTCACTGTGTGCAGACCACTGCACTAAGCACTTGGGTGAGTACAACAGAGTTGGCAGACGTGTTTCCTTCCCACAATGAGCTTGTAGTCCAGAAGGGAGACAGACATTAATGTAAATAAATAATTTATGAATATGTACCTAAGTTCTGTGGGTCCGAGGGTGGGGTGAATACCAAATGCTCAAAGGGTAAGGATCCCAAGTGCATAGGTGATGCAGAAGGGAGAGGGAGTTGGGGAAAAGAGGGCTAATGGGGGAAGATCTCTTGGAAGAGCTGTGAGCTTAATAAGGTTTTGAAGTGGGGGAGAGTGGCAATCTGGCATATATGGAGGGGGAGGGTGTCCCAGGCCAGAGGGAGGACAAAGGTAAGGGGTGGCAGCGAGACAAACAAGATCGATTGAATGAATCGAGGCACCGTGAGTAAGCTGTGCTGGAGCCAAGTGTGCGGGCTGGGCTGTTGTAGATAAGTGAGGTAAGGTAAGGGGCGAGCTGATTGAGTGCTTTAAAGCTGATGGTTAGGAGTTTCTGTTTTATTCATTCATTCATTCATATTTCTTGAGCACTTACTGTGTGCAGAGTTCTGTATTAAGTGATTGGGAAATACAAATCGGCATCATATAGAGATGGTCCCTACCCAACAACTGGCTCACAATCTAGAGTGGGGAGACAGGTAACAAAATAAAACAAGTAGATGGGTGTCAATACCATCAGAATAAATAGAATTATAGCTATGTACACATCATTAATAAAATGAATAGAGTAATAAATATGTACAAATATACACAAGTGCTGTGGGGAGGGAGAGGGGGGTGATGAGGAGAGGAAGAGGAGGGGAGGAAAAAAGGGGGGATCAGTCTGGGAAGGCCTCCTGGAGGAGGTGAGCTCTTAGTAGGGCTTTGAAAGGAGGAAGAGAGCTAGTTTGGTGGATGTGTGGAGGGAGGGCATTCCAGGCCAGAGGTAGGATGTGGGCCAGGGGTTGATGGCGGGACAGGCGAGAACGAGGCACAGTGAGGAGGTTAGTGGTAGAGGAGCGGCGTGTGCAGGCTGGGATGTAGAAGGAGAGAAGGGAGGTGAGATAGGAAGGGGTGAGGTGATGGAGAGCTTTGAAGCCGAGAGTGAGGAGTTTTTGCTTAATTCGAAGGTTGATAGGCAACCACTGGAGATTTTTGAGGAGGGGAGTGACATGCCCTGAGCGTTTAAGTATAGACTGAAGCGGGGAGAGACAGGAGGATGGGAGATCAGAAAGGAGGCTGATGCAGTCATCCAGTCGGGATAGGACAAGAGATTGAACCAGCTGGGTAAAGGTTTGGATGGAGAGGAAAGGGTGGATCTTGGCGATGTTGTAGAGGTGAGACCGGCAGGTTTTGGTGATGGATTGGATGTGTGGGGTGAATGAGAGAGCGGAGTCAAGGATGACACCAAGATTGTGGGCTTGTGATACAGGAAGGATGGTAGTGTCATCTACAGTGACGGGAAAGTCAGGGAGAGGACGGGGTTTGGGAAGGAAGATAAGAAGTTCAGTCTTGGACATGTTAATGTGGATGGGCAACGGCTGGAGGTTCTTGAGTGGGGAGATATGGACTGAATGTTTTTTTAGATAAATGATCCAGGCAGCAGAGTGAAGTATGGACTGGAGCAGGGAGAGACAAGAGGCAGGGAAGTCAGTGAGAAGGTTGACGCAGTAGTCAAGGCAGGAGAGGATATGTGCCTGGGATTGGTGTAGTAGCAGTTTGGAAGCAGCATGGTCTAGTGGAAAGAGCATGGGCCTGGGAGTTAGAGGACCTGGGTTCACTCTAAGTGCTGGGGTAGTTACAACTTAATTAGATCAGACATAGTCCCTGTCCTGCATAGGGCTCACGGGCCACAGAAAGTATTATTATTGGTATTACTTTTATTATGGTATTTATTAAGTGCTTACAATGTGCCAAGCACTGTACTAAGCACTGAGACAGATACAAGATAAGCAGGTTGGACACAGTCCCTGTTCCACATGGGGCTCACAGTCTAAGTAGGAGGGAAAACAGATATTTAATCCTCATTTTACAGTTGAGGAAACTGAAGCACAGAGAAGTTAAGTGACTCATTCAGGGTCAGACATCAAGTAATTGGCAGACCCAGATTAGAACCCAGTCCTCTGACTTCCAGTGCTCTTTTCACTAGGCCATGTTGGGCAAGTTGCTCAACTTCTCTGTACCTCAGTTTCCTCATCTGTAAAATGGGAATTAAATCCTACTCCCACTACTTAAATTGTGAGTCCCTTGTGGGAACTGGACCATGTCCAACCTGATTAACTTATATCTACCCCAGACAAAGTCAATGCACCTGTGCTGGGCAGCAGTGGCATGAGGAAGAGTCAAAGGTGGATGATCAAAGACAACAGCAGAGACTCAAGTTTTTACAGCATGGAAGAAGGCAGTGGTAAACCACTTCTATATCTTTACTTAGAAAACTCTATGGATACGCATACCAGAATGACTTTAGGATAGAAAATGGGAGGTTCTGAAGAGGGTGTGTCCCTGGAGTTGCTGTGGGTTGGAAAAGGTGCGACGGCATTTGAAGAAGAAGAGACTGTAGATTGTAGACTCTAGAATGTAAGCTCATTGTGGGCAGGGAATGTGTCTGTCTATTGTTGTATTGTATTCTCCCAAGCACTTAGTACAGTGCTCTGCACACAGTTAAGCACTCAAGAAATACTACTGAATGAATGAATGAGACCCCAGTGCTTAGTACAGTGCCTAGCACATAGGAAGCACTTAAGAAATACCATAAAACAAGCATAGTAAGCGCTTTACAAATACCACAATTATCATCATTATTATTAGGAAGGAGAGGAAATGGTGGATTTTAGCAATGTGGGGAAGGTAGAATTGACAGGATTTGGTGACAGACTAAATATGTGAGTTGTATGAAAAAGATGAGCTGAGGACAATGCCGAAGTTACGGGCTTGTAAGATAGGGAGGATAGTGGTATTGTCTACAGTGATAGGAAAGACTGGAGGACAGGGTTTGGGTGGGAAGATAAAGAATTCTACTCAGTTTAGGTGTCAGTTATTGTCCCATCTCCCTGCTCCCGTGCCTCTCCAGACTCCTGGAGCAGGCTATGGACCCCTGCTGCTTTCACTTCCTGTCCACTACACCCAGGCTTTTGACCCTACCTCATTCCACCATGATTGAACTCCCTCTAAGGTGGTCAGTGGCCTCTTTAAAGCCAAGTCCAGTGGGTGCTACCAAAATGTTGGGCATGAAGAATACAGCCTGAGTTGTTGTGCTTCATCCTTGAGCAGGAAGCTTCCTGATTGGCCAGATGATGCCCTAGACAGACAGTGGATCCCTAGGGGAGCTGGTGGCCCACACTCCCTCCCTCTCATCCTCTGCCTCAGGGGCCCAGCCAGGGTCCCTTGGAAGAGCGACCAGGAGGGAGGGCCAGTCTGTGGGGAGGGAGCCTGGGAGACAGCAGGCTGATGCCAGGACTCCCAGTCTGGACCAGGAGGTGATTGGGGGTGCCCATTCCAGAAGGGTAAACTTCATCTGCCCCAGATACTTTCCCGCCCCCTCCACTCTGATTGAGAGTTAAAGTGGATTTTTCTGCTGAAACCTCTCTCCCAAGTGACATTTGCCCCTTGTCAGCTCAGCTGGTGGTCATATTTTTTTGTCTTGGGTCTCTTTCAGGATTCCCAGATCATGCTCAGGGCAGCGCCAGGGGCCTGGCAGGCCCAGCTGGGGCTCAGGGATGGATGAGTCCTGCTGATAATTCTGCGGGGGGAATGGCGCTTCCTGCCCCCTCTGCTCCGATTGAGAGTCAAAGTGGATTTTTCTGCTGAAACCTCTCTCTCAAGGGACACTTGCCCCTTGCCAGCTCAGCTGGTGGTCGTATCTTTTTTGTCTTGGGTCTCTTTTGGGATTCCCAGATCACACTCAGGGCAGTCCCAGGGGCCTGGCAAGTCCAGCTGGGGCTCAGGGACGGATGAGTTCTGTTGATAACACTGTAAGGGCCACGGCGAGCAGAACGTCTTCTAATCAAATGTGGCACATCCCTCTACAGGTTGGATCCCACCGAGTCGGTCGCCCAAGTGGCCATCATGGGCAACACGGGCAGTCACCAAGGGGATTTGCTTGCTAACCAGACATCCACCAACAAGTCCATACCACTATCCTTTGACTCCTGCCAGCTGGCCCCTCTGGTGCTGTTTCTTCTGGTGGTGGCCTACGCCCTCGTGGTACTCGTGGGGCTTCTGGGCAACCTGTCCCTCATCATCATTATCACGAGGAAACAGAAGGAAACACAGAATGTGACCAACGCTCTGATTGCCAATCTCTCCCTGTCGGACATTCTGATGTGCGTCGTGTGCATCCCTTTCACCATGGTCTACACCTTGATGGACCACTGGATCTTTGGGGACGCCATGTGCAAGGTCACCGCCTATGCCCAGAGCGTGTCTGTCACCGTGTCCATTTTCTCCCTCGTCTTAATTGCCATCGAGCGACACCAACTGATCGTTAACCCCCGGGGCTGGAAGCCCAACATGTTCCAGGCCTGTTGTGGCCTGCTGCTGGCTTGGCTATTCTCCCTCCTGATGTCCGTGCCATTTTTCCTCTTCTCCCAGCTGACCGACGAACCCTTCCGCAACATCTCTCTCCCCGGAGACCCGTTCCGCCACCGGGCGGCGTGTGTTGAGGAGTGGCCATCCAGGCAGGGTCGGCTGGTGTTCACCACCTCCCTGCTTGGCGTACAGTACTGCGTCCCCTGGGGCTTCATCTCCGTCTGCTACCTGAAGATCCTGCTGTGCCTGCGGAAGAGGCATGGCAAGGTGGAGCGGGTCAGGGAGCAGGAGAGCAGGCGAGTCAACTCAATGCTGATCTCGATAGTGGTGACCTTTGGGGCCTGCTGGCTGCCGCTGAACGTCTTCAACATCATCTTTGACTGGAACCACGAAATCCTGCTCCATTGCCACCACGACCTTGTGTTCATCTTGTGCCATCTGGCAGCTATGACATCCACCTGCATCAATCCTCTCTTCTACGGGTTTCTGAACAAGAATTTCCAGAAGGACCTCATGGACCTGCTTCACCTCTGCTGGTGCTTTGCTCCTCGAGACCACTATGACAGCATCGCCATCTCCACCTTGCCCACGGAAGAGTCCAAAGGGTCCGTGAAATTCATCCCTTCCCAGGAGAGCATTTGATACCACCCCTGTTGGACATCCACCCTGGAATTGCTGATTTGAGCTAGAAGAGAGGTCCTTCTGCAGGACTCTTGGGAAGATGAAAACCTAGAAATGTCATTTGGCCATCTTGGCCCAAGGCCCAAAATCAGCCTGGAAAATGAACATTAGCGTGATCCCTCGGAACCTGTTGCGGGAGAAACCACTAACCTGTGCTTCGTGTTGGCAAAAAGAAAGTCAGTCCACAGAGGCAGAAAGAAGCTTTATGTGACCTCTCTCTGCCCTCCTCTGCAAGTTAATCTCACCTGGTACTGACACACAAGTCAGTCCATAAAGATGCAAGTTTGGGCAAGCGAGAAGCGTGCCAGTTACAGAGGCCCACTTAGGGCTGACTCTCAGCCCAGATGCTCCCAGGGACTCGAGACAGAAAATAATTTCAGGAGTCAAAATGTGACCCATAAGGATGGAACAGTGAGCTCAGCCTCAGAGGAGGAATTCTGGGAGCTGGGCCTGTGCTGCGGGTTGGTGGGGCCATCAGGAGGAGAGACCTAGGCAGACCCACTTCCAATGGGGAAGGTGTCGTGTGTGTGTGTGTGTGTGTGTGTGTGTGTGTGTGTGTGTGTACATCCACACACCCTTTCTCTTTCTTTTTCTTTTTCTCTGGCCCATCCAGAAGCTTGGACAATAAAGGCTGATGCAGTCCCTGACACCCTTAGATATAACAAACTGCTTATGCTCCAGGGCATGTCCACCTAGTCAGGCAAGGGCACTACAGTAAAGAAATCTCCATCTTCAAACATCACCTCATTCCATTTTCTTCACTCACCAGATTTGGGCCAAACTCCATTGAAAGACAGAGCCTGGCTGCCAAGAGTTTGGATTAATCATGAAAGCAGCAGGCCACAGGAGCCAGCCCTGCATTTGAAAACACCTTCAAGTGAATGAGCCCTGGCTTTTGGAGAGTGCACTGTGGGCTGGGGGGTGAGGGGAAAGAGTGGAGCACTGTGGTGGTGAAAGGGTTTCCCCTAGTGGTGACCGTGCCCATGAACCACATGGCCCAACCTGGGGGCATTGAAGCCCCCAAGAAGCAGAAACGGTTCTTCTTTCTCCGTGCAGCTTTGCCTGGTTGCCACTGAAGGCAAAGCTTCTGCTCCATGACTGAGCCCAGATGTTCAATGAGAAGCATCAGTCGGCAATGGCCCAGCCGTCACAATGGACAGTTTGTTCTTCTCCTAGCTGGCCAAGCCCAGAGGCTTTCCTGGTGTTTCTGTGATGACTCACAGAAACAATGTTCCCACCATCCACCACTCTGCCTTCCCCACTGAAGCCCTTCAGGATGCACTCAAGGCCGCCCCTACAGTAAATCATTTCTGATGGCGGAAATCAGATTTTTGTCATGGCTAAAACTCTGCAGCTTCGAGCAGGTGTCCCATTTTAATCCGCTTGTCCTCTGTGTTCACGCAGCAGTCGTTATTATATTTCTGGATGCAGTGCTAAGCTTCGATAACGTGGCTTAATGGAAATATGATTGAATGAAAGAGCACAGGCTTGGGAGTCAGAGTCCAATCCTGGCTCTGTCACTTGTCTGCTGTGTGACCTTGGGCAAGCCACTTCTCTGTGCCTCAGCTACCTCATCTGTAAAGTGGGGATTAAGACTGTGAGCCCCACATGAGAAAAGCTGATTACCTTGTATCTCCCCTAGCGCTTAGAACAGTGCTTGGCACATAGTAAGCACTTAACAAATCCCATTGTATTTTTCTTTTTCGATGGGAGCCAATGACTGGTTCCCAGGATATGGTGTCAGGACTGGCAGGGCACCACATTGCGAACCAGAAAGATCTATCTCTACCCGAGTCCAGGCTGGACCCAAAGCTCTGGACGAGGCAGTTGACTGGGAATCACGTGATGTCAGTCAGCACAGAGACTTAAAGAGGAAATTACAGTTACAGTGCAGAATAACGGCTTCTGGTTCTTCTAAATCTCTGCCATTGTTAGCATCATGGTTGGAGCCTTTTCCATTCTCGACAGTCCTTTCACCACAGGTATGGGCACGAAGTTAGAAGAATGACCTCTGACTAACATGTTAAATGGACACGTCCACTGTAGAGTGTTGTTATTAAATGAGACTGTCTCGTCATGGATCCTGGACGGAACGATTTTCATTGAACTTAAATGAAGTAAAAATGCTTCTGCTGTTTAGGTAGCTCTGTAAAACTTGCAGGTCACATTGTTAGGAAGCCCAAATGAGGCTGCTCGGAGCCCAGAGTTAGCCCCCTCTCCCTTTATTGATGATATTTAACACTGTACTTGGTGGCACCTTTAGTTCCTCTAAAAAGAATGTTGTAAAGCAAAAGACGAGGTCCTGAAGTTAACATCATTGAATGGTAACAAATTGAAGTTAGCAAATTGAATGCTAAAGCACACCTTCAACTGTTCTTTCTACAAGCTGAGACAGGTTCAAAGCTCCCAAAGGATAAAACCAGAAAATGACTTTTGTAAAGGTCTGGGAGCAGAGGTTGGAACTTGAATGTTGTGGTTGTCCTTCTGGAGAGAATTTGCTCTCATCACCTTCCCCTTCTAAACCGTAAGTTTGTTGTAGGCTGGGAATGTGTCTGCTAATTCTGTTGTATTGTACTCTCCCAAGCGCTTCGTACAGTGCTCTGCACATAGTAAGCACTCCATTGATTGATTGATAACATTAATGAAAGCTTTCCCTTTCCCCATCTGGCGATTACTAAGAGATAAATGTGTATTTACTCAGCTTAGTCTATTTCCAAATGTTATAGGCCCCTCCAGGAGCCTGTTTGCACCATGGCACCAGGCTCCGTGGTGTGGGAAGTGCTAATATAAGTGGCATCTTGCTTCCCTGCACCCTTCGTATTGCTCCCTAACTCAGCCCAAGCACTACACACACATGCTCCCTCTCTATGCTCATACAGTCCCCACCCTGATGGGTTTTGAGTCCTGAGGATGGGGCAGAGGTCTCATAGAGGAAGAGGAGGAAGAGAAGCAGCATGGCTCAGCGGAAAGAGCAGGGGCTTTGAAGTCAAAGGTCATGGGTTCCGATTGTCAGCTGTGTGACTTTGGGCAAGTCACTTAACTTCTCTGGGCCTCACTTCTCTCATCTGTAAAATGGGGATTAAGACTGTGAGCCCACCTTGGGACAACCTGATCACCTTGAACCTCCCCAGCGCTTAGAACAGTGCTTTGCACATAGTAAGCGCTTAATAAATGCTATTATTATTATTATTATTATTATTATTATTATTAGAAGTGAGCCTTTTAATGGCGGTAGAGACTTATGTTCCCACTGGTGACAATTGGGGCCCCTCCACTCCCTTCAAGTCCCTGCCTCACCCTGCTTCACCTCCCTAGAGGTTGCTACTCTCACCCTTAGGGACATGGCCCTTAGGATTCCTGGTCACACCTGGGTTTGGTCTGGTCATTACAAGTGAGGCCAGTGAGGACAGAGTTTAATCAAACATGTAAGTTCAGTGCCTTTCTTGGTGAGGGGAACTCAGACTCCCCTTCTCCATGCCTTCCCAATCTCTCATCCAGGGAGTCACCAAGGAGGGTGGGAGGCTAGGGGCATCCAGAATGGACAGCCCAGCTCCATCAGCTGTTTTTCCCTCCTCTTTCCTGGTGGAAAAGAGGGCAGAGTTGACAGCAGGAGGGCTGGGGGAGGGGAGGGTGATTAGCAATGAAGAGGGTGTGGATCTGAAATGTGGATCTGTCCCTCATCCTGATTCCCACCCACAGCTCCTCATCCCAGTCCCCACCCTCACTTGCCTGGGGCCAGGGGTCGGGGACATGAGGAGGGGTTGCTGAGTTAGGTTGGCAGAGGTGGGAGGGAAGCGGGGAGAGAACAGGACACTGAGAATCAGTCAGTGTTGCCTGGGGCAACCAGGCATCCAAATCCGTGCTTGGGAGCCTCCCCGCCAAGGAACAGGGACTGGGTCAAATTCCCACCTGTGTATTCTTTCTTGGTGCTTAGTACAGAGCTCAGCACACAGTAAGTGCTTAATAAATGCTATTGCTATACTGCTGCTACTATTACTGCTTCTGCCTGGCCACCAGGAATAGGCTGAAACCAATGTGACAGAAGCTGCTTTATAACTGCAAGCTCCGAGAGAGCAGGTAGTGTGTGTCTTGCTTCTGTCTTACCCTCCAAAGTGCTCAGTACAGTGTCTAGCACTGAGTGGGAGCGCAGCAAACACCATTTCTGCTCTTACTCCAGGTGGTGGGGAACGACTCTGGCAGCCTCTTTCTGGAAACATATGGCTGCCTTGGGCTGGGCCATGGGGAAGAATGACAGGCTTGTCCAAGTCAGCAAATCTCTGGCCATCGGGGACCCGATGTTGTGGCACTGCAGAAGATGCCCTTTAGACAGGTGAGGCCAGGACAGTTGGTTTCGACCCAGCAGGGAAACTCTGGTTTGTCACATAGACTTTCTGTAGCAGCGTGACTTCTCCTCTCTTCCAATATCAGAGTTAGAGACCAGGCTCTCCTTGGAGAAACACACACGGAAACCTTAGTAAACCCGTTGTGGGCAGGGATTGTCTCTCTTTATTGCTTTATTGTACTTTCCAAGTGCTTAGTATGGTGCTGTGCACACAGTAAGCGCTCAATAAATACGATTGAATTGAATGAATGAACCAGTGAGGGAGGCAGCATGATTAAGTGGAAAGAGTCTGGGTTCTGGTCCCAGCAATGTCCCTAACTTGCTGTGTGATTTTGGTCAAGACATTTAACCTCTGTTTCCTCCTCCTCCTCTCCCACTTTCTTATACTGTGGGCCATGTGGTGGGCAGGGACTGTGTCTGCTTCAATTTTCCCGTATCTATCCCAGCATGGCCTAGTGGAAAAAGCCCAGGCCTAGGGGTCAGGGGACCTGGCTTCTAATCCTGACTCTGCCACTTGCTGGCTGTGTGACCTTGGGTACCTCTGTTTCCTCATCTTTAAAATGGGAATTCTATACCTGTCCTCGCTGCTGCTCAGACTGTGAACCCCCTGAGGAACAGGGACTGTGTGATGATGATGATAGTATTTGTTATGTGCTTACTATGTATCAAGCACTGTTCTAAGCGCCAGGCTAGATACAAGCTAATCAGGTTTGACACAGTCCCTGTCCCACATAGAGCTCATAGTCCCTATTTCGCAGATGAGGTAACTGAGGCCCAGAGAAGTTAAGTAACTTGCCCAAGGTCTCACAGCAGACAAGTGGTGGAGCCAGAATTAGAACCCAGGTCCTTCTGACTCCCAGGCCCATGTTCTATCTACTAGGCCATGCTGCTTCTGACATGATTATCTTGTATCAAACCCAGTGCTTTGTACAGTGATTGTGACATAGTAAATGCTTAAATATATGAATGATTAGTAGTAGTAAGTACTTAATAAATACCATAATGATCATGATTACAGGCCAACATGTCTATTCTTTGTCCGGAACACACCCGTTGCTTTTGAATTTTAATCTTTATCTGGAATAGAAGAGCCTCTTTGGGGCTTTTGCTACAGTATTTTTCTGTTCACACCATTCTTTCTATTTTCACTTGCTTTCCAGGATTTTTGTTCTGTTTCTTAATCCATGTGAAATGGATACAAAAGTCTGCAGGTGCTAGAAACAGTGAGACAGTCTGTGCTGTAAAGACATCCTCTAGGCTGTGAGCTCATGGGCAGGGAACGTGTCTACCAACTCTGTTATATTGTATCATCCCAAGTGCTAAGTACAGTGCTCTACACACAGTAAGTTCTCAATAAATATGATTGATTGATTGATTGAAGGCAACATTTCTCTACAAATGGTTTCCAACCCAGATGAGCAGGCGGCAGCATCAGGGGCCTCAGGCCTCAGACCGAGGAGGCGACTCTCACAAGGTGCCGCTAGGCCTCCGGGTCTGGTCCAGTCTTAGCGTTGCCAGCCTGACAGTCCCCTGATCACCCCAGTGCTGGAGGAGGGAAGTGGGAAGCATCAGAAACTGGCCACCCACGTACGGGTCAGGGACTGGTAGATGGGTGGCCACAGCAAGGCCCCACCCACCTAGAGACCGGGAAGGGGAAAGGGTGGCCCCCCCCACCGGCCCCTGTCCCGTACCAGCCCTGCCATCTCTGGTCAGCAGCAGTTACAGCTCTGCTTGTCTCCTTCTCCTCCACCCCAGGTCCTGGGCTGTGTGCTCGGCGAATTCTTCAGGGGCTGGTTACACGGTCGGGATAGAACACGATGGTAGAATTAGGGATAGTTCTTCATACAGCACGACTCCTGAAGCATGTTCTTTCAGGATAGGAAGAAACGGGTGCACATGTGCACATGGTGTCTGAAGGGGTGCGATGCTGCTACATTTCCCGGCTTCTGTACAGGACTCTCTGTTTTGCAACTTTCCAGGTTTTAATGCAATAATGAGTGTCAAAGGAATGAAGCTTTCTGCTAGAGGTGAGTATGACGGTGATATAGGAATTTGCATGGGAAAATGTTAGTCATGTAGCATTCTCTAATCAATTAATAATGATAATGCTGATATTTATTAAATGCTTACTCTGCACGAAGCACTGAGAAGCAGCATGGTCTAGTGGATTTAGCACGGGCCTGGGAGTCAGAAAGGCCTGGATTCTAATCCCTGCTCTACCACTTGTCTGCTGTGTGACTTTGGGCAAGCTGCTTAACCTCTCTGTGCCTCAGTTACCTCATCTATAAAATGGGGATTATTAGTGTGAGCCTCATGTGGGACGTGGCCTGGATCCAACCTGATTAGCTTGAATCTACCCCAGTGCTTGGCACAAAGTAAGGGCTTAACAAATGCTATTAAAAAAAAAAGGACTGGGCTATGTGCTGGGGTCGATACAAGACAACTCGGACTCAGTCCCTGATCCACATGGAGCTCACAGTCTTAAAGGGAGAGAGACTGGATGTCTTAACCCCATTTTACAGATCTGGAAACTGTGGTTAAATAACTTGTCTATGGTCACAGAGCAGGCTAATGGCAGAACAGGCCTAGAGCCTGGGTCTCCTCACTCTTCATCTTGTGCTCTTTCCTCGTAGGCCACGTTGTCTCCTGGAACGCAACTTTTCCCATAACACGACTCTTCAATACCCTCGAGTTCTAGAAGAGGTGACTGAACTGTAAGCTGCAGCATTTGAGTTCCCCCTACTGGGGCTGATAGTCCAGGATGGGACTCTGCTGCCCTCCCGAGGGGGCTTAGTGTCAAGGGGAGTGCTTGGCCAGCGTGGTGGCACACGGAGTCCAGGGGCCGGTGGAACATGGTCACACACCCTCCCTGCAGCCCTTCCCAAGCCCAGCCTGGCCTCCCGCCCCCCGCCCTATTCATTTATCTATTAATTCAGTTGTATTTATTGAGCACTTACTGTGTGCAGAACACTGTAATAAGTGCTTGGGAGAGTACACTATAACAATAAGCAGACACATTCCCTGCCCACAGAGAGCTTATAGTCTAAAGGGGGAGACAGACATTAATATAAATAAATTACAGCTATGTACATAAGTGCCGTGGGGCTGGAAGGGGGGAATGAATAAAGGGAGAAAGTCAGGGTGACACAGAAGGAAGTGGGAGAAGAGGAAAGGAGGGATTAGTCAGGAAAGGCCTCTTGGAGGAGATATGCCTTTGATAAGGCTTTGAAGGAGGGAGAGAGTCACAGAACGCCTCTTGGAGGAGATGTGCCTTCAGTAAGGCTTTGAAGAGGGGGGGAGAGTCATTGTCAGATTTGAGGAGGGAGCGCGATCCAGGTCAGAGACAGGACTTGGGTGAGGGGTCAGTGATGAGACAGATGAGATCGAGTAACAGTGAGAAGGCCACGCCCTGGGAAAGGTGAAGAGGCCGACCGTAAGGCTGACCTTCCATTTTCCTGAGCCCCACGTGCCCCGACTGATTGTTTTCCAGGGGAACTGAGATTTCCACCGGCTCCCTACTTGGTTCCTGGCCATCGGGAAGCACCCATTCCTCGCTTTGAGAGCAGCTTTCCCTAAGCAGCAAGATTCTCCTGGCGGGGAGTGCTTCTTCCTGCAGCAGAGCCTTCACCTTTGAGGAGGTGGCTCCGGCTGCAGGGTGGCTGTGCTGCGGGAGCTTCCGTGACTGGACTGGGGATAGCTGAGAAGTAGCGGAGCCCGGTGGAAAGAGCACAGGGCTGGGAGGCAGGAGACCTTCGTTTTACTGGGTTCTACTCTGTATGACTTTGGACAAGTCACTTAACTTCTCTGGGCCTCAGTTTCCTCACCTGGAAAATAGGAATTAAATATGTATTTTCTCTTCCTTAGACTGTGAGAACCATGTGGGATAGAGACTGTTCTGATTTCATCTACCCCAGCGCTTGGCACATAGTAAGCACTTAACAAATACATTATCATTATTATTATTATTGTTACTGGGCAGGGGTTGTGTTGGAGGCTGCACTGCGGGATATCAGGAGCCCCGGGTTCAACCATCTTTCCAACTGTGGCTTTGGGTAACCGCAGGCTCTCCCTGAGGCCAGGGTTGAAGAGCTGGATAATAATAATAATGATAATAATAGCATTTGTAAGCATTTACAATGTGCTGAGCATTGTTCTGAGTACTGGGGTAGATACAAGGTAATCAGGTCAGACACAGCCCCTGTCCCACATGGGGCTCACAGTCTTAATCTCCATTTTACAGATGAGGTAACTGAGGTACAGAAAAGTTAAGTGACTTGCCCAAGGTCGTGCAGCAGACATGTGGTGGAGCTGAGATTAGACCCACATCCTCTGACTTCCAGCCCCATGCTCTTTCCACTAGGTCACGCTGCTTAAGGGGGTTCAGTCCAACAAATGGTTGGACTTGGGAAACCCGGTCAAGTCAAATTCATGTTAAGTCACTGACATTCCTGCCATAAATCCCATTGTCTTTCATCTATCCCAGCGGTTGGTACGAAATAAAGCGCTTAATAAATATCATCATTATCTTACACCAAGAGGGTTGATCAGTGCTCCATAGGGCCAGCAGGGGGCACTTGTTGGTGGGGAGTTAATCTGGCTCACTCTTCCCCCCCAGCCCACTCTAAGCTTGGCCAGCTAATTCGGGCAACGATGACGCTGTTGGAGATGGTGAGGACATTCTACCATGGAGCCGTTTATATCGATTATGACGATTGTAACGATTGATCTGAAAATATCCTCGGCTCCTCCCCAAGATTTCTCACCATTGTCACCACCTGATGATCACCATATTGACTGTCGCCATCACCGCCTTCGTTTTAATTGTTTTAATTAATCAAAATTTTGATTAATCAAAAATCGTCTCTATGGTCACTGCCCCCACTATCTGCTGAAGTGTGCGTTTTTGGCACTAAGGGGCACTACAGGAACCCGACCCCCAAGGAGCTCCCAACCCTGACATGCCAAGGCCAGTAGCTCTGGAGTTTTGCTGGGCAAATTCAGACAGAACTCAAGCACAATCTGAGTTGGGGGTGGGGGCTAGAAAAAGGAGGGTGAAGAGCGAAGAGAAGAGTGGGGGGAGCGGGTGAGAGCAGTTTCCCCTAGGAGAAGTTGGGGATCATTGCTCGCTCCCTGAAAGGATTTTCAGGGATAGAAGATAAGCCCAGGGGAGCCAAAAGGAGGGACTCATGATGCTTTGTGGGGCAGGACAGAGGAAGAAGAGCCACCTCCCTTCTCCCAATCTCTGCCCTCATGCACAATTCCTTTTGGCGGGACCTGTTCCTTGGTGGGAACAGCATTCGGGCCCCCCAAAGCAGGACTCTGGGGGTGTTGTTTTCAGGAATGAAAGGCTGCCAGGAGTTCCAACCCTCCTTCCCCCTTGGGGAAGTGGAGAAGCAGAGAGGCTGCGGTCATCGGTCATCGGCAGTAAATAGTCCGCAGCTGTCGTGCTGCTATGCCACACATCCAGGGAAGCTCCTGGGAGCCAAAAATGTCTCTGGCCGGGGCCCAAGTGCAATGTGTTTGATCTCTGGGGTCTAAAGGGAGTGGGGGCAGACTGCCCGGTCTCTCCCCACCACCCGCCACCATTCCAACCTTTGGAGTTGGGGGTAGCTGTCATGGCTTCCAACTCTCTCACTTTCTCTCTGGGGCAGGGCCTGGTGGGAAGTAAAGCTACTAGTGCTGTTTGAATCAGGAATCAAAAAGAAGGGGCCATGCACCAGAACTTGAGAGGTCCAGCTTGCAATATACCCTCGGATAAAGGTCAAGATGAAGGCGGGGGGAGGGGGGGGTTGTGGACTTGGGGGCATGCTGCGGGTTGTGAGAAAAGTTGGAATCACCCTAAAACAGCACACACAACACATGTCTGCAACAGCGGTGGCCTGTGGTGCCAGTGGTAGCTTGATGTCCAACGAAAATAGCTGAAGACCCTAGCTGAAGACCCTGCCAGAATGAGCTGCCTGGAGAAGAGTTTACAATAATAATAACGGTAATAGTAATTGTGGTATTTGTTAAAGAAAATGGGGAGCAGGAGCACAAAGGAAAAAGTAGCAGTAATATTGTTTACTAAACACAGCTAGGCTTAGCAGAAGCGGCATGGGCCTGGGAGTCAGAGGACCTGGGTTCTAATCCCAGCTCCACCACTTGTCTATTCTGAGACCTTGGACGAGTCATTTAACTTCTCTGGGCCTTAGTTCCCACATCTGATTTTTTTTGTTTGTTTTTATGGTATTTGTTAAGTGATTACTATGTGCCAGGCACTGTAATAAGTGGTGGGGTAGATACAAGCTAATCAGGTTGGACACAGTCCATGTCCCACATGGGGATCACAGTCTTAATTCCCCATTTTACAGATGAGGTAACTGAGGCAAGAGAAATGGAGTGACTTGACCAAGGTCTCACAGCAAACAAGATATGGAGCCTGGATTAGAACCCAGGTCCTTCTGACTCCCAGGCCCATCATCTAGCCACTATGCTAACGCTCTGTAAAATGGGGATTCATTCAATTTGCCTGTTCACCCTCCAATTTAGACTGTGAGTCCCATATGAAACAGGGACTGTGTCCAACCTGCTTATCTTGTGTCTACCCCAGCACTTACTACAGTGCTTGACCCATTGTAAGTGCTTAATAAATACTATAATAAAAATAATATCAATAATGATACTGCGTGTGGAGCACTGTACTAGAAAAAATACCCAGGTAAGAGTTAGAACTATAGGATCTGATGATCTGAACAAATAGAGCTGGAAAACATGCAGGGAACAGGTCATGAAAAAAGGCTTCAAGGGGCAGAGGGTCACTGGACACTTACTGGATCCTGCTGCCCAGAAGGAACATGGTTGGAGTCACCAGGTGTCCCAAAGGATGCTTCTTTTGAGCCAATGGATTTTGAAAATGACCCCTCCCTTTCAACTCCTAATGCCACTGGGTTTGAGGTGAGCAGCAGCGGGCAGTGGCCTCTGGGGGTCTTAACAGAATCTCGTGCTCATATCCAGAGGCTGTCAACAGACAGACAAGGTCAGGTGTGAAGAGGCAGTTATTGCATGCAAAGTCAATCTACCTGATTGGATGGGTCCCTGGGTCCTGCCCTGGACAATGTACCCCAAGGATTTCTGGGCTGAATCTGAGGCAAGGACAGCAGTCAAGTGGAAAGAACATGGGCCTGGGGATCTGGAGACCTGGGTTCTAATCCCAGCTCCACCACTGGCCTGCTGTGTGACTTTGGGTAAAGGTACCAAATATTTCTGGGCCTCAGTTCCCTCATCTGTAAAATGGGGATTCAATACCTATTCTCCCTCCTACTTAGATTGTGAGCCCCTCTGTGGGACAGGGACTGTGTCCAAACTTATTAACTTGTATCTACCCCAGTGCTTAGAACAAGGTTTGACACATAGTGAGTGCTTAACAGATGGGGGTTTTTCATGGTATTTGTGAAGCACTTGCTATGTGCCAGGCATTGTACTAAGTGGTGGGGTAGATGCAAGCTAATCAGGTTGAACACAGTCCAGGTCCCACATAGGGATCACAGTCTTAATCCCCATTTTACAGATGAGGTAACTGAGGCATGAAAACTTAAGTGACTTGCCCAAGGTCACACAGCAGACAAGTGGCAGAGCCTGGATTAGGACCCAGGCCCATGCTCTAATAGCTAGGCCATGCTGCTTGTCATAATCGTCAAGGGCAGAGCCCACCCTAGGCCCCGAGTTTGGTCTTTATTTATTCCTCCTCCCCTCCTCTCTCCTCCCCTGCCAGCAGAAGTACCTGGGCCTTCCTGCGCCCCCTTCTTTCCCCACTCCCCTTTCCTTCCCCCCACTTCTTCCTTTCCCCTTCCCCTTTCCTTTTCACCCTTCTTCCTCCCTTTCTTTCCTCTCCCCCTTCCTTTCCCTGCTCTCCTTTTCTTCCCTCCTCCTCCTTCCCCCTCCATTCCCCACCTCCCCTTTTCTTTCTTCCCGCTCCCACTTCCTTCCTTTCAACTCAGCCTTCCTTCTCCTACTCCCCCTTCCTTCCCTGCTCCCTTTTCCTTTCCCTCCTCCTTCCTTCCTTTTACCTCCTTCCTTCCCCTTCCCCTTTCTTCCCATTCTCCTTTCCTCCTCCCTTGCTTCCTGCTTCCTCTTTATTTCCCCACATTCCTTCCTCGCATCCCCTTCCTTCCCCTGCCCCTCCTTTCTTCCCCTGGTTCCTTTCGTTCCACATCAGTTCCTTCCCTGTGCCCCCGCCATTGTTGGATCCAGGTCAGGAGGTCGGACCCCTGGGCCAGCAACTGTGGCCTGACTCCTGTGGGGGCTGTGGGCCGGCGGGAGGGTGGGGGTAGGGTGTGGGGGGCGGGTTACAGGGGATTCGAATGCCCAGACCCGAATTCCTCACATTCCAGCTGAAATGCCTCTGTGCCTGGGCCCCTAGCTCCTTCGCAGCCGTTCCGGCAAGGGTAAGTGTGTGTCCCCAGGGTTAGCCTAAGCAGCGGGCTTGCAGCCGTCGAGGGCTTAGCTGTCCGGGAGCCACCACTGTGCTTTGGCCGCCGCTGACTCAGGCAGCCGCGGAGGCTCGGGAGACACACGGTGGGCATCCTTGCCCACACGGCCCTGCCCTAGCCTCACTTGCATTGAGGATTCTGGACACGCCAGTGGGTCTGCTGGGACCAAGACTGCGACCCCCACCAACGGCTGGTGCCAGGAACAGGGCTGTGGCGGCGCTGAGCGGTAAGTACCTGTAGGATGGCTGGGGCTTGGCTGCACCAGCATTGGACCGGTGGGCTGGAAGAGGGGAGCCCTGCTGGAGCCATCCGCTTGGGGTATCCTGCTGGGATGTCCTGCTCAGGGATGTCCTGCTTGAGGAGCCCTGTGGGATGTCTTGCTCGGCCAGCCAGCCAGGCTCAAGGCAAGTCTGGGGTCTTGGAGCTGGTGGCTAGGGGCCTTGCTGTCAACTTATTGGCCTCTCAGGCTTCTCTGGGCTAGGCCCCTCCCTCCCTCTCAGTGTGATGATGATCAGACCCCTGTGACATCCCAATCTATCCTAGATCCCGGCCATCTCTGGGACCACTGTCTTGAGGGCCTCGGTGACAGCACCATTCTGGGTGCCAGGCTCTCCGGGAGGCCCAGGTCAAGCTCTGCCACAGGCAGGGGAGATGATGAAGGCCCATGGGCCATCCTGCCCTGCCATGGCTTGCTCTTCCAGGAGTCAGGGGTGAGGAGGCTGCTCTGCCCAGGGGCTTCCTGCTTTGCCCCTCTGGGAGCCGGGGTTTCGACCCAGGTTGGAGGGTCTGGCAAGGGCAATGGGATGAGAAAGCTGTTGCATATGGGCAAAGGGCAGACAGGCTTGGTCAGAAGAAGCGAAGACAGAGGGGCAAAGGTGGGTGGCAGAGGGGATGGCCAGCTATTCCTTAGAAGGGGAGTACCTAGATTTAACAGACATACGAGTTACCTGCAAATGTTACCAAATCAGGTCTGCATGAAAAAATTTCTGTGTCTGGGCAATTGAAAAGCAGCATGGCCTAGTGGATAGAGCACAGACCTAGGAGTCAGAAGAACCTGAGTTCTAATCCCAGCTCTGCCACTTGTCTGCTTGGTGACCTTGGGCAAATCACTTAACTTCTCTGTGCCTCAGTTCCCTCATCTGTAAAATGGGGATTAATACTGTGAGCTTCATGTGGGACATGGACTCTGTCCAACCTGATTAGCTTGTATCTACCCAAGCAATTAGTAGAGTGCCTGGCACATAGTAAGAGCTTAACAAGTACCATTAAAAAAACAAAACAAAAGAACCTGAATGCTTGCAAGCTGCAAGCATTTTGAGTCTGAATTCTCCAGTTACATTGCTCTTGTAGACCTGGCTGTAGCAAGCGGTGAGATCCCCTTTCATGGAGAACTTTAAGGGTGACCAACCCCATCCATCCTCGTGGGGCAGTTTACAGCCCCCCTGCTCAGCAGCAGGGGGCTGGACTAGGTGGCCCTGGTTGTTCTCAGACTGCAGCCCCAGAGCTCTGTGAGTCCTGAAGGCGGTGAGCTAAGAAAGGGAGGGAAGGAGAGAGGGAGGAGGAATGGAGGAAAGGGAGAAGGAGAGAGGAGTGGATCTTTGAAGGGATCCCCCATTTCTAAGATGTAAACAATGATCTTTCCCCTTGCACTTGGCTCCCGGCCTCGTTGTCTGACTCACTCCTGTCTGTCTTGCTTCCCCGGAGTGGAGCAGACTGGACCCCAGCTCTTTGGGCGGAGCTAATGAGCCGAGGTAGCCCCAGGATTCCCGCTGCTGGAAATGGGGGCATCAGTGGAGTCTCACCCCGAACTTGAGAGCAGATGTACTGGGGAAGCTGGAAAGTGGTGGATCCGCCCACAGGAGTCTTTCCAGACCAGAGTAGAGGGCCTGATGCTGGTAGAAGAGGCCTCACCTGTCGAGATGCCAGCATGGCCCAGCTAGAACAAGCACCACCCGGGGGGACCCTCCTGGCGGTCCCTAGGCCTGCCCCGGGAGCCCTCAGAGACTCCCCACTCCTTCCCTGGGAGCACTCAGTGATCCCTAAGTGGGCCCCTATGGCACTCAGCGACCCCTCCCCCCCCCCACAACTTGCCCTGGGCACCCTTGATGACACCCCCAAACCTGCCCTGGGAACTACCCATTGACCCTTGAGCTTGCCCAGAAGACACTCACTGAACCCCAAACCTGATCCAGGAGCCCTTGGCTACCCCCAAACCTGTCTTGGGAACACTTAGTGACACTAAGACCTGCCTTAGGGACACTAAACTACCCCCCCACCCACCCCAGACCTGCCTTCGGGTACTCAGCTACCACCAGACCTGACCCAAGGGCACTCAGCAACCCACAGAGCTACCACGAGGGCACTCAGTGACCCACAGACCTGCTCTGGAGGCAATCAGTTACAATCAGACCTGGCCCAAGCTACCCTGACACCTACCTCGAGGGCCCTCAGAGATGCCCTGACCTCCCCAAGGGCACTCAGCTACCCCCAGACCTGTCCCAAGCAAACTTAATGACCCTCAGACCCACCCTGAGCTGGCCCAGAAGCACTTGGCTACCACCAGACCTGCCCCGAGGGCCCTCAGCTACCCTCAGATCTGCACTGGGGCCACTCAGCTATGTCCAGACCTTCCTTGGGGGCCCTCTGCTACCCCTAGACCTTCCTCGGGGGCACTCAGGTACTCCCAGACCTGTCCCGGGGGCCCTCAGCCACAGGCAGACCTGCTCCAGGGGCCCTCAGCAACCCTCGGACCTGTCCCGGAGATGCTTAACGATACCCAGACCTGCCCCAAATGATTTCCTTCTTGCCAAATCAAACAGCCTCTACTCCATCCTAATCCTCAACCTCAAGCTGCCTTCTCGGAGAACTCATTTGCTACAAAGCCTTCAACTACCACCTCTATATGGATGATTCCCAAACCTACAACTCCAACCCTAATCTCTCTCCCTCTCTGCAGTCTTGCATTTCCTCCTACCTTCAAGACATCTCTACTTGGATGTCCTGCTGTCACCTCAAACTTAACATGTCCAAAACAGAACACCTTATCCTCCCACCCAACCCCTTTCCTCCTCATGACTTTCCCATCACTGTAGACAACACCACCATCCTTCCTGTCTCAAAAGCCCATAACCTTGGCCTTATCCTTACTCCTGTGAGCCCCAAGGGGGATTATCTTGTATCCCCCCAGTGCTTAGAACAGTGCTTGGCACATAGTAACCGCTTAACAAATGCCATTATTGTTATTATTATTCAACCCACATATTCAATCTTTCACTAAATCCTGCTGTTTCAACCTTCACAACATTGCTAAAATCCACTGTTTCCTCCCCATCCAAACTGCTATGACATTAATCCAAGCTCCTATACTATCCCACCTTGAGTACTGTATCAGCCTCCTTGCTGACCTCCCTGCCTCCTGACTCTCCCGACTTCAGTTCATACTTCACTCTGCTGCCCAGATCATTTTTCTATAAAACCATTCAATCCATTTTTCCCCACTCCTCAAGAACCTCCAGTGATTTCCCATCCACCTCTGCATAAAACAGAAACTCCTTACCATCAGCTTTACAGCAGTCAACTACCTTGGTCCCTCCTACCTCACCTTGTTACTCTCCTACTACAACCCAATCCATACACTTTGCTCCTCTAATGCCCATCTACTCACCGAATCTCAATCTCATCTACATTGCTGCTGACCTCTTGCCCCTGTCCTGCCTCTGGCCTGGAATGCCCTCCCTCTTCATATCTGATAGACAATTACTCTCCCCACCTTCAAAGCTTTATTGAAGGCACATCTCCTCCAAAGACTTTCTCTGACTAAGCCCTCATTTCCTTTTTTCCTCACTCCTTTCTGCATTGCCCTGATTTGCTCCCTTTACTCAGCCCCACAGTGCTTATTCATTCATTCATTCATTCATTCATGCAATTGTATTTATTGAGCACTTACTGTGTGTAGAGCACTGTACTAAGTGCTTGGGAAGTACAAATCGGCAAAACATACAGAGACGGTCCCTACCCAACAACGGGCTCACATGTAATTCATTCATTCATTCAATCGTATTTATTGAGTACCGTGTGCAGAACACTGTACTAAGTGCTTGGAAGAGTACAATATAACAATAAACACATTCCCTGCCCATAATGAGCTTACAGTCTAGAGGGGTAGACAGCCATTAATGTAAATAAATAAATTATAGATGTGTCTGGGAGGGGAAATAATAATAATAATTATTATTATGGTATTTGTTAAGCACTCACTATGTGCCAAGCACTGTTCTAAGTGCTGGATGAATGAAGGAAGCAAATCGGGGCAACACAGAAAGGAGGAAATGCCTGTCTCCCCTTCTAGACTGTAAGCTTGTCATGGGCAGGGAATGCATCTATTACATTGTTATATTGCATTCTCCCAAGTGCTTAGTACAGTGCTCTGCACACAATAAGCACTCAATAAATACGATTGATTGACTGATTGTCCCAGGGGAAGATCTGTCCTAAGGGCACTCAGCTACCTGCAGACCTTCTCCAGGACTGCTCAGCTACCCCCAGACCTGTCCTGGGGGCACTACTCTACCTCTAGACCTTTCCAAGGGGCACGCAGCTACCCCCAGAACTTTCCCCAGGGTATTCAGCTACCTCTAGACCTGCCCCCGGGACAATCAGCTAACCCCAGACTTGCCCCCGGTACACTCTACCAATGAGCCCCAGACCTGCCCTGATGACACTCAGCAAATCTCAGGGTTGCCCAGGGGGCACTAAGGTACCCCCACACTTGCCCTGGGGACATTCAGTGATCCCCAGACCTGCCCCACAGGCCATTAGCTATCCCCAGACCTTCTCCAAGAGTGCTCAACTACCCCTAGATCTATTGCCTTGGGGGCACTCAGCTACCCCTAGACCATTCCCTGAGGGCACTCAGCTACTCCCAGACCTGCCCCAAGGGTAATCAGTAACACCCAGACCTGCCCTCAGGGCACTCACTTACCCCAAGACCTGTCCCCAGGCTCAGTCAGTGACCCTCCACTCCTGCCCAGGGGGATTCGGTGATGAGCTTCCTAGCCTGCCTGTGAAGTCCACGCCTGCCCTTCCCCCTCCCTCCATTTGTTCAGGGTGACCTTCTGGAGAAAAACTTTGAGACCAAAATGAGAGTTCCCTGGGGCTAAAGACCCTTGCCCAATTCTACTCAAAATGGAAAGTGTTCCCTTGATTTCGGGCCACTCTGGCACTGGTTTGGGCTTGTGGTGGTGAGGAGGACCGTCTTATCCACTGCAGGGGGAATCACGGCAGACCCTCATTGGCAAGGCACCTCACACAGACCATAGAACTACCACTGACAGAATGATTGATCAAACTACCTGGGGAGGATTGGACCAGGCTTCTCCTGTGATGGATGACCTCAGCATGGGCCTAGTGGACCAGTTAATCTGGCTGGCCAGCCCCCAGTCAGCAGCGTTCAGCCCTTGCTGCCTATATATTGCTCTTCTACCTAGCAACCGAGTCAGGTGAGCCAGGACCCATGTCCAATCCAGGCTATCCTCTGAGCTCACTGCCTAGATTTATCCCTGAGCTCGGTTATCTGGGGCCTGTCAGCCTCACAGCTTTATCTCTGGCTATATGCCAACTGGGGAGGTACGGGGAGAGGCAGGGGCTTCTCACTTGGCCAGGAGAGCCAGAATGGTGGGAATCCAAATTTGACCCTAACAACTTTTTGCAGCCAGGAGACAACAACAGGCAGAGAGGGCGAGGTGGAAGAGGAGAGTTGCTTCCATCTCACTCACTGACACAGATATTTACTGCATGTAATGCAGCCACCTGGGGCAAGGGGAGGGATTCAATCCCATTCCTGCCTATTGTCCTCTGTCTCTGACCACAGGATATAATTTCAGGGCTCTGGCCGGAGCATCGTCTTGCAGTTCATAGCCTAATGACTGCTCATGAGTCCCCATCTCCTGGGAAAGTCAACCCCACCGCAGACCTTCCAGCAGGATTTCCCCTGCTCTAACAGTGTCAGTGTGAGATGCTGCTGACCTCACATATGTTGACAAGCACGGAGATTTATTCTGCACCAGCTGCCCCCTATTTAAAAACTGCACATGTTGATAAAATTAGAAGCGGGTCAGATCAAGTTCCTCAGAGGAAATTCTGCCTCATATTCCAGGAACATCAGGGCCCTTCTCCTTAAGCCACTATTGTTGCCACTCGTGTGGTCGTTACTGGGGCTCTGAGTACCAGTACAGGGTGCAAAGTTCCCCAGGTCCTCACGGGCCCCACACTCCCCAGTCAACCAATAAACCATGTTTGTCTCAGCCAGTTAGCCAAAAACCTTTAAGGATGATATAATTGTAGTTATGGTAGTTATGGTCTTTACTGACATTTGTGTTTTTTATTAATATAACCCCTCACCACCCCTCCCCTACTGTCCCTCTGTCTCTTGTGGGACCTATGTAACTTAGATTATCTATTACTTTCACCTGTCGCTCCTCCTCTCTGTCCTTTCATTTGCCACACCGATTCCACCTCTAATTGGTTTCTCTGTTTTGGAGTCACATTTCTTCCTCTCTCTCATCTGTTTATTTTGATCTCTGTTTCTGTCTCCATGTCTCCTGTTTCCCTCTCTCTCTTCCTCCCTTGGGTTCTTGGGTTGATGAGTCTCTCTCTCTCTCTCTCTCTCTCTCTCTCTCTCTCTCTCTCTCTCTCTCTCTCCCCCCACCCCCCCACCAGAAGCCCTGATGATCTCTGTCTCCCTACCTTCAGTCGGGCCCTCCCTGCCTCTCTCCCTCTGTTTCTCACCATCTCCTTCTCTCTGTTTCAGGGTGTGGGTTTCTTTCACCTAGTGGGCTGTATACAAGTCATTGCTTATATTACCTCCGGGAGGCTGGGGCATACATTCATGTCAGGGAGTATATTCATCTCTGGCCACTGGAGAAGAGATCAAAAGGCACTCCCAGAATTAGAGGGGAATTGGCATTTTTCTAACAAAGCTGTCAGAACATTGAAACATTCCCCATTTGATGTTGGGCCCAGTCTGGGGTTCCAATCAGTCTGAGGTGTTGATGTTTGCCAGATTAAATACTTGGAACTCAACTAGACTGAGTTAGCACTGACTGCATCTGGGGGGAGGTGGAGCTGGGGAGATGCAGCCACCATTTGGAACCTGGGAGGATCCTTCAACATTCAAAATACAGACGACGAGCTCCGCACAGCTCCTCATGTTCACTCTCCTCCCACATGGTCCCCCTTACCTCAGTTACATCCTCTCTCCTCCTGCATGCCCCCCCTTGCCTCCCTCACATCCCATCTCCTCCCATGTGCTCTCGCTTCCCTCACATCCCCTCTCATGTGCTCTCTCTTGCCCTGCTCATGTCCCCTCTCCTTCCATTATAATAATAATAATAACTGTGCTATTTGTTAAGCACTTACTATGTGCCAGGCACAGTACTAAGCGCTGGGGTGGATACAAGAAAATCGGGTTAGACACAGTCCCCGTCCCGCTTGGGCCTACAGTCTTAATCCCCATTTTACAGATGAGGTAACTGAGGCACAGAAAAGTAAAGTGAGTTGCCCAAGGTCACAGAGGGGGAGCCAGGATTAGAACTCATGACCTACTGACTCCCAGGCCCGTGCTCTATCCATTAAGCCATACGAGACGTCACATGTCTGATCTTTTCACGTGGGCTCTATGCAAACCCTTCTCCAGCCTGGTTCAGCCCAGAGACAACCAGGCCTCCCCACCATGTCCTTCATAGCCAATAAGACCAGGGTTTGTCCAGTTCAGATCAGGAAGCAATCCCTGGTCTCAACAAGAAAGTCCCCTCCCTCAGCCAGGCAGGACTTGGTGCTCAAAGATCAGAATGAAACCTTTCTTCTTCAAAGACATTCACATAGTGATTCCCCCCTCTGACCTCAGGCCCCACCAAAGGTCAGATATGGGTTTAGATATTCCTCAGAACAGAGACTCAGCCTCTGCATGATGCATTCATTCATTCAATCACATTTATTGAGTGCTTAGTGTGTGCAGAGCACTGTACTAAGCGCTTGGGAGAGTACAATAGAACAGTGAACAGACACATTCCCTGCCCACAATGAGCTTACAGTCTAGAAGGCGGGGAGACAGACATTAATATAAATAAATAAATTACAGATATGTACATAAGTGCTGTGGGGCTGGGAGGGGGAAAGAACAGAGGGAGCAAGTTAGGACGATGCAGAAGGGAGTGGGAGAAGAGAAAAGAGGGGCCTTAGGGAAGACCTCTTGGAGGAATTATGCCCTCAATAAGGCTTCGAATGTGGGGAGAGTAACTGTCTGTCACATATGAGGAGCGAGGTTGTTTCAGGCCAGAGGCAAGATGTGGGAGAGGGGCTGGCGGCAAGATAGACGACATCGAGGCACAGTGAGAAGGTGAGCATTAGAGGAGCGAAGTGTGGGGGCTAGATTGTAGTAGGATCGAGGTTGTACCTTGATCTCATCTATCTGGCAGCCGACCTCTCGCCTACATCCTACCTCTGGCCTGGAATGCCCTCCCGCCTCATATAATAATAATAATAATGATGGCATTTGTTAAGCGCTTGCTATGTGTCAAGCACTGTTCTAAGCACTGGGGGGGATACAAGGTGATCAGGTTGTCCCACTGGGGGCTCACAGTCTTAATCCCCATTTTACAGATGACGGAACTGAGGCTCAAATAAGTTAAATGATTTGCCCCAGGTCACACAGCAGACATGTGGCGGGGCTGGGATTAGAACCCATGACCTCTGACTCCCAAGCCCGTGCTCTTTCCACTGAGCCATGCTGCTTCGCAACAGATAATTTCTCTTTCTCACTTTAAAACCTTATTGAAGGCACATCTCCTCCAAGAAGCCTTCCCTGACTAAGCCCTCTTCTTCTCTCCTCCCACTCCCTTCTGCGCCACTCTTACTTGCTCCTTCATTCATCCTCCCTCCCATCCCACAACACATATGTAGATATCTGTAAATTTATTTATTTATTTATCTATTTATTTATTCATATTAATGTCTGTCTCCCCCTTTGGACTGTGAGCTCATTGTAGGCAGGAATGTGTCTGTTGCTATATTGTGCTCTCCCAAGCGCTTAGTAGAGTGGTTTGCACACAGTAAGCCCTCAATAAATATGATTGAATGAATGAATGAATGAATGAATGAATGAATGAATAAGAGAGTAGCGAGGTGAGGTAGGAGGAGGAAAGGTGATGGAGTGCTTTAAAGCCAATAGTGAAGTGTTTCCGTTTGATGCAGAGGTAGATGGGCAACCACTGAAGTTTTTTTGAGGAGTGTGGTGACATCCTAGCGATTGAGGCTCCGAGATCAGCAGAAAACACAAGCCTTAAAGAAACAGGTTTAAACACCTGAAACATGACCCTGCTCAGTGCCTGTTTCTGGAAAACATCATCAACACAAAGTCAAAAAGAACTGAAGAAACCCAGACCCGATTCAAGGTGTTCCTTTCTATCCCACCCTCAGCCTTGAGAGCTTCAGGCCAAGAACCACAGTGTGTTGTGGTTGCATACGTTCTCATGAGCACCCCTCCTTCAGTGTTCCTGCCCAGCTCCCTGCTCAACTCTAGCCCTTTTGCTGGAGGGGTTCATTGATCCCTTCAGCTGCTCCAACATGCCCTTTTGGAATTGATGAGATTTTGCTAATGCTTACAGGAGATTGGGTAATGGTATTTATTGATCATCCACTGGGTAGAGGGCACTATACCGAGTGCTTGGGAAAGTACAACAGAAGCACAAAGCACATTCCCTGCCCAAAAGGAGCTAACATTCTCATATGGAGACAGGTAGGAATGCAAGTCCAATACCCTTGTGACCATCTGATCACTCTCATCGATGGAGGGATGCATTGCCTAGAATGTTGAACTGTATCAGAGGCCTGGGGAAAACAGAGAGGAATGAATCAGCTTTAGCCCCTGTCCTCAAGTAGCTTATGCTCTAAAAATCATAGAAACAGGTCATAGTTCAAAGCAGTAAATTCAAATTGCAATTATTAAACAAATATCTCCAGCCAGATCCAGCATTCTGCCTGCCTAGCTACTATTTCAACCTTGTACCGCTGAACGGAGAGGAAACTGCTGCTTTACCCTGCTCTCCATTTCTGCAGTGTCCCAGCCCCACCTGAAATAGCTAAGCACATAACCCTTTGTCTGTCTGTCTGGGGGCTCTTTGGGCAGCTTCTGCGAGAGCACAGATGGGGAGCTGAGCTAGGAGAGAAGGAACTGGCCAGTGGGTAGAGACTGCCCTGGGGAAGCTATGTCGATTTCTCTTGATTCCGACCTCTAGGCTGACTTACTTCCGGGAAACAGCATCAGCAAGCCTAGAACGGCCAGCAAGTTGAGGGGAATGAAAAACGAATTCAGGTGTTTATAAAGTGTCTAAACTCTGCCAAGCACTGTGGTAAACACAGGGGCAGATGCTAGATCATCAGATCACACGTAGTCTTTGTCCCACACATTTATCAGGAGGAGAAACAAGTGTTTGTCCAGGGTAGTGACCCCTCTTCAGAAGGCTGCCATCCTCTCTCTTTCTCTCGTGCCCTTATCAATCAGAATGTCAGAGAGGGATGGTGGGGCCCGTCGTCCCGTCAGCTGGGCAAATCTGGCCACTCCTGACTGCCTGGGAAATAGTGTGCGAGAAGGCAGATTAGCCTAAATCAATCCATCAATCAATCAAAGATATTTACTGGGCCCCTACTGAACACGAACTACTGTACTGAGCACTTGGAAGAGTTTGACAGAGGCGAGACACACATTCCCTGCCTTTGTGGAGCTCACAGTCTAATGGGGGAAACAGACAGAAACAGATTATTCATAAAGACTGGCACCAGGAGGAAGAACAGGGACACAATAAGACTCCAGGACAGGACTGCAGCATAAATCATTCAGTGGACAAATAAAAATATACAGAGGTACATGCACGAAAGGCACATGGCCTGAAGCCACACTGGACTCAACAGGTGTGAAATTGTGAAAGGCCCTAGATACTTGGGCTGGATTTCATTAGACCGAAGTCATTATTTATAACATCCTTAACTCCTCTCTCCCCTTGAGGGCAGGGATCATATTCTGGAACTTTTCTGGTAACCTGTCAAACACTCAATGCAGTGTGCTACACATTGTAGGTACTCCATAATTTCTCTTAATAGATTGCCCTCCAGAATTTTTCAGTCATAAGTGCTCCGATTCCCCTGGTGTGATCTACCTGGAGGCATTTAGTACAGGACTCCAAACTTCAAGGGCTGCAATAAGGATTGGGAATCCACTACTGGTGAGGAGACATCCACTTCCACTTCCCTGCTATTGAGAAACCCTTCGGAAGGATATTTGCAGAGTCAGCGACACCCTTCCCTAGGTTGCACAAAACATCTGGGGATTTGGCATAAGTGGTTTTGTGTGGTACCCTGCCCAGCCCATTTTCTGCCACGTTTACTGTGTTTTAAAACCACGACACTCAGTTGATCAATCAGTGGTATTTCTTGAGTGCTTTCTGTATGCAGAGCAATCAAGCAATCAATTGATTGCTTACTAAAAGCAGAGCATTGAACTAAGCGCTTGGGAGAGTACAATACAACAGAGTCGATAGACACATTCTCTGCCCACAAGAAGCTCACAATCTGGAGCAGGGAGACAGACAGTAATATCAATCAATAAATTACAGATACGCTGTGGGCCTGAGGGTGGGCTGAATATGTGGACCTTCCATTGCTTCAAATGCTCCTTCTGGAGGGACACGTCTTCTCCCTCTGACTTTTCTTAGGGCCAGGTACTTCAGGTAGGTCCCAGGTTTCTCTGTGCCATTCTTCCTACCTGTCAAACCCTTGGTTCACCCCCCATTTCCTATTTACCTAACCCCTCTAATTCTCTTCCTTCTAGTCCCGGGGATAGCATAGCCCTGAAGGCATCCTGGCTACTCAGAAGATGCTAGGACGTCATCATCATTGCTTGTGCAAACAGCATGCCCGATCGGTGTGGGTCTTGTCATGTGGCAGAGTAAGGTTGCAAAGGTCTCTTACTCCCCATTGGGTGATATCTAATTTGGTCCTCATTACGAAGAGCTAGAGTTACCCGAGGCAAAGGTTGCCATTTACGTGAGCCTCGGAGGCTAGAATGACCCACCAAGAAAAATCCAAGGCTATTTATTCTTTCAAGGACACCCCCGGCCCTCTACTGAAATGCCTCCTCCAGAACACTGCCCAGAGGCCTTGTAACTAACCCCCTGACCTATCTGCCTCAAGCCCACCATGTTCAAAGTCCTTCCCAAACCTTAAGCCCCCCCCCCCCAGCCCCCACAATAAAGTCTTCCCCAATTAGCACCCAACACCTGGAGTATCAATCCAACATCTACCTCTAACATTTTCATGTTCATATGTACCCATCCTCAGCACTTGGGCATATAGACGAATTCAACTGTGCACTCAGAGATCTCTTTGGATCAGTCTATCTGTAAATACTTCTCTGCCTGTCTCCCCTGTTAGAGAGTAAGCTCCCTGAAGGCAGGGAAGGTGCCTCACGAGCCTGATGTCCTTTTCCAAGGCCACTGTCCCCAGGGGGCGCTCAAAGAATCTGAGTAAATGGTCCAAGTTCTGGCCAGTTGCAGTGAGCAGACCTTCCCAGGTCGAAAGAATTCCCAGGTTCCATCAGGTGACTTACAGGCCAAGCTGGAGAGTGTGAAGGTCAAACGGGAAAGAGACTTGCGTTTTGATAAACACCTGGTTTCCAAACTCTGGATCTGCTAAAGAGGTTCACACAGAAATTCCCAGTTGTGGCTGACAGCTCACGTTCCAGGTAAATGACATTTGACATAGCGGATAGAGCACGGGCCTGGGAGTCAGAAGGTCATGGGTTCTAATCCTGCCTCTGCCACTTGTCTGCTGTGTAGCCTTGGGCAAGTCACTTCACTTCTCTGTGCCTCAGTTCCCTCATCTGTAAAATGGGGATTGAGGTTGTGAACTCCATGAGGGACAGGGACTGTGTCCAACCCAATTGTTTTCTATCTACCCCAGAGCTTAGAACAGTGCCTGGCATACAGTAAATTCTTAACAAATACGATAATTATTAATTATAACTATTATCAAGGTCTTTCTTTTCTGGCTATATAGTAATGGTATTTGTTAAGTGCTTACTCTGTGCCAAACACTGTTCTAAGTGCTAGGGGGATACAAGGTGATCAGGTTGTCCCAAATTGGGCTCACAGTCTTAATCCCCATTTTACAGATGAGGGAACTGAGGCACAGAGAAGTTAAGTGACTTGCCCAAAGTCACACAGCTGACAAGTGGTGGAGCCAGGATTTGAACCCATGACCTCTGACTCCCAAACTGGGGCTATTTCCACTGAGCCACGCTGCTTCTCTATATCTTAACAGTACAACAAGCCCTTCTCCTGAAAGACCTCTGAAGGTCATATCCGTAATTCATTTATTCATTCAATCATATTTATTGAGCACTTACTGTATGCAGAGCACTGTACTAAGCGCTTGGGAAGTACAAGTCGGCAACATATAGAGACGGTCCCTACTCAACAACGGGCTCAGAGTCTAGACAGTAAGCTTGTTTGCAAGCTGGGAATGTGTAGACTAAGCCCCTCTTTCCCTCATCTCCCACTCCCTTCCACGTCGCTCTGACTCGCTCCCTTTGCTCTTCCCGCCTCCCAGCCCAGTACTTATGTACAAATCTGCAATTTTATTTATTTGTGTTGATGTCTGTCTCCCCCACTCTAGACTGTAAGCTCACTGTGGTCAGGGAATGTGACTGTTTATTGTATTGTACTCTCCCAAGCATTAAGTCCTCTGCACACAGTGAGCACTTAATAAATATGACTGAATGAATGAACTCTGTTATACTGTACTCTCCCCAAAAGTGCTCAATAAAAACAATCGATTGACTGATTGATTCCTCTAAGCTAATGGACAAACTGGTCTCGGGAACTAGAAATAGATGGCCTGTTCCCATCACTTCCCCATCATTCTTCAGCGTGGCTCAGTGGAAAGAGCCAGGGCTTGGGAGTCAGAGGTCATGGGTTCTAATCCCAGCTCCGCCACTTGTCTGTTGTGTGACCTTGGGCAAGTCACTTAACTTCTCTAGGCCTCAGTTATCTCATCTGTAAAATGGGGATGAGGACTGTGAGCCCCACGTGGGACAGCGTGATTACCTTGTATCTATCTCAGCGCTTAGAACAGTGCTTGGCACATAGTAAGCGCTTAACAAATTCCAACATTATTATTATCATTATTATTATTATTATTATTCATCCATCTGCAATGGCCTGTGATAGCCCTGGGCCATGATAATGTGGATTTCAATCCTACAGTTAAACCTGCCATCCTGGACTACTTCTCCTAGCCACTGAAGAAATTCTGCTGTCCGAGTCCATTCCCGAGGCTCTCAATTATGGCCTCTGGCCTGGTTCTTAGGGCTGGTGTCAGGTGACTCCAGGGGTAAAAGAGAACCTATACCTGGGGAGTCCTCCTGAAGCATGAAAGTACATAATGATGTAGGCATTTTTGCTAATAAAGCAGTTATTTACTCACCTATCCATCTTTCCCTTTTGTTAAGTTTTTTCTTTTCTTTTGCCAAGTTGTTTGTTGTCTGTCTTTCTATTAAACCGTAACCTTCTTGAAGGGGCCTCTGATATGTTCTCCAAAGAGTTTAGCGCAGTGCTCTGCACATTGAAGACACCCATTAGAGTACTCTGTACACAGCAGGCACCCGGTACAGTGCTCTGCTCTGCACACGTACTGTAGGTGTGCAAACAGAAGGCTCCCAGAAAGGTCTACTCCAGTGTTTGGAATTTTAATCATGAGGGGAGCAAGTGTCTCAGTCTGAGATCTGTGGCCCACACCACTACCTTCACCTCTGACAGCTCTAGTTCTCCTAACCAGGGAGGTGGGGGGAAGGAGGAGAAGAGTCCCACCTGCCCCTCTCTGTGGAGCCCTGGCTGCCCCTGGCAACAGGCAGGGTGGCAGGATGGGCAGTGCTGCCCTTTGGAATCCAGAAGTTCTTGGAGAGAGAGGGGAGCTGGTTTGCACCTCCCTCTGCTGCTCTTTGGGCCCAAGAAGATTGCTACAGGAGCAGATGTCTGTACAGGACCACCCCACAATACAGCCGTATTACAGTCCTCTAAAATGGGGATACATCAAGAATGGCTGTATCATGGGGTATGTTTTCCCAAGGACTCATAAATCAATCCATCAGTCATTCAATCGTGTTTATTGATCACTTATTGTGTGCAGAGCACTGTACTTAGCACCTGGGGGAGTACAATACAACCGAGTAAACACATTCCCTGCCCATGAGGAGGGAGACAGACGTTAAAATAAAATAGAGATACACAAGTAAGCACTGCGGGGCTGAGGATGGGGTGAATATCAAGTGCTTAAAGGGTACACATCCAAGTGCATAGGTGACACAGAAAGAAGAGGGAGTAGGGGAAATTAGGGCTTAGTCAGGAAAGACCTCTTGGAAGAGATGTGATACTAGAAAGTTTTTGAAGGTCAAGAGTGTGATCATCTGTCATATGTGAAGAGGGAGGGAGTTCCAGGCCAGAAAAAGGATGTGGATGAGGGATAGATAGCGAGATAGATGAGACGGAGGTACAGTGGAGTAGGTTGGCAATAGAGGAGCGAAGTGTGCAGGCTGGGAATTCAGCAAGATAAGGTAGGATTTACAGGTTATAAATTAGAATCCGTTCCAGAACCTGTAGAAAAATATTACAAAATCCCTTTAAAATGCAATATTTTAAACCATAACCATAATTAAAAGTAATTCAAAGCATAACATTACTACCTTAAGTAAAGAGTTATTAATATGAGTATTAGTCTTTATAGGAGGTTGCAGAAGGAAAAGCCTGCTCTGCAGACTCTGGTGGTGGCTTTTCAGCTTTAGCGAAAAATATGTCTAGTTCAAGCATTCAGCAACAGCCTTCTTCTTTCCTTCCTCAAGCACCTTATAGTAGGCTGTGTTTCTGAGCATCCCCACACACAATTGAACTCCTCTCTCTCTCGAGCTGCTTCCAAGAGCCTCAGAGGAAATTAAAACTTAGAAAATGCATTTATTCTCTCCCTGACTCTCCTCACTCCCTAAGAAACTATTGCCTATTCACTTTCCTGTCTTACTGGTTTCCTCATCACCAAGATTGATTGAGTGTCTACTGGGTGCAGAGCTCGGTACTGGATAGTGTGTGTATCTGTAATTTTATTTAGTTGGTATTAAAGTCTGTCTCCTCCACTCTAGGCTGTAAGCTCGTTATGGGCAGGGAATGTCACTGTTTATTGTGTTGCACTTTCCCAAGCGCTTAATACAGTGCTCTTCACACAGTAAGAACTCAATAAATACAATTGCATGAATGAATGAGAGTGTGTGTGTGTGTGTGTGTGCGTGTGTGTGGGGAGTGTTGTACTGGGCATATGTCACTGTACTAGGTGCCTACTATGCATATAACACTGTATTGGGTGCCTCCTGTGGGCAGAGCATTAAACCTGGTCCTTACTGTGCACAGAGCACTGTACTGGATGCCTATTGTGTGCAGGGCATTGTAGTTGGTACTTGGGGACTCTCAATCAATCCATCAGTGGTATATATTGAGTGCTTACTGTGTGCAGAGCACTGTACTGAGCACTTGGAAGAGTATGATCCCTGCCCTCAAAGAGTCTAGTAGGGACTATCAAAAAGAAGCAAAAGAAGTGTTCCCCGCCTTCAAGGAGTTTAAAATCAAATGGGGGGTGACAGTAGATATAAACTGATGAATATGCCAGAGTTGAATGAGAGAACAAACAATCCACACAAGAGAATAAATCAACCAATAACTAATTGGTTATTCATTCATTGAGAATTCATTTGGGAAGGGCTTCTGAAGGAGGTGACAATTTAGGAGAGCTTTGAAGGAGGGTTGTGGCTTGCTGAGGACAGGGAAGCAGAGGGTGTTCTGAGCTAGGAGAAAGGGGTGGGGAATCGGTGAAAGGCAAGAGAGTGTCAATAGAGTAGTAGTAATGATATTTATTGAACTTCCACTGGGCCTAATGTTCTGTACTAAGCACGTGAGAAAGTACGCCAGAAATACGAGACACATTCCCTGTCCACAAGGAGTTGACACTAGAGTGGGAGAGTAGAGAGAGGGGCACAAGGGCCTCTCAGGTGAAACTAACCTTCTTTCTCCTCCTTAGGAGCTAGTGAGAAAGGACTCTCACTGGGGAGCTAAAGCGCTCTCAGCTATTCCTCATGGATTCTGCCAGGGGAGAAAGGTAAGGCCAGCCAGACTTTTTTTGTTTTTATGGGATTTATTAAGTGCTTACTATGTGTCAAGCACTGTGCTAAGTGCTGGGGTAATTACAAGATAATCAGGTTGGACACAGTTCCTGGCCACATAGGGGGCCAGGTGTCTTAACACCCATTTTACAGATGTGGTAACAGGCACAGAGAAGTTAAGAAACTTGCTCAAGGTCACACAGCAGATAAGTGGCAGAGCTGGGATTAGAACCCAGGTCCTTCTGGCTCCCAGGCCCATGCTGTATCCACCAGGCCATGCTGCTTCTTAATAGACCTTGGCTCCATTATCGGAGCAACATGGGCCAGGAAGATGGCCAGTCTGGATGACTGAGACCAGAAATATCCCTCAATCGCCAGACTGTATGTCTTCCCAGGCCCCGACTCTGACTGTGGCCCTCAGACCCAATCTGTGACTCATCAGAGCAAATGGAAACACCTTGGGTTTTTCCCATATCGATTCCCTTTCCCTTCCTTGCACTAAGTTCAGGCCCCAGTAGGGGTGGCGGGCTCAGGACAGGTTCTGGGTCATAATAATAATAATGGTATTTGTTAAGCACTTACTATGTGCAAAGCACTGCTCCTGTGGTCTCCCCAGCACATTTGTTCACTGAGGCCTTCAAGGTGCCATTTGTCCAGCAAAAATGTGTTCAATCAGTCAAAAAGCCATCACTTTTAAAATTACATTTTGGAAAAACAGGCTGAAAATCCACCTCTAGAGCCTGTAGGGAATGCCTCCCCTGGGTCCATCAGAGCAAGCGCAGAACATGCTCAGCAACAAGCATTTGAACGTTCAGGGAACTCCACTCTGTAACACGTGGCTGGGTGATGATGAGATGTGGTGTTTCAGCAGGATGAAGCGGAAAACCACCAGTGTTTCCTGGACCATCAGCTCCCCAGTCAGCGAGGTCTCTGGAAGCAGCACCGCCCGTCCGAGTTACTTCACGTCCATTCACCCTCTGTCTATCAACCCGCAACGGGTAGGTCATCGTATGAGTGATGGTTTATGCAGCAGACATTTTCTTATCTGCTCTGATGGCCAATGACATGCAGACAAAAGCCCTAAAAGCAATCTGGACACTGTACTGGGCACCTACTTTGTGCGGAGCTCTCTACTAGATGTCTACTCTGTGAAAAGCACTTTACTGGGCAGAGCACTGTACTGGATGCCTGCTGTGTGCAAGGCAATACATTAGGTGCCCACTGGGTGTAGAACACTCTACTGAGCATGGACCAGGGGAAGAGCACTATACTGAACAGCTACTGTGTGCAAGGCATTTGGGGGAGGGGATGGATTCATTCGATTGTATTGATTGAGCACTTACTGTATGCAGACTACTGTACTAAACACTGGGGAGAGTATAAGACAACAATAAGCAGACACATTCCCTGCCCACATAGGTGGAGTCTCCCAACATGAATGACGGCTGCACCTTGTAACTGAGAACCTGAGAGAACGCACTGGTTACAGTGCTAGTGGTTTGAGTAGCATCACTTGCACTCTCATCTCCCTCCCAGGCCTGTTTACCCTGGGGTGTGAAATACAATGAGCTTGTAGGCAAAGAGGGCAGCCCATTGCAACATGCACATAAAGGGCCTATTTTGGGCTGAAGTGACCAGAGCATCGTGCCAAAGCTGAATCAATCAATCACATCGATTGAGCACTTATTGTGTATAGAGCCCTGTGCTAAGCACTTGGGAGAGTACAATAAAACAGTGTTGGTAGACATGTTCCCTGCCCCCAACAAGCTTACAGTCAAGAGGGGGATACAGACATTAATATAAATAAATAAATTACAGGTGTGTACATAGTGCTGTGGGGCTGAGGGAGAAAGGGTGCAAATCCAAGTGCAAGGGCTATGAAAAAGGGAGAAGAAGAGGAAATGAGGACTTAATAGGGAGAGTCCTCTTGGAGATGTCCTTTTAATAAGGTTTTGAAGGTGGGGAGAGTGATCATCTGTTGGCTATGAAGAGACCAGAGGCAGGACAGGGTGAGAGGTTAGTGGCAAGATAGATGAGATCGAGGTACAGAATAAGTAGGTTGACATTAGAGGAGTGAAGTATGTGGTCTGAGTTGTAGGAGGAAATCAGTGAGGTAAGTTAAGGGACAGCAAGGTGATTGAGTGTTTCAAGCCTATGGTAAGGAGTTTCTGTTTAACAAGGAGGTGGATGGGCAACTACTGGAGATTCGTTGAGGAGTGGGGAAACATAGACTGAACGGTTTTGTAGAAAAATGATCTGGGCAGCAGAGTGAAGTATGGACTGGGATGGGGAACGACAGGAGGGTAGGGAGGTCAGCGAGGAGGCTGAAACACTAATCAAGGAGGGCTAGTGCAAGTACTTGGACTAACATGATAGCAATTGGGTTGGAGAGGCAAGGGAGGATTTTAGCGATGTTGTGAAGGTTGAACAGACAGGATTTGGTGACAGATTGAATATGGGGGTTAAATGAGATAGATGAGTCGAGGATAAAGTCAAGGTTATGAGCTTGTGATAAAGGAAGGATGGTGGTGCTGTCTAAAGTGGTGGGAAAGGCAGGGGGAGGACATTTAGTCAGTCAGTCAATCCTATTTATTGAACACCTACCGTGTGCAGAGCATTGTACTAAGCGCTTGGGAGAGTACAATATAACAATAAACAGACACATTCCCTGCCCAGGTTTGAGTGGGAAGATGAGTTCAATTTAGTCTGAGGTGTCAGTGGGACATACAAGTAGAGATGTCCTGAAGGCAGGAGGAAATGTGAGACTCCAAAGAAGGGGAGAGATCAGGACTAGAAAGGTAGATTTGGGAAGCATCTGCACAGAAACTGTAGCTGAACCCATGGGAGTGAATGAGTTCTCCAAGGCTCAAAAACCTAACGAACGGTTGCCCTGGAAGCTTCTGCGGTCTTCACTGCCCACACTAGCCTGCTATTTTTCATCATTGCTGCTGGGCCTCTTCATCTTATGTGAGGTTCTAGGTGGTCCTTTGGTCAGAACTCTCCCTGCAACCATCCCTTGCTTGTGGAGTGGTGTGGGCTGGCTCAGACTTTGTGGTGCTTGGGAGAGTCGGTGAAAGACACAGGTCCTGTCCTAGAGGAGCTTCCAAGAAAGTTATTATCAATATTATTATTGTTATTATTATTATTATTATCATTACACTTGTTTAGCATTTACTATGTTTTCTACAAAAACGTTCATGACGTCACCCCACGCCTTAAAAAGTTCCAGTGGTTCCCCACCCACCTCCGTAAAAAAAACGCCTCACCATTGGCTTTAAAGCACTCCACCACCTTGCCCCCTCCTACCTCACCTCGCTTCTCTCCTTCTACAACCCAGCCCATACACTTCACTCCTCTAGTGCAAACCTTCCCTCTGTGCCTCGATCTTGCCTATCTCGCTGCTGACCCCTGGCCCGCGTCCTGCCTCTAGCCTGGAACACCTTCCCTCCTCAAATCCGACAGACAATTACTCTCCCCACTTCAAAGCCTTATTGAAGGTACATCTCCTCCAAGAGGCCTTCCCAGACTAAGCTCCACCTTTCCTCATCTCCCCATCCCTTCTGCATTGCCCTGACTTGTTCCCTTTGCTCTTCCCCCCTCCCAGTCCCACAGCACTCATGTTCATATCTGTAATTTTATTTATTTGTATTCATGTCTGTCTCCCCTGCTTTAGACTGTAAGCTCATTGTGGACAGGGAATGTGTCTATTTATTGTTGTATTGTACTCTCCCAAGCATTTAGTACAGTGGCCTTCACACAGTAAGTGCTCAATAAATAAGATTGAATGAATGAATGAAAACTATGTGACAAGCACTGAACTAAGCAGTGGGGTAAGATGCAAGTTAATCAGGTTGGACAGAGTCCCTGTCCCACATGGGCTCACAGTCTAAGTAAGAGGGCGTAGGATTTAGTCTCCATTTTACAGATGAGGGAACTGAGGCACAGAGAAGCTTAAGTGACTTGCCCAAAGTCACACAGCAGACACATGGTCCCACGCAGAGACAGGATTAAAACCCAGGTCCTCTGACTTGCAGGCCCGTGCTCTTTCCATTAGACGTGCTGCTTCTCTGATGATTGGGCTCTCCCAGTGATGTAAACTCACCACTGAAGCAGATTAGAGTTGCTTGTCCTCAGCGCTGGCCTGGGGCAGAAACACTGGAAGCTTCGACTGGCTCCGGACCACAGGCAGTTAGTGAGGTGCCCAGCCCCGCCCTTTTCCCTGGCCCAGCCAGGAAGGACAGCCAGTGTCCACAGCTGGAAGGAGGGGAATTCCAGCCTCCTACACTCTGAACTCTAGGAAGGGCATGATTCCTTATGAAAACCAAAAGGCCTAATTAGAGCAGCTAGGCAGAAAGCAAATTCTGCCTCCATCCCCAAGAAACCTCTACTGTTTCTCCCCTGTAATACGCAGCATTGGGTCAGACCTGAGGCCACCACGGCCGAGGCCAGACCAGGACTGGGTTTCACCTTCTCTTGGAGGGCCACGGGGCTGGAGAGGGCGGGGGGACTGGGATCCAGAAGGGTGACCCTTCCCGGGTGGCTGACCCTGGTGCGGCCAGCTGGTGGTTCCTTCTTTTGGCAAGCCCTCTACAGTGTCCTGGCTGGCTCCATGACCCCAGGGGGCCTCTTTGCTTCTCTAACACAGGTGCAGAGCCCGGCCAGCAGCCAATCGGGATACAGCTGTGCAGTAGCTCCCACCTTTTCACAGGTAAAAGTCCTCACTGGCATCTGCTTTCTGCTGCTTAGGGAACAACCACCAAGCAGCTGAGGCCCACGTTTTGGAGCCTGCCTCCCTACCCTAGGGGCACTGGGCCTTGTGCCAACTGTACGGGGAGGGTCCTGCATCTGCACTGCCAAGCAACAGACTCTGGAGTTTCCCACCAAGTCCTCTTTCCATGGCATTAAAATTCCCTGCTGCCAGGGTTCCCAGCGGTTGATCATCTCTGCCTGCTTTTCCTGTCCCAAGCACCTTACATCTCCTCTGAGCCTCTCCTGGGCCTCCCTGGAGCCACCCTGGGCCTTCCTTCCCTTGGGCCTCCTCTGACTTCCCCAAGCCTCCCCTACGTCTCTCCTGGGCCTCCCCTGGGCCAGCTCTGAACCTTGCTTCCCCTAAATCTTCTCTGGATCATTCCTGAGGAATGGACACCTTGGACATTTCCTTATGGGCACAGCCTCGCTAACCCCTGGGCAACCGGGTCCAGGCACTGGCCCACTGTGTGGGCGCATGGCAGCCTCTCCATTCTTGCCCCCCACAGTACTCTTACCACTCCACCTGGCCAAGCTAGAGGAAGCCCTAGAGGGCCGAGGGGAAGGGGAGAGCTGGAGCCAGGCTAAGAATACCTGTATCCAAGGGAGGAAGAGGGGCAGTCAGAGGGGAGGGGCAAACCTTGGAGCAGGAACCACTGGTTTGCAAAAGAGCCCCGCCCTGCTGGGTCACAACCATGGTTCTTTCAGCCCAGGATTCCACCTCCAAGACTGTCAGAGGTACCCCCTGATGGCCATCTCCTGAAGAATATTAATTTTGGTATTTTTTCTGCACCGATCCAAGCCCTTGGGTAGATCAGATTGGATCAGATAACAGATCAGACTATCATATTGGACACAGTTCCTGTACCTCACAGGACTCATCATCTCATGGCTAGGGGGAGGCCCCAATACCTCCCTAGCTCTTCTCTCTCTAAAGGGCCACCGTGGTGACCATCCATTAATCTCTCTCCACCCTAGCTGAGCCTTCCATCACCACATTTTCTGCTTGCTTTTTGCTTTTTTTTCTCCAGGTTTTCCCTCTAACAGTCCATTTCAGACCTTTCACTCCTGCTTTGAGCTGGCTCCCACCATTACTCTAGATCCTTGGTGTCACTATGGAGCATTTTGATAGACCCTGAAACAAACAGCCTCAGCAGATATCAAAACCTCCTATGTCCATCCTGTTCTCATCGAGGCTAGAGTTAGTGGAAAGATATAAAAAAGAGATTTTGACCCAACCTGAAACTATTGAACAATCGACCAACCAATTAATCAATGGCATTCATTGAGTGCTTTCTTTGTGCAGAGCTCTGTACTAAGCACTTCGGAGTTGGTAGACACATTCTCTGCCCACAAGGCACTTACAGTCTCCACCAGTTTGTGTCAATTAGTAAATGATTCCCCTAACCTAGCCTCCAGAGTAGTGGGGAGGAAGAACTCATAAGAACTGATAAAGAACTTCACAAAGATAAACCATCTAAATATGTTCCTTCTCAAACTGATCAAACTGGTATTGGCAAAGCTTGTTAATTGGCAAATTTGTTCCCAAGTTTGGTTGATGTGGATTCATGATTCTGCCCATTTAGTGAATTCTATATCTGTTCTTCAGCACCTGCAAGATGCCTGCACTACAGAGGGTCAGTTTGTGGTGTTTGAATGTCGGATTCAAGGCAGCAGCCCTCTTCAAGTTCGCTGGTACAGAGGGCACGAGCCCATAGTGGACTCGGCAAACTTTCGGATTCTAAGGAGAAGTATGGTCACCGTGTGTGTGTGTGTGTGTGTGTGTGTGTGTGTGTGTGTGTGTGTGTGTGTACATTTCATGTTTCACTTGGGAAATGTAATGCACCTGATAAGCCCGAGTAACACTGTTTTGTAATCAGTGCTGCTAAATTGCTTTTTTTAAAAAAGTTCTTGCTATATAGCTAGTGATTTGTTTCCAAATATGCTTCATTCATTCGTTTTGAAAAGCAATAATGACCTTTCCCTTTCCGAAACACTGGTGTGTTTCCATAGTCACATTTTCATTAAGTTGGCAACACGTTCTTTACTGCGAAACGATGTCTAGAAGAAATGTCTTATGCTGTCGAGTCGTCTCCGATCAATAGCAATGCCATGGAAGACTAGACAGGAAAAATGATTCAGAAGAATGAAAATGTCTCCAAATTCAGCATAAACAACCCCATTTCCAAAGCATTTTGTGGACTTTCCCCCAAATAATTCTCTTTACTAGGCAACTTTCTGAATCAAATTTAAGGTCGCATCTTCTCCAAGAGGCCTTCTCCGATTAAGTCCTCTTTCCCAGCTCACTCTTCCTTCTATGTCATCTATTCACTTGGATCTGTGACCTTTGAACATTTGATATTCACCCCACCCCTAACCCCACAGCACTTATTATATACATATCTTATATCTTATAAAAATCAATAATTATTTATTCATATTAATATCTGTCTTCCCTTCTAGACTGCTAATTCTGTTATATTGTACTCTCCCAAGGGCTTAGTACAATGCTCTACATACAGTAAGTGCTCGATAAATACCATTGATTGATTGCTTGATTGATCAAATAGGTACAATATATTTATTCAGAATATTACATAGCTTGTTTTATCTTTATGTTTTGGGGGAAGTATAGGCCAAAGGGGGTCAGTCAGTCTGTTGTAGACCATGAGCCCAGGAGGTAAAAGAATCCTCCCAGGAATATATATTCCCTATGTGGCAGAATGCACAATTCTCTTTGGGTTAAGTTTCAGTTTAGACTCTCTTTAATTCTTTTTCTTGGTCTTTCAGAAGCATGCGGGTCAGCTGTTCCTGGTAAGTGCAACATCCCAACAACCCCTAGATGATGCACAGCTAGAGTTGCCTTTCCTCCTGGTCCCTTTCTGCAGTCTTGCAGCCCCCACCCCCTCAGGCAACCCTGGTCAGCCCTGGGGTTGAGAGGATGAAGGATGAATTGCTCCCTTGGAGCCTTGCCCCGCCCCCCCCCCCCCACCCCCGCTCTTGGCACCCCTATCCCTGAGGCCCCCACAGTCAGCAGCAGTGGGCCAGGAGTTGAGGTCTGCTAGAGGCCCAGCAGTTACCCAACAACAGAGGGAGTGAGGGAGCAGAGGACAGTATGGGCCTTCATCCCAGCTTACAGTGGGACAGAATAGCCAGAATCCAAGCCAGAGGGGTAAGGGGTAAAGGTGGTGCTCTGCTCTGCGGTACTCTGCTGTGCAGTGCTATGCTCTGTGGCACACTGCTCTGTGATGCTTTGCTCTGTGGAGCTTTATTCTATGGTGTTATGTGGTGTTCTTGCTCTGTGGTGATCTGTGATGCTCTGCTATGCAGTGCTCTGCTCTGCAGTGCTCTGCTCCTCACAGAGCCAGAGGAATCAGGTGAGTGCTTGAATGAGAATCTCCCCACACCTGGCTGAGAGAATTTCCCCAACTTCTGTTCTGGGCTGGGCTGTCCACCCCCAAGACAGCTTCCCTCCCTAATTCCCTGCCTGATTTTCCCTCCCAAATGGGTAACCCTCCCCTGCTGGGCCCAGCAGGCAGGGAGTCACAGAGCTGGCCAGGCTGAATCAACTCCCTTGGAGAACTCATTCACTCCCACGGCTTCAACTACCACCTCTCTGCGGATGGCACCCAAATCTACATCTCCTCTCCTGTTTTCTCTCCCTCTCTCCAGGCTCGCATCTCCTCCTGCCTCCAGGACATCTCTACCTGGATGTCCTCCCACCACCTCAAACTCAACATGTCCAAAACAGAGCTCCTTATCTTCCCTCCCTGTCCTCTCACTGTCCTCTCCCAAACTTTCCTGTCACTGTAGACAACACAATCATCCTTCTCATCTCACAAGCCCGTAACCTTGGTATCATCCTTGCCTCCTCTCTCTCATTCAACCCACATATCCAATCTGTCACCAATCCTGTCACTCTCACCTTCACAACATCACCAAGATCCGCCCTTTCCTCCCTATCCAAACTGCCACCATATTAGTACAATAACTCATTCTATCCCGCCTAGATTACTGCATCAGCCTCCTTTCTGATCCCCCAACCTCCTGCCTCTCCCCACTTCAGTCCATACTTCCTGGATTATCTTTCTACGGAAACGTTCAGGACATGTCACCCCCCCCCCCTCCTCAAAAACCTCCAGTGGTTGCCAATCCTCCTCTGTATCAAACAAAAACTTCTCACTATTGCCTTTAAAGCTCTCCATCACTTTGCCCCCTCCTACCTCACCTCCCTTCTCTCCATCTACATCTCAGCCCACACACTCTGCTCCTCTGGTGCTGATCTTCTCACTGTGTCTCGATCTTGCCCATCTCACCACTGACCCCTGGCCCACATCCTGCCTCTGGCCTGGAAAGCCCTTCCTCCTCAAATCTGCCAGACAATCACTCTTTCCTCATTCAAAGCCCTACTGAAGGTGCACCTCCTCCAGGAGGCCTTCCCAAACTAAGCTCCACTTTTCCTCAGCTCCCACTCCCTTCCATGTCACCATGACTCGCTCCCCTTGCTCTTCCCCCCCCCACTCCACAACACTTAAGTATATATGTATATATCTATAATTCTATTTATATTGATGCCTGTTTTACTTGTATTGATTTCTGTCTCCCCCACTCTAGACTGTGAGCCTGCTGTGGGCAGGGATTGTCTCTCTTTATTGCTGTATTGTACTTTCCAAGCGCTTAGTACAGTGCTCTACACACAGTAAGCACTCAATAAATACGATTGAATGACTTTACCTTTCCAGAGGTGGTCTGCACGCTGGTGGTGACCGACGTGCGTCCAGAAGACTCTGGGGAGTTCCAGTGCCTCGCAGAAAATGAAGCAGGGGCTGCAGCCTCGCAGGCTGCTCTTTCTGTCTCCACAGGTAATGTCCCCATGGCTTCCAGGATCTGTGCTGGCTGCAGGAGCAGCCCTGATGGCTCTTGAAGACTGGTGAATAAGGGACTGCTTCTGTTTGTTAACAGGAAAGGAAATGGAACCTCCAAGAGATCCCCTCAACCACTTCCTTAGGCAAATCTCCCTGGAGCCTGGAGCCCATCCAGGGGGCCCACAAGGCCCTACAGAGAGGAGAGATCCAACTCACAAAAGGCTACCCACGATGCAAAGCCCCCTGGTCGCCCCAGCCATCTTGGCCACCTGTTCTGGCTGGGAAAGTCGGGAGTTGCAGGACCAGAGAATTGGAAATGAAGATTTTCATGGTGCCTGTGGGAATTCTGCAATGCCAGTGGCACAGGGGTAAGGCCAGACATAACTAATGCCTAATACGTTCTGCCATGTTAGTTTTCACTTTTACTTTCAATTTACCAATCAATCAATCAATGATATTCACCGAGCACTTACCATGTGTAGAACACTGTACTAAGGTGTGGAGTAGTACAGTACAATAGAGTAGGTAGACATGATCTCTGCCCACAGGGAGCTTACAGACTTGAGGGGATGACAGATATTAAAATAAATTACAGATGGATGTGTACACAAGTGCTATATGGCTGGGGGAAGGCTGAATATCAGAATGCTTTAAGGGATACAGACTTAAGTGCCAAGGTGACACAGAAGGGAGGGCTTAGTCAGGGAAGGCCTCTTGGAGGAGGGCTTCGAAGGTGGAGAGAGTGGTGATCTGTTGAATATAAAGAGGGAAGGAGTTCCAAGCCAGTGGTGGAATGTGGACAAGGAGCTGGTGGCGAGGAAGGTAAGATAAAGATAGAGTGAGTAGGTTGGTGTTAGAGGAGTGAAGTGTGTAGGTTTGGTTGTAGTAGAAAATCTATGAGGTGAAGCAGACAGGAGAGAGTTGATTGAGTGTTTTAAAACCAAAGATGAGGAGCTTCTGTTTGATGTGGGCATAGATAGACAACCCTAGGAAGTCTTTGAGGAAGGGGGAGATATGGGCTGAGCAGTTTTTTAGAGAAGTGATCCAGGCAGCAGAGTGAAGTATAGACAGGAGTGGGGAGAGACAGGAGACCAGGTGATCAGCAAGGAGGCTGGTGCAGTAGTCAAGGTGGGATATTGATTGGTCAGTGAAGTAGTGGTTTGGATGGAGAGGAAGGGGCAGATTCTAGAGATGTTTTGAAGGTAGAATTGAAAGGATTTGGTGACAGAATTAGTATGTACGTTGAATGAGAGAGATGCATCAAGGATAATGCCATGGCTTCGGGTTTGTGAAACAGGGAGGATGGAGGTGTTGCCTACAGTGATGGGAAAGAGGGGGGAGGATAGGGTTTGGGTGGGAAGATGAGGAGTTCTGTTTTTTAGACTTATGTTTGAGGCATCAGCAGCACATCCAAGTAGAGATGACCTGAAGGCAAGAATTAATGTGAGACAACAGAGAAGGGGAAAGATCAGGACTGGAGAGGTAGATTTGGGAATCATCCCCACAGAGCTGGTAGTTGAAGCCATGGGTGTGAATGAGTTCTCCAAGGTAGTGGGTGTAGACAAAGAATAGAAGGGTTCCCAGGGCTGCACCTTGGGGGACTTCCACAGTTAGAAAGTGGGAGGCAGAGAAGAAGCCCGCAAAAGAGACTGAGAAGGAGCAACCAGAGAGATAGGAGGAGAACCAGGAGGAAGCAGTGTGGGTGAAACCAAGGTTAGATAATGTTTCAAGGAGAAGGGGGTTGTCCATAGTGTCAAAAGCAGCTGAAAGCTCAAGAAGGATTAGGACAGAGTAGAGGCCAATTTTTCCTATCGCACCAATAACACTTGGTAGAATTCCAATTTTAATTGCTCGGGTCATTCATTCATTCATTCATTCACTGGTATTTATTGAGTGCCCTTTGTGCAGAGAACTGTACTGGGTGCCTCCTGGATGCAGAGAGCTGAACTGGGTGCCTACTGAGAAGCAGCATGGTCTGGTGGATAGAGTAGGGGCCTGGAGGTCAGGGGACCCGAGTTGTAATTCCAACTTCACCACTTGCCTGCTTGTGTGACCTTGGACAAGGCACTCAACTTCTCTGTGCCTCAGTTTCCTCATCTATAAAGTGAGGATTCAATACCTGTTCTCCCTTCTTAGACTGCAAGCCCCATTTAGGACAGGGACTGTGTTCAAGTTGATTATCTTGTATTACTACAATGCTCAGCACGCAGTAGGCACTTAATACCACCATTGCATGGTGTAGTGGATAGAGCACAGGACTGGGAGTCTCCTGTCATGGGTTCTAATTTGGGCTCCGCCACTTGTCTGCTGTGTGATCTTAGGCAAGTCACTTGACTTCGTGCCTCAGTTACCTCATCTGTAAAATGGGGAGTAAGATTGTGAGCTCTATATAGGACAGGGACTGTGTCCAACCCAATTTGCTTGTATCCAACCCAGCGCTTAGTACAGTGCCTGGCACATAGTATGTGCTTAATAAATACCATATTTATTTTTTTTATTATTATCATTATTATTACTGTGCTCTGCCACTTGTTGGCTGGGAGACCTTGGGCAAGCAACTTCATTCATTCATTCATTCAATCTTATTTATTGAGCGCTTACCGTGTGCAGAGCACTGTACTAAGTGCTTGGGAAGTACAAGTTGGCAACATATAGAGATGGTCCCTACCCAACAGTGGGCTCACAGTCTGGAAGGCAGTCTGTGCCTCAGTTAACTCATCTGTAAAATGGGATTAAAATTCTGAGCCCTCTGTGGTATAGGGACTGTGTCCAACCTGACTATCTTGAATCTACCCAAGTACAGTACTTGGCACATAGTAAGCTCTTAACAAATACTTAACAGATGTATTATTATTACTTTGTGCAGAACACTGTCCTGGGCACCTACTGGGTGAGGAATGCTGTATTGGGCACCTATATGTTCAGAGTGCTTTACTGTGTATCTACTATATGAAAGCACTGTGCTCCATATTCCATACAGAGCTCTTTACTGGACACCTACAGGGTGGCAGAACATTGTCCTGTACTGAACACTTGGAAAAAGAGTACAAGAATGAGAATTAGACATGGTATCTGGCTCTTGGGGAGCTCAGAGTCTAAGACAAAGAAGGGAATCAGCAATGTACAAAAAAAGAAAATATTCAAATGATACAAATGGCAGAATGATATAACAAAGAGAACAGGAGAACAGGAGAATGGGAGAACAGGAGGTGAAGTGCTGTTAGAAATTAAGGAGCAGATTGGAGGGCTCCTCAAGGCTCTGGCAGGCAGGGTCAGAGTCCAACAGCATGGCCTAGTGGATAGAGCACAGGACTGGGAGTCAGAGGACCTGGTTTCTAATCCCGGCTCTGCTATTTTTCTGCTGTGTGACCTTGGGCAAGTCACTTCACTTCTCTGCGCCTCAGTTACCTGATTTGTAAAATGGGGATTAAGTCTGTGAGCCCCATGTGGGACATGGACTATGTCCTACCTGATTACCTTGTATCTACTCCAGCTCTTAGAACAGTACCTGGCACATAGTAAGCGCTTAACAAATACCATTAAAAAAAAATATTCCCAGATTCTAAATGTTTGCGAGTGGGCCTGATGCTGGGGGCAGAGTGTTATCTCTCCTGGGTGGCATTGCTCAGCACACACACATGAACACGCGTGCACACACACACACACACACACACACACACACAAATACCTGTTCTCCCTCCCTCTTAGATTGTGTGGGGCAGGGGCCATGGCCAATCTGTTATTTTGTACCTACTCCAATGCTTAACATTCATTCATTCATTCATTCATTCAATCATATTTATTGAGCGCTTACTGTGTGCAAAGCACTGTACTAAATGCTTGGGAAGTACAAGTCGGCAACATATAGAGACAGTCCCTACGCAACAACAGGCTCACAGTCTAGAATGGGGAGACAAGACAACAAAACAAAACATGTACACATGTGTCAAAATCTTCAGAACAAATAGAATCAAAGCTATATGCACATCATTAACAAAATAAATAGAATAGTAAATATGTACAAGTAAAATAAATAGAGTAATAAATCTGTACAAATATATACAAGTGCTGGGGGGAGGGGAAGGAGGTAGGGCAGAGGGGGGTGATGGGGAGGAGGAGAGAAAAAAGGGGGCTGTCTGGGAAGGCCTCCTGGAGGAGGTGAGAGCTAGTTTGGCGGATGTGTGGAGGGAGGGAATTCCAGGCCAGGGGAAGGATGTGGGCCAGGGGTCAATGGCGGGACAGGCGAGAACGAGGTACAGTGAGTAGGTTAGCAGCAGAGGAGTGGAGGGTGTGGGCTAGGCTGTAGGAGAGAAGGGAGGTGAGGTAGGAGGGGGCGAGGTGATGGAGAGCCTTGAAGCCGAGAGTGAGGAGTTTTTGCTTGATTCGTAGGTTGACAGGCAGCCACTGGAGATTTTTGAGGAGGGGAGTAACATGACCAGAGCATTTCTGTACAAAGATAATCCGGGCAGCAGAGTGGGGAGACTGAAGTGGGGAGAGACAGGAGGATGGGAGATCAGAGAGGAGGCTGATGCAGTAATCCAGTCAGAATAGGATGAGGGATTGAACCAGCAAGGTAGCGCTTTGGATGGAGAGGAAAGGGAGGATCTTGGCGATGTTGTGGAGGTGAGACCGGCAGGTTTTGGTGACAGATTGGATGTGTGGGGTGAACAGAGTGCTTGGTTCTTAATAAATGCCATTATTGTTATTGCTATATGTTGAAGTGTCTGAAATACCTTTTTTAATGGTACTTGTTAAGCACTTACTATGTGCCAAGCACTGTACTAAGCATTGGAGTAGATACAAGAAAATCAGGATGGACACAGTCCATGTTCCACATGGGGTTCACAGTCATAATCCTCATTTAACAGATGAGGTGACTGAGGCACAGAGAAGTTAAATGACTTGCCCAAGGTCACACAGCAGTCCTCTGACTCCCAGGCCCATGGTCTTTCCACTAGGCCACAAGTAGCTTGCTTTCCAAAGCAGAGCTTTGAGATTGCATTGTATTTCAGTACAAAAGATTGATTTCTGTTTGGTGACTAGTTTCCTTGACAACCGTGTTACTTGCCTTGAGCGGGTGTGGCCACATCTGATTATCTTTCTCCGCACTCACTTTCTAGACCAGAGTTAGGATATATTACCCTGTCAGTCCTCGTGATTACATGAGAAACAGAAAGAGGATTTGTTGCCTTTTTTCACGACACTGATTGAAGAAAACTAGCCCCAACTGGAAGAACAGAGAACAAAAAGCTAAAAATGTGGTTTCCAAAAAGAAAAATTAAACTTAAAAGCATAAGTTGGCTTTGTAAATAAGGTGCCAAATATACCGGCCCATTACAATATGTTTTGTTCCATTTGCAGAAATAGGTGGGTTTTGCCCTGACCCTGAAGTGTTCCGGGGGAGCCCCAAACCTCCCCTTTGCTGCATATTACTTGCGAGCCCCCTCTCAGGTCTGAATGAACCCTGGCACCACCACTGGGTGGTGGAACTCAGGGGCAGAGCTGCAGAGGAGGGAAGTTTGGTGCTGAAGGCTGATAAACAGCCGGAAGAGCGGCAGGTAATGATTTGAAGAAGACCAGCCAAAGCCCAGACTGTCGTCTGGAGAGATGGAAGGGCGGCACCCCTCTGGCAGACAAGGGAAGCCCACTCCCCTGGTTCTGCAGAGGAGAGGGGACAGGAAGGGATGGGTGGTTGGGGGAGGTTAGAGGGAGACGGCAGTGTGGGAAAGTTGTGAACACGAACATTATCAGAAAGACCAGTTGGATAACGTGGATGGCAAAGACCACAGTGACTACTGAGGCACCTGCCGGCAAGGCCAAGGCAACGGTGTCAGCCTTCTGCTGCGGTCACTTCAACCATAAAGGGGTCCTACACATAAGAAACCTCTGTGGGTACTGTGCGATGGGCTGTGCCCCTGTCCACCTACACGTTCAATGCTTTCTGGTCCCCAGCAGGACCAGTTCTACTTCTCAAGAACTTCCAGTGCTTGCCCATCTACTTCCACATCAAACAGAAACTCCTCACCACTGGCTTTAAAGTACTCAGTCACCTTGCCCTCTCTACCTTACTTCGCTGCTCTCCTATTACAACCCCGTCCACACAGTTTGCTCCTCTAATGCCAATCTACTCACCGTACCTTGATCTCACCTATCTCACTACCGACGTCTCACCCACGTCCTACCTCTGGCCTGGAACGCCCTCCCTCTTCATTTCTGACAATCGCTGCCCACCCATCTCCTCAGCAAACAGAAACTTCTTACCATTGGCTTTAAGGAACAATCAGCTAGCCTCTTCCTTCCTTACCTCATCCATCTACTACAACTCAACCCTTCGCTTTGGCCCTCTGGCAACCTACTCACAAATACCTTGATCTCCTCTGTCTTGCTGACGACCCTTTCCCCAAGTCCTCCCTCTGTCCCAGAACTCCTTCCCCATTCATATCCAACAGTCCACCACTCTTTCCATCTAAATGACCACCTAAAATCATATCTCCTCCAAGAGTTCTTCCCTGACTAAGCCCTCATTTCCCCTATTCAGTCTCAGAGCCTTATTGAAGACACATCTCCAAGAGGCCTTCCCTGACTAAGCTCTCATTTCCTCTTCTCCCACTCCCTTCTGTGTCTGTCCTTGAACTTGCATTTGCTCCCTTTAGTCACCCCTCCTTCAGCCCCACAGCCCTTATGTATATACCTGTAATTTATTTATTTATATTAATATCTGTCTCCCTTCTATATTGTAAGTCAGTGTGGATAGGGAATGTGTCTACCACCTCTGTTATATTGTACTTTCCCATGGAGTTAGTGCAGTGCTCTGCACACAGTAAATGCTCAAAGAATAGGATTGATTGATTGATTGATTGAAGGAGGAGACAGTACAAATGCCACTGTTCAAAGCACCATCACTGGAATCAATTCCTTCAATCAGGTTCTCCATCCTGATGTTTCAGGTCAATCAATGGTACTTACTGAGCGATTACTGCATGCCAAGCACTGTACTAAGCCCTTGGGAGAGAACAATACTTGATAGACAGATTCCTGCTCCAGAAGGAGCTCACAGTCTAGTGGGGGAGACAGACATTAAAATAAATTACTAATGGGGGATAGGAGAGTATAGGATATGTACATAAGTGTTGTGGGGTTAGATGGTGGTGTGAATATCAAGAGCTAAAGGGACAGATCCAAGTACATAGGTGGCACAGAAGGGAGACCGAACAGGGGAAATGAGGGCTTAGGGAAGAACTCTTGGAAGACATATGATTTTAGGCAGTCATTTAGATGGAGAGAGTGGTGGACTGTTGGATATGAATGGGGAAGGAGTTCCGGGACAGAGAGAGGACTTGGGGAAAGGGTCGTCAGCAAGACAGATGAGATCGAGGTATTTGTGTGCAGGTTGCCAGAGGGCCAAAGTGAAGGGTTGAGTTGTAGTAGATCAATGAGGTGAGGAAGGAGGAGGCTAGTTCCTTAAAGCCAATGGTAAGAAGTTTCTGTTGGCTGAGGAGATGGGTGGGCAGTCATTTGAGGTTTTTGAGGACTGGGGAGATGTGGATCTAGCTTTTTGGGGGAAAGTAATCTGAGCAGCAGTGGGAAGTATGGACTGGAAAGGGGAGGGACAGAAGTAAGGGAGTTCAACGAGGAGGCTGATGCAGTCATCAAGATGGGACATGATAAGAGCTTAGATCAGCATGGTAGCAATTTGGATGGAAAGAAAGAGGTGGATTCTAGAGTTGCAGAGGTAGAACTGACTGGATTTAGTTACAGACTGAGTCTGTGGGTTGGAGTTGAAGATAATGTCAAGATTATGGGCTGGTGAGACAGGAGGTTGGGGAGGTGATCCAGGACTGTCAGCTGGTGGTACAAGCTTGATGGTACAAGCTTGACAGAAGGACACGGGACCACGGGAGTTGAGTACAGACTCAGTGGGGCATGATGACTTTAGAAAATTGGAGGGAGTCAAGAGGTCAGATGGCCCTGTGGGAGAACAGAATAGATTTTCGGGAGGCAGGGAAGGGAGAGAAGGCAGGTGAGGAGGTTGTGGTCGGAGAGTGGGATTTCAGAGTTGATTCTGCCACTTCCCATTGTGGGCCAAGCAAAGGTAAACAGACATGTTTCCAAAAAGAGAGTTGCTTGCACTGAAGGAGCTAGAAGACAACCCAACCTACTAAGCCTACCCCTACCCATCAACCCCTTCTCTATAACCTGTTTTTACACCCCTAATGGCATTCATTCATTCATTCAATTGTATTTACTGAGCGCTTACTATATGCAGAGCACTGTACAAAGCGCTTGGGAAGTACAAATCGGCAACATATAGAGATGGTCCCTACCCAACAACGGGCTCAGTTTCAGGGGTGACACACCCAAGGTGACTATAGGCCACCTTGAAGGTGCAGAGCCAACCCAGGTGGTAACTAGGGTTGAGCCAAACAAAAGAAACAGTTCTCCAGTTGCATCCTCATCAGAAAGTTGCTTTTTGAGGAGCTTCAAAGATCCTTCAGAATAAAAGTCCTAGGGAAAGGGGAAAGCTAGCCAAGTCCCCACTAGAAAAAGGCAAATTTCCATCCAGGACTTTCTAAGAAACAAACTCCTGTTCTCCCTTCCCTGAGGGAGAAGTGAGGGACTCTTGCCTGATTCCGCATGTGCTTTGCTTAGGTTCAGAGTCCTAAACCCCTCCTCTGCACCCTGAAGTGTCTACTTAGAGAAGCAGCGTGGCTCAGTGGAAAGAGCAAGGGCTTTGGAGTCAGAGGTCAAGGGTTCAAATCCCGGCTCCACCGATTGTCAGCTGTGTGACTTTGGGCAAGTCACTTCACTTCTCTGTGCCTCAGTTCCCTCATCTGTAAAATGGGGATTAAGACTGTGAGCCCCCCGTGGGACAACCTGATCACCTTAGAACAGTGCTTTGCACATAGTAAGTGCTTAATAAATGCCATTATTACTTTGTAGATCCAGTATCCTGGTCGGGAAAGAACAAATACTGGGCCCGTTGGGTCTCGTTACTTTGTCAGTGCTTTGTCGTTCAGGAGACGCCCTCCTTCCCCCTTGAAATCTCATTAGCGAAAGCCCCCTCGCAACCTAGGGACGCCCTTGTCTCCTTGGGCTTTGGACTCTGAGCCTCCAAGAGCCGGAAACTCTGCTCCTCTAGCCACAGCTCCCCACTGATTACATTTATATTTTTTGTGTCCATGCCTTTATTTATTCTTAGTGCCTTGTTTCATTTCTCCTTATGTATCTGTCGCCAGTCCCTTCTCCCCACTTCTTTGCTTAGACTGGGAGTCTCCTTTGGTTAAGGAACCATGTCTAATTCCCACCTGTGTATTCCTTCTCAGCACTTAGAACAGTGCTTTGCACACATTAAGAGCATAATGAATATTACTACTACTTCCACCACCACCACCACCCAGCCAGTAGTAAAAGTACCTTGACCTCTGCACTCCAGCCTGGCTGTGGAGTTTTACTTGCATTTAATATCCCTGTCTGCCCTCACTTCCTGAACCTCCAGGCACTCCGGTGCTTGTACTTCACGAATCGAGTAGTGGGATGAGGAAAGGACTGTCTAGTGTGCTCTTTTCAACACTAGCCAAGTCATCAGCAATGTTGAATTGAGATTGTGGACTCTTATTTTGACATGGTCGCATAGGTAGAGGGACAAGCAAGCACATCGGATGTCATTCTGTTTGGCAGCTGATAAAAGTCACCCGTCTTATAATACTAGCTCCAATCTGGGATGGTTAGTTTGTGAGAGGGACTCTCCCTTTCCCTGAATAGCAGCTAAACCCGAGTGACATTCTCTGGAGCTGCAGGTATGTCCCTCTTTCTCCCTGTCTTAGTACGGTTTTGTGATTTGTAGGCAAACTTAGACAAAGGCAGAAGTTAGGAAGCTACAAATGCAGGACAGAGACTTGAAGAGAAAGAGACCTCTTTGCTCCATTTGAATGAAAAGGCATTTTCATCACCAGGGGAATAGTGGGGGAGTTTTGTTGGTTTTAAGACCAGATAGTGTTTTTGTTGTTGTTTAAAATCGGAGGTTCTTCTGGAAAAAGGACAGCCTCTGGGTGTCTGGGGAACAGCGAGATGTTCTGCTACAATTATATTTGACCCCCAGACACTCCCTGTATCAACCAGTTGAGTACTGGGTAAGGAAACTTGTACTGGGGGCATTAGTAGAATCATTCCTTCAAAAGAAATGGAGTGCTAAACTTGGAAAAGTACAAAATGGCTGCAAGGTGATTTCTCATTTATCAATTAAGAAGGAACTTTGGAAAATGATCCAGTGACTACCCACCTACTCTGAAAGGAAGGTTTTCAAGCACAGTTGGGAACTTAGAGAGTATCTATTACCTGAAGTTTGTGTTCTCTATCACAGTGCTCTGTCCAGAGTCAGCACTCAGTAAATACCACTGATTAATTATCAATTGATTGCCTTGGGCTCTGCTTTTGGAAAACGGTGTTTACAAATGTAGGCAACAGGGTTTTCTAAAGTATCCCCTTAGACTTTGTATGGCTATTTGAGGGACAGGTAGTAGATTTAATAAGTCTTTCAAAAATGTTTATGTAAAGTAGAAGGAATTTTAAGAAAGCAGCAGTTGCTCGTTGTGCAGGCTAAAACCAAAAAGCTCCAGTGAGTTTGGGCCTCCAAGACCTTGGGTAGAGAAGGAGGAGAACACTGTCGGTTGGTTCCCTGTGCTTAAATATCAGGGATCTCACTGGAGTCCTTCATCTCCTGGGGAGCTGACCGAGCTTTGCTTTCTGCCTGAAATGACTCTCAACGGGGCACCAGGGCTGCCAGTTGGCTTGAAACAGCAAAATCTTTTTTAAAAGATTTAATCATAGGGCCCTATGGATTTCTGCTGGCTTGTCCCTTCCCCACCAGAATTTAACACAGTTTCCAGTAGAAGACACGGTATAAAATTTGCATGTGTGAAATGAGGGTTGAGATGATTTGCAAAAAGTGTTCATTCCCTTTTGCTACGTTTGGTCGGGTTACTGAAATAGTTTCCATTTGTTGATCTTTCCGCAGCCGGCTCAAGCTCAGCCCAAAACCAAATGTTCTTTCTTAAATCGTGGCAGCGTTAGTTTGGTTTGGTTTGACGGAGGCCCCATCACTAACAGGCACATCTTCTCATAGTGATCAACTTGGTGGCTTCGGCGAGGCCGAGAGGCTAATTTCAGGGCACTGGATTATTGGTGTGATGATGCCAGCCTCGAGGATTAGGGAGAAAGCAAGGATGAAATGCTTTAGGTTCTTCTGGCATCTCAGGGGTGAGCAGAGCATGAAGGGCTGGCCTGTGCCCAGGGAGGAAGGAGATTCCACCTCCTTTTTTTATGGCATTTGTTAAGTGCTTACTATATGCCAGGCACTGTTCTAAGTGCTGAGGTAAGTACAAGGTAATCAGGTTGGACACACTCCATATCCCACAGGGGGCTCACAGTCGTTATCCCCATTTTCCAGATGAGGTAACTGAGGCATAGAGAAGTTAAGTGTCTAGCCCGAGGTCACACAGCAGACAAGTGGCAGAGTCAGGACTAGAACCCAGGTCCTTCTGACTCCCAGTCTCGTGCTCTATCCACTAGTCCACGCTACTCCTTCTGCCCCTGAACCCTCCCAGGCCAATGAAACAGCTGTCTCAATCCAGGCTGATAGTCACTCTAAGGCTGTAACGCTGCCTGCTGCCTGATAAAACCCAACTCTTGATTTTGAGAAATCACTTCTTTGGGAGGCTGGCTTAATTTCAAAGTTTGGTAAAAACCTTTCTGCCATGCATCTCATGGACAAAGGCTAGGCTAGGGTTGAAATGCATCTTTAGCATTTCTTCCCAAAGAATTCAAGGGGCAAAAGGGACAAGGAGGGATCGTGAACCTTACAATAATAATATGGCCTTTGTTAAGCGCCTACTATGTGACAAGCACTCTACAAAGCACTAAGGTAGATATGAGATCATTAGATTGGACACAGTCCCTGTCCCTCAAGGGGCTCACATTCTAAGGGGGAGGGAAAATAGGTATTTCAAACCCATTTTGTGGATGAGGAAACTGGGGCCCAAAGAAGTTAAGGGACTTGCCTAAGGTCACGCAGCAGGCAAGTGGCAGAGCAAGACTAGAACCCATGTCCCCTGACTCCCAGACCTGTACTCGTATTCCCCGGCAAATCACCTGTTTGAGTGATCAGAACTCTCCTTGTCCCCATAGGCTTTCTTAAGGAGAATGAGAAGGATAAGGATTTCCTCTTAGGTTTGCAGGGAGGAAGAACCACTGTTTTTGAAATGAATGTCTTACAAGTAGGAATTTTTTTAATTGGTGAGGCAAATTATCATACAGCTCTTGGGGCTGATTGAAACCTCAAAATCAATCCATCACTGGAGTCTACTGAAAACCTTCTACGGGCAGAGCTCTGTAATAAGCATTTGGGAGTGCCCAATAGAGGTAAAAGGCACCATCCCTGCCATCAGAGAATTTACAATCTAATGGGAGAGTGATGGACACATGCCAGTAGCAATGCCATAACTGCTGATAGCAGAAACATGGCAGTATCACTAGATGAATTACTAAGAGTAAGTTCACGTATGCTGAGAACACAGAAAAAGTGCAAAGACTCTCACCAGCCCCATCATCAGGGGCTAGCCTCACCTAGCCTCATCTCATGTCTCTACTAAAGATGATTTCTAAGCTGCTGAGACTGTCTCCTGTTTTTAAGGTGTTCAGGGAGGTGAGTCTCCATTCCTGGGTCTATCCATGGGGTTTATTAAATGCTGATTGTATGCCACACACTGTGCTAATCACTGAAGCAGATCATCAGGTCTTCAGTCCCATACGGGACTCACAATCTCTGTCTCACTTTACATCCATGAACCCTTGAAGATGTTCAGGAAGCATTGCTGGCATCAAAAACAATCCTAGCGTCCTCTAATCCCCATAATGATTTTCTTGTTTTGAAGGGGTGCTGCTCTTCAAGAGAGACCTTCTCCACCTGCCTGGTCTTGTGACCCTAGCCCAGAGAGGCAGCAAAACCTTTCTTCTGATCCCCAGTGGCTCCTGTCCCGGGACCCATCTCCTCCACGTGTGTACAATACCAGCCCTCCGGTCGCCTCCATGTATCAACCAAGCGTGTTCAACTATGAACGTCCCAAGCACTTCCTCCACTCTCAGAACACGTGTGGAACCAGGGCAGGGACAGAAACATCTACATTGCCCTCCAACCCAACCAAACAGTCTTCCATTTTAATCCAGCCTCGACAGTGCACCGAGCAAAGGTTTTCTTCCTCATCGTCGGTGAGCTCGCGGATAACAGTGTCTTCATCCACTTTTCCTACTGCTGCACAACAGCCCGGACAGCGAGTCTCAACCTCATTTAGCCAGTCTCCGGCAGGCTTCCTCAGCTCCATACTGCCATCCCAGCCTGACAGTAGCAAAGGTCCTTCGGCTGCAGAACCCAAGTAAGTGTCACAATAATAAAAACAATATTATTATTATTGTTAGTAACAATAATTGTTGTAACAATAACAATTGTGGTATTTTTTAAGCAGTTACTATGTGCCAAACACTGTACTAAGCACTGGGTCCCACATGGGACATACAGTAAGTAGGAAGGAGAATATGTATTGAATCCCCATTTTGCAGATGAGGTAACTGAAGCACTGAGAAGTTAAGTGACTTGCCCAAGGTCATACAGCAGGTAAGTACTGGAGCCAGGATTAGAATCCAGGTCCTCTGACTCCCAGGCCCTTGCACTTTCCACTAGACCACACTGCTTCCCTGGCCTAGTGGAAAGAGCCCTCTAGACTGTAAGCTCGTTGTGAATATGATCGTTTGATTGACTGACTGACTGAAGAATGAGCATCTCCATTTAAAATCAATCAGGTACTTTTGAGGTGTCGAGCTGAGAATGTATCTGGTAATGAGTTTCTCCAGGTGCCAAAAGAACTCTGCTCTGCTCGTTGGTCTGTAAAAATAGAGCCAGTTCTCATCTGCCTGGGGCCCCACGGGCCAGACTGCATGCACAGAAAGGCAGACTGGGGGCGTGATCACCCTGAGGCGGGCGGATTCCCCAGATGATCCCTCATTCAGGCAGGTCTGGATCAGCACTAGGATTTGGTGAGCATCATATACAGTGCCTCACATCAGGTAGCCTGAAGGCCCTCCTGGGATCACCCAGGCCATGGACCCCTCCGTGCCCCCAAGCTCATCATTAAGGATCATTCCGACTCCCCAGCGAGTCCCATATGGGTCTCTCACCAAAGCAGAAATCAATAATCATGTCAGTGGAGACCGTGATCATCTTGTCCCTCCTCCTGCCTCCAACCCCAGTTAAAGCCAACTCCACCCCAACCAGTTCCTTCTCTTGACCAGTGACCTTGAGATTCCATGTAGACTCTATAATCCTCCTTGGAAATGTTGGCCAGACTCTCCCAGCACTCCCCACCAGGATGTCTTTCCTCATGACAGATTTGAAATGCTCTTCCTGTCTCTAAGCCCCTCTCCTCTTGTTCTGCCCTCTGTGGCAGTAGAGGCCAGCCAGTATCACTCTCCAGATGATTTCCTTCCATGTGAGCGGAAGCTATCGATACTCTCCTCTCAGTTTTCTTTTACTCCCTGGGTAAAATTCTTCCCGCACTGTCCAATTGTTAACCTATTTACAATAGAGGCTTTCTCCAAAATTCTAATGACCCTGCGGTGTGACTAGGGCTGCCTCGTCGTGATATTTGGGGAAAGTTGTGGGGAGAGATGCTAAAATTGAGTTAAAGTTTCTTTTCGGCACCACCCATGGCTGTCAGTCAGGTCTAAATCCAGCAACCCTCTGATCAGTGCTAGCACGAACTGGTACCCCACGTCCCAAACCGGCTGATGAGAACCTGATACATCGCTGTTGGGCTTTTTTTACCCTTGGCCCCAGTCCTTGATGCTTTGTAAAGTTTCAAGCTATTGGCTTTCTGATCTCTGCCCCGGCAAGGTGCTTGGAGACGCCCTGTCTGAGTTGGGTCAGGTGGTCCCCAAGTCTCCACCCCACCCAATTTTCCCAGTGCCCACCCTCCACATGCCTCCCTGTGGTGACTCCTACAATCCATTTACAGAGAATACCATGCTTGCCTCTGGAGATTAATTGGGGAGGAGTGAGAGGGAGGGAGTGGCTCTGGCAACCCGGAACAAGTGACGCTAGTTGACAAAGTTCAAAGAATCCAGCGTGGCTGTGCTTTGGAGTGGATTGCGATCCAAACTTCATCAAGAGATGCCAAAATTTATCTAAGTCCATTAGTGTTCCAGGAGGAGACTATAAGAATAATGCCAATTACTAATTATGGTATTTGCTAAGTACTTACTGTGTGTCAAACACTGTTCTAAGCCTTAGGGCAGGTACATGTTAATCAGGTTGGACACAATTCCTGTCCCACATGGGGCTCCCAGTCTAAGTAGGAGGGAGAACAGGTATTTTATCCCCATTTTACAGTGGAGGAAACTGAGGCTCGGAGAAGTTAAGTGACTTGCCCAGGGTTACACAGCAGTCACGTGACGGAGCTGGGATCCAACATCTCGTCTCTTACTGAGATGTTTTATTTAGATGGATCATTTCAATTAGTAATTATCCAGGGGGAGATGGCGGGGGAGAGGGAGGGCAAGGACCCAGCCCCGTGGGGATCAGGTTGAAGAGGACTGGTCCTGCTGGGACACGGGGGAGAGCCGACATGGAGCTCAAAACCCACCTCCATTGGCCTTACTGACCGTGCCACAGCCGGTGTGCCCTCCATCACCCCTTCCTCCTCCTACCCTGCAAGGGTAGGCTCCCTCAGCATTTCAGAGCTGGCCAGCTCCCTCTCTACAACTTAGTCCCAGTGCCAGCAAGCAAATCAATAGTATTGACCAGGTGCCTAAGTGCAGAACACCAACCTGAGCGGCTGGAAGAGGAAAACATATGTATTAGCAATAATGGCATTTATTAAGGAATTGCTATGTACCAGGCACCATGCTAAGTGCTGGGGTTGATGTAAGATCATCAGATGGGACCCAGTTCCTGTCCCACAAGGGGCTTCCAATCCGAGAGGAAGGGAGAGCAGCTCTCACCCCCATTTGTCAAATGAGGAAGCTGAGGCCCAGCGAGATTAAATGATTTGCCCAAGGTAAAATAGCAAGCCAAGGATAGAGCTGGGACAAGAATCCAGGTCTCTGGACTTCCAGCCCTGTGCTCTTTTCAATAGGCCAAGCTGCAGGAGACACAAGGAGGCCACAGTCAAATGAGATAAAGTAAGGCTGGCAAACTCCCTTGTGGGCAAACATCGGAGATGGAGGATGGGAGCTTCCTGTAGTGTGGCTTCTCCTCTGGAATGCCCGACAATATTCTCATTTGCCATGATTTGAGCCTCCTTGCAGCTGAGCACCAGGATCCCAGTGGATTCCGGCTGTTCCAAGGAGTACCTAAGGAGGCGGGTGGCCAGGCAGGCCAGCCCAGGGGCTGTGACTGACTCTACCACCTATTCCAACATGATAGCCAGCAGCCCCAGGGATTGGGGGTGATGGGTAGAAAATGCTCCATTCTACTCCACGAGCTGTTCCAACACTATCGCAAGCACTAAGAAGTTGAAGATTCAAGTTCTAGCAGGAGAGATGTATCGAGGAGGATTTGGAAAAATCCTAAAACACCAGAGGATTATCTAGTGACAACTTTGGCCACCCGGGTCCTTTCCCCTTTGTGATACTGCAAGGCTCTGTGCATGATCATTCTGCTTTCTTAATGATCATGCAGGTGACTAAAAGTCCCTTGGCTCATTGCTCAAAGCAGGCTGTAGAAAGCCAGGTCACTGGGGAGGCCTTAGAGCGGGAACACCCACTTAGCTCTTCCAATTGGCCAGGAAGAACAAGCCTTGGGTTTACAGGCTTACACTGAAAGGAGCTACAGTGGAGGAAGACCCAGCCCAAGGTAAACTTGGGAATGAAAGTCCCTCCCAGTCTTCTACTACTACTACTACTGCAAATAATAATAATAACAATAATAATAATAATACAGAACAGGCATTTAATCTCCATTTGAAAGATGAGAAAGCTGAGGCACAGAGTAGTTAAGTGACTTGGCCAAGGTCACACAACAGGCAAGTGGCGGAGTTGGGATTAGACCCATGCTCCCAGGCCCTGCTGCTTCCGTTAGGCCAGGCTGCTTCACATCCCCTGCCCTACTCCCCAGCCCCAGCTTTGAAATACCTTCAGGGGCATCCTAGGGAGAAATGACCAAATCTGTGCTGCTTACTGACCCCCATCCTTTCCTCCCTCTTCCACCCTTTTGTTTTGCTCAACAAGGCCTCCCTCCCCACTCCAGGACTTTTGACTTGGTGGACAGAGCACAGGCCCATGAATCTGAAGGACCTGGGTTCTAATCCCAGCTCCACCACATGTTTTCTGTGTGACCTTGGGCAAGTCACTTCACTTCTCTGGGCCTCAGTTACCTCATCTGGAAAATGGGGGTTAAGACTGTGGGACAGGGACTGTCCAACTCAATTACCTTGTATCTACCCCAGTGCTTAGTACAGTGCCTGGCACATAGTAAGTGCTTAACAAATATCGCAATTATTATTATGATTATTATTATCCATATGCACCCTTTTTTTGGCTTTTGACTTGGCTAGAAATGTTCAGTGATCAAAAAATTTGTCCTTTAGAATTCCTCCATTTTGCAGGGTAAAGATGCCAAGTCGAAACTGAAAATTACATTGAAAATAAGTAGAAGCCTTCGGGGGTGAGAAAATAAAACAGAAGGGCAGAGTGTGAATTTTAGTACATCCCCTGAAACTACCAGACTTTTTAGTTAATGAGATTTCTCCCAACAAAGTTCCATCTAGGTGCATGAGGACTAAACATTCATAGTGGTTTAATTATTCAGATTAAACAAACAACAAAACAAAACCCCAAACACCTATCACCTGAAGTATCTAGATGATTCAGGCTACACTGTATTTTGGGGGTCTAAACTACATGAGGACTGTGCATGTACAGGTACAGCCACGGTGGTCTTCTACTACGCTGTTGTCACCCAAGTCCCTCATGGCATATCGTGCCCTCTGTAGGAACACGACTGGCCTGGAAGAGAAAGTGTGAGTAACGTTGGGCAAACCACGAGCACTAAAACCAATGCCCTCATGCAACTTCTTGGTCCTGACGTCTTTGTGACAGGATCACGGATTGTCTGTGGTTCTCTGGGGGAGACTCCATCATCACCATCACCATCACCCTTTGGGCTAAGCCAGCCTGTTCTGCCAAATTCTGTTGCTCTCACATTTCTCAACCATCCTCGAGACTCTCTGGACACCCCGGTCTCACCCCCGTGTAACTGTGGCTCTTCTATCTTTCCACTACTTCTGGCATTGTGTTTTTCTGATTTCCAAAAACAGATTTCATTTCATAAAATGATCTCATTGGGGCCCATCTTCCAGAGAATGGGAGGAGACAATCCGTGGGCATTAGTATTCCTCCCCATTTTGAATGGTAATGCTTGCCTTTTGCACACGGAGAGATGTGTGACAATGCAGTATGTGAACAGAATAGGAAGTGGCAAGATCAGTTTGATTCTTGTCTGCAATTTCCTCTGACTTTTAGAATATCATATTGATACTTTATACTCTTCAAGGCTTGTATAGGTGCTAAAAAAAACAACCAAAACACTCCCCAGACAGAAAAACCTAAAGCCGGTCAGGTTGATGGCAATTTGAGATCTAGGGAGAGAGGAAATGGCTTTCTTCCCTGACAATCTGAAATCTATCTGCTTTAAAGGAGACTGGGATTGCTTCTGGGCTCCTACCTCTCAACATATTGGGTCCTCCAATGTTTTTCACACATGTTTCTGTGTGTGTGTGTGTGTGTGTGTGTGTGTGTGTGTGTGTGTAGTTAGCTAGATAGAGCTATCTTTCCTCATTTTTGGAGATGACACCAGTGCTGGAGAGATCCTATCCATGTGAGTGAGTGGGACTGGAAAGTAAAATTTACCAGGTGTGGTCCTCTGGTGGAGTACCCATTTATGCTGACCAGATTTGAAAGGTCATGCAAAACTCTCCATTCTGTAAATCTGACTGACTGTTTCTGTTTGAGACAACCTCCTAATTGTTTTCCTCCCATTCCTGTGGTCCCAAACAGATTCATTTCTCAGCGCTGTGTGTCCTGTCTGGGTCATCTGCTTTGGGCAGCTGGGCCCTCAGGAAACATAAGAACACAATTGAATGAAGGGTAGACTTCATCTCCCCATACTGGCTGAATCCATCGGCAGGGCTGGGGGGAGAGAGTGGGAGGATAGAGATGGATATTTGGGGAGGATTTTTCCAAGAGAAATATCCATCCTTGATCTGAATTGGCATAGAGGCCTGGTGACAAACTTTTCAAGAAAATCTCTGAGAGGAAAAGAGGGATGGTCTCAGAAACAGGAACCCTGGTTCCAGCGTCCAAGACCTCTAGGATCCCTGACCACCCTCTTGAATGCCTGAGTGATAGAGAATACCCTGGCTTTTCTCAAGCCACAATGACCCCCCAACTCCACTATGTTACCACCACAGAGTCAGGCCCTGGAGTCCAGTCAGTTGGGCAGGGAAATTGATGGGGGAGAGGGAGGGGAGCACAATAGGGTGTCCAGCCCCAACCTCCAGAAAACTGCAGACAATGAGTAGATTCTAGCCCCATCAGGATGTAGGGAAACTCCTGCCTCAAAAAGTGCTGTCTCCACAGCCCCTAGAACATCAGACAGACATCTCTAGTCATCTCTGGAAACTTGGATTTGGGACTGCTGCTCTCAAATGAAAGTTGGATTTGTTTCATTTCAACCTGGCCCAATATGACCTTGTTGGGTTGTTCCAGACATCATCAATTTACACTCTGAGTCAGATGTCCCAGTGCTGAAATCACCTCCAGAAATCATAGATTTGTCCTCCTGCTCTGAGGGAAAAAGTATCTTGAAGCCTGTCCTTGGGGGCTGCTGGGAAAATTGGCTGCTGGAAAATTGGTGGCTTAAGCCTGGTCCTCCCTCCCATCCTAGACAGGGCACCCCAGCACTTGGTCATGCCAGGGAAAGGGGTGTCACGTGTAGCTCTACTGATTCACATTCTACATTTATTTATTACTTTATTCTTAAAGGCCCCCAGGACAGGAGAGTCAATAACTTCTTTTGCAGCCATTCCAGAATTTTACAGCCTCAGCAGTCAGAATTCCTCTCACCTTCTTCCTTCTGCAATCCAAGCCTATTTCCTCTTGCCCTGCCCTTTGAGGGTCTGGAAAACAGCTGGTGATTGTCCATCACCCAACATCCTTCAGGAATGTTCTGAGCCATCTGATACTTTCCCTATGAATGCTTGCTGCCTGACAGAGGTCAATGAAAAAATTGTGGAGTTCTTGTTTTCCCCAGTGTTCCCTCCTCTCCCCACCATTTAGTTCTTCTGGTCCCCTCATTTTTCCTCCCCTCTCCTATTCCTCCCATCTTTCTGTCCTCCCATCTCTTCCCTCTTTCTCACCCTTCCCGGTCTTCCCCCATCTCCTCCTCTCTCTTATTTCCAGTTCCCTACTGGGTCCCATTTTGCTCCCTTCCTTTTCTAATCTCCCCCTCCTTCCCTTTCCTTTTTCTCAGTCAGTGGTATTTATTGGGTGCTTACTGGGTGTAGAGCACTGTACTAAGCACTTCTCTATCATCTTTCCTCCTTTCTCTGCCTTCTACCTCCCTCCTCTTAGTTTCCCCTTCTCCCTTTCCTCCAAACCCTTTCATTGAGCATTGATTGCACTCCAATCTCCCTCTACCTCTTCCCTTTTCTTCCTCATCCCCTTCCTGTTTCCCTCTTTCTGCTTGTGCCCCGCACACCTCCCTCTGTGCTGTGTGCACCCCTCCCCTCCCTACTGCTTCCCCCAACCCCCTGACCCTCCCATACCTGCCTCTGGGCCCAGCTGCTGCAGCTCCCACTTCAGGAGTAGAGGGTTTCCGTCCTTACTTTGCTCTGCTGCCGGAATCAGTTTTCTGAAGAAAACATTTAGTCCACATCTCTCCACTCCTCAAGAACCTCCAGTGGTTACCCATCCACCTCTGCCTCAAACGGAAACTCCTTACAATTGGTTTTAAAGCACTCAATCAGCCTGTCCAGACCAACCCGACACAGCTCCCTTAACGCCAGCTTTCTCACTGTGTCCCCAATCTCATCTATCTCACAGATTCTCTTTCCTTCATCCTTCCTCTGGCCTCTGATACCCTCTCCCTCCACATACACCGGACCACCACCTCTCCACCTTCAGAGACTTATTAAAATCGCATCTTCTCCAAGAGGCCCTCCCCAATTAGGCCTTCTTTTCCCCAATTCCCTCGCCCTTCTGTGTCACCTATGCCCTTGGATCTGTACACTTTAAGCACTTGATCTTCACTCCACCCTCATCTCCACAGCACTTAATTGATTTTAATGTCTGCCTCCCCCTCTAGTCTGTAAGTTCCTGGTAGGCAGGGAACATGTCTACCAACTCTATTGTGGTATACTCTCCCCAGTGCTTAGTACAGTATTCTGCACATTATGAGTGCTTAATAAGTACCATTGATTAATTGATTCATTCACTCACTTCCTCCTACTCTCACTCCAGAATCCAGCACCAACAACCAAAAGCCTGGGAGACTGGCAGAGGTAATGGCACATTGAGTGTTGCCATGGGGAAAAGCAACCAGCTCCCCAGCCCTTCATGGGCTGTACCTCCAACTGGGGGCTCAGAGTATGCACCCCCAGCAGCCAGGAGGAAAGAGAAGTTGCCACCCCTCTAGCCTCGGGTCCCTCAGTGGGCAGCTCTACAGTGGTGTAAGCTGATCAACTGGGTGTGTCCAGATGATGAGACAGACGCGTAATGGTTACTGATAGGGAGCTGTCCCTACATCCTAAGCTCATTCCTTCTCATCAGAGGATTTGCAATCTAGTATGAATTCTGGGTGGCTGTTGAGGCATGTAGCAATTGGCCTGACCCAGTGGCCTCCCTCCTTTCTTCTCTCCCAACCTCAGTTACCGACAGTCAATGCCCAGCCAAGCTGGAAATCCTAAACCGGTGCAAATTGGGAATGCCAAGCCCATCCCAAAGATTCCTGATCATGAAATACAAGGATCCAAAGAGGCTCTGATTCAAGACTTGGAAAGGAAACTGCGCTGCAAGGACAGCCTCCTCCACAACGGGAACCAGGTGAGTGAAATCACTAATTATTCAGCTAAATGTGCTCAAGTGAGCACCTCATTCATACCCCAAATACTGGAAATTTCTAAAGCCACACTACTTTGGCCTCACCCAACCTGTGAAGGGTAGAAAAGTGCCAGCAGAGGAAGCATTGTATCCCTACTCTGCATTTTCTCCTCACACAATTCTTTTGGATTTTACAAAGGAGTTTCGTGAGTAGAACCAATGTGGGAGGATGAGGCTCTGGGACATGAAAACAAATCCACGTTGTCCTAATATAAGAAAGAAAGATGGCCTACCCAATCCCTTTGTGATGATGTTTATAAAGCTGGATAAGTTAGGGATTATGGACCTCGAGTCCCAGCTGTCCTGGCGCAGGGGAAGTTTGGGCCCTTGTAAACTCACCAAGGGTCCCTCTGAGGGGAGAAATATCCACTCCTTTGTGCCTCCACAGTGTCTGAATCTCAGGTCCCCCGTCACCTTTCCCTTCTCTCCGCTGGTGCCAGTAGGGGCAGGAAATGGGGCAAGATGTCTGCAGGACCTAGAGGTCACTCTGTCAGCTGGAGAGTCTGCATAAGGCAAGGAGGAGGAGCACAGTGGCAGCTACATAAAACACCTTGTAGAGACATTTTATTTCTTTATTTTTTATGGTATTTGTTAAGTGCTTACTATGTACAAGGCACTGTATTAAGCACTGGACATCTCTCTGCACCAAACCCATGAAGCAAAACTCTCCCAAGAGTTCTAATGTGAGGCGCTGGCTTATCGCGTGGCCTTGGTAAATCTGGGATGTTTGATCTGCCGTCCTTAAGCTTTTGAAAGACCAGTAAGGCACTGACAACTCTCATGTGTTTGAAGCGCCTGACATATGAGGAGAAGATGGCTCGCAGACTGCTTGGACCCCAGAACGCTGCCGCTGTGTTGGACACTCAAAATGACCATGAAGCACAGGACTCTTCTCAGGTAAATGGGGCTACCTTTAAACTACAGGCTGGAGGAAGCAATAGAGTGTAAAGATATGGCCATCAGTGCTGTGGGGGCTGAGGAGTGACTCAAGGAAGATAGAAGGGCAGATGTAGCAACTGTGGGGGGGGGATAGTGTGGCCTAGTGGCAAGAACCTAGGCCTGAGAGTCAGGAGACCTGAGTTCTAATCCGGGCTCCACCATTTGTCTGCTCTGTGACCTTGGGCAAGTCACTTCACTTCTCTGTGCCTCAACTTCCTATGTCAATGGACATTCATTCATTCAATCATATTTATGAAGCTTAGACCCTGTGGGCCAGGGACCATGTCCAACCTAATTAGCTTGTTTCTACCCTAGTGCTTAAGTAAAGTGTTTGGAATATAGTAAGAACTTGACAAGTACCATAATTATTAATGATTATGAGGGCACTGGGAAATCCACTCCCAGAACTCACAAACCTTGGCTAATTTGCTGTTTGATCGCAACAAACCCCCATTTAGAGCCTTCATCTCTAGGAAGGAAGATGTTGGCTTCATGTTCTATCCTTTTCCTGATTTGTCTTGAGATGTAAAATTTGCCGGAACTCTCAGCTCCGGCTTTCACTGCCTCCCCCTCCCCCGTGGAGATGAGGCCTTATGTTGCCGACTTGTACTTCCCAAGCGCTTAGTACAGTGCTCTGCACACACTAAGCACTCAATAAATACGATTGAATGATGAATGAATGAATGAATGAGGAAAGAAGGTAAACTAAAGAGAGGGACACATCACAAGAGATCCTGAACTGTAAATGTTCTCCAACTTGACTAATGTAGAGAAGAGAGCACTTGTCCAGAAAGCTGCTTTTTATTATTATGGTATTTTTGATCCACTGGTGCCCAGGGATATACTTTTCAGAGGGCTTTTTTGTTTGAAATTCTAGCTCAAACAGTGACTGGATGGTGGATGAGCATTCGGTCCCAGGGAGGATTAGCATTGGTTGAGTGGCAGGAGGTTCTCCAGCAATGGCTGGCCAGTTTGGGTTTAACACATCCTTTTCATCCCTGAAAGAATGAGCCACAGAACTGTCTGTTAATTATCCATCAATCGAAGGTATTCACTGAGCATTTACTGTGCGGAGCACTGAACTCAAAAATCTCCAGTGGCTACGAATCAATCTGCGCATCAGGCAGAAACTCCTCAACCTCGGCTTCAAGGCTCTCCATCACCTCGCCCTCTCCTACCTCACCTCCCTTCTCTCCTTCTACAGCCCATCCCGCACCCTCCGCTCCTCTGCCGCTAATCTCCTCACCGTGCCTCGTTCTCGCCTGTCCCGCCATCGACCCCCGGCCCACGTCATCCCCCGGGCCTGGAATGCCCTCCCTCTGCCCATCTGCCAAACTAGCTCTCTCCCTCCCTTCAAGGCCCTACTGAGAGCTCACCTCCTCCAGGAGGCCTTCCCAAACTGAGCCCCTTCCTTCCTTTCCCCCTCGTCCCCCTCTCCATCCCCCCATCTTACCTCCTTCCCTTCCCCGCAGCACCTGTATATATGTATATATGTCTGTACATATTTATTACTCTATTTATTTTACTTGTACATATCTATTCTATTTATTTTATTTTGTTAGTATGTTTGGTTTTGTTCTCTGTCTTCCCCTTTTAGACTGTGAGCCCACTGTTGGGTAGGGACTGTCTCTATATGTTGCCAACTTGTACTTCCCAAGCGCTTAGTACAGTGCTCTGCACACAGTAAGTGCTCAATAAATACAATTGATTGATTGATTGAACTAATCTCTTGGGAGAATACACTAGGTTAAGAGTAGAATGAGAGAAATTAACCCTCTCCTCATTCCTGAGGCTTCCTCCTCCCATCTTCTCTCAAAAATACCCAGGTTTTGGAATCCCCAGGGATGCAGGGGAGAGAACAGGGGCCTCTGAGCAGTGCCTCACACTTTAATTCTCCTGAGTCCTGGATGTGGGTACTGTTTCTGTTGGCTTGGCAGGATTTCAGGGATTTCTCCTGAGTGGGCAGAGGGTAGCCTAGCCTAGCCTTGGGCAGAGCAGGCCACCAGGGCCTGAGATGAGCAGAGCAATCCCATGGCTAGCCCATGGGCCAGGTCACTTTTGATTTTTTTTTTCAGGATTCCAATCTGCATAAGGGGGAATGAATGACACTAGGACTCTTTTTATAACAGAGACAGCTTTGGGGGTTGGTTGGGATCCTGACTAGGACATTGGAGCAGGGTACACTGACTATCCCTGGTGTCGTGAGACTGAGGGCCTCAAGTCCATAGGGTCCAGTACAATTTGAGGGGAAGGACGTAGTAAGTGAATGGTAGTTTCGGAATGCTCGCCTGTCCTAAGTGGGGAATATCAGCATGAGGCTCGAGTGCCTTGACTAAGGCTCTCAAATATTTTCCAGCATAACACGAGGTCATCACTGCTGGGGCCATTTTTAAGCAGTGGGCTGAAAACAGTTCTTCTGCTGCCAGCACAAATGATGCCATTTCTATTCCTGCTGTCCTGGAGGACATGCTGTCCCTCGTTCCCAATTCGGATATATCTGGGAGCTGACTACCTTTTTCAGGAAATGAACCTCAGCAACGTGCAAGGCAATCGATTTGGAATCAGGCTAATCCTCCTAAGGGATGAGGTGTTTCCCTCGGCCATTGTGACTTCTTAGCAGATTTTTTAGGCATTCACATGCTCTGCTTAAGAACTTTGAAAGGAGACTTAGTCAATCAATCAATTGTATTTATTGAGCACTTACTGAGTGCAGGGCACTCTACTAAGCACTTGGGAGAGAACAACAGGCATGTTCCTAGCCCACAAGGAGCTTGCAGTTTCCAGAGGGAGAGAGTCATTAAAGTCAAGGATGGATATCTACGTACTGCTGTGGGGCTGAGGGTAGGGTGAATAAAGGGTACTAATCCAAGTGTGAGGGTGACTTGCACCCTCGCAGAAGGGAGAGGGAGTACGGAAAATGAGGGCTTTGTCGGAGAAGGCCTCTTGGAGGAGATGTGATTTTAATAATACTTTGAAGGTATGGAGAGTGGTGAACTGTCGGAGATGAAGGGGGAGGGAGTCCCAGGCCAGAGGCAAGATGTGGGTGAGGGGTCACTGGTGAGATAGACGAGATCAAGGTACAGTGACTAGTTTGGTGTTAGAGGAGCAAAAATGCAAATTCAATCTCATAGAGCTGACTCTGGGCCTCCCAACCTCGTGAGCACCTGGCATCGGCCTCCGAAACAGCAGAAAGTTCATTTTGAACCTGATGCCTCAGGTCCGCTCCACTTGGAGTGCCGCATAAGGTGATAACGTTGCCCTTCATTTTGTTTCCAAGCAGCCCAACTCAGAAAATGTGAGACTGCGGGTCCCATCGCCTCAAGTAAGGTAATGTCCGGGGAACGGTAAGGATGTGCCGTTTCCGACTTGGTACCAAAGTCGGGAACTAGACCAAGTGCCCAAATCTGGAACAAGCGTTTCGTCAAAGAGCAAATGGAGCGATGGTGAGGGTGGTAACCACTTACTCAATATTTTTAGGCCTGAAGCTGTTAAAAAGTGGCATTGTGGTGGTTTTGGTCCACACTGATATAGCGACCCACTTTGGTCCTGCGTGCAGTGCAGGCGCTGTATTCCAGAAGACCTTCAAGTTTCTGAAAACCTGCATTGTGGTGCTCCCACCGGGCTCACACCACAGCCCCTCGTGAGGGTCATTTCTTCTGACCCAGCACCGGGCCCAACCCAGGCAGGCGAGCACTGTTGGAAAGGACATTCCCTCATTTGGCAATGACGGTCTAGCCCAAACAATGTAATGAAAACAGTCGTGGGGGGTGGAATCGACTGCATTAAATGACATTCTTTTAACAATGAAACATGTGATTTGTGTACGCAACACTGCCTGCCCACCTCACGGAAGTGGAGAAAAATGCAGGAAACTATCAGACTGCTCACTGCTACAAGTCCCACTCCTGACCTATAAAACATAGACCAAACAGAGTGTCAGCTCTGAGACTCTGAGACACTCCTCCCCTGCAAAATTGCCTGTAAAGGGCCAGGCAATGTGCACAGTGATGTTCAGTCAATGGTATTTAGCGAGTACTTATTGGGTGCAGAGCACTAAGCGCTTGGGAAAGTACAATAGAAGAGACATGGGAGACGCGGTCCCTGTCCACAAAGGAGCTCACAGTCCAATCACTCCATAACATGTCTTGCAGGAGTCGGTCATCTTCACGAGGAGCTGTAAGTGATCAGGATTCCATCCAAGAGAAGTTTTACCCACCACGTTTTGTTCAAGTTCCGGAAAACCTGTTGATTGAAGAGGGAAGATTCTGTAGGATTGACTTTAAGGTAACACAAAAGTTCAAAAACACTGGGGAGCTAAGGGGGAGGGGAGGGAGGGAGACAGCTCATGAAAGTCTGAATTTTTTTGAATATGCCCCATTCTGTATTACTGCAATTGGGAATTCAGGAGACCTTCTTTTCTTATTCATAATAGCACCAAGAATTACCTGAAACTCTTGTCTGCTCTGTCCACCTCACAGCCTCAGCTGCAGATGCTATTAATATCCTCTAGCTCTGAAGCCGAACTACGACAGTTACACAAGAGTGGCTTTAAATAGAGTTGGATTTATCCTTATAATCCTTGTCTTGTTCTTTCGGAAATCCAAGCCACATTTGTAGCAGCAGTGGCATTTATTGAGTGACCACTAGGTTCGACACTCTGTCCTAAGCATTGGGGAAAATGCCACAGAAGCTCAAGGCATGCTTCCAGGCACAAAAGAGCTTATAGTTCTAATAAGGGAGACAGCCTAAAAATATTTACGGATGGAGGAATTGGGACAAATCACTGAAAGCTGTCCTCTGCTGCCTTGGGTGTTTTTCCTTTGTCTCCCACCTGTTCTGTGTGGCGTGTGATTGAGAGAGATCACATTTTCTGGAAAACTTGGAAGCCAATTCCCCACAAAGACGGTAGTTTGGACTTTACTCTCTGGGATAATCAGCTACCTGACCCTCCCACCATTGTATTAAATTTCAAGACCCATGCTTTGCCTTTCTGAATCTCTGTTCTCCTTTGCTCACAAAAGCCCCTCGAGGGCCCTTGATGAGCTAAGCCAGTGGATCATCCCGGAATATGCCTTCAAAGTCTCCCATCTGGGGCCTGTGTGCATTTCGCCCCACAGGTGAGCGGCCTGCCGGCTCCCGATGTGACCTGGTATTTAAACGGAGCTCCGGTTCACTCAGATGATTTTCACAAAATGATAGTGTCCGAGAAAGGGTTCCACTCGCTCATCTTTGAGGTGGTCAGAGCCTCCGACGCAGGGGCTTACGCCTGTGTTGCTACGAACCGCGCAGGAGAAGCCACCTTTACGGTGCAGCTCGATGTCCTCGGTAAGACCTGGGGCTTCCAGGTAGACACCTGGAAGCGATTTCCATTGCAACCCTCACCCCTGAGCTCGAACCATCTTTAAAGTGGAATTTCAGCCTCTAACTGGCTTCCTTTCCATGAGAAGTTTTTCAGTGCCCCTGGGGAACAGTAACCCAAAGGTGGGGTGAAACGCCTTATTTTCCATTTCTCCTCCTTTCTATGGCCACCTTCCAAACTGGTCTTCAGTGTACTCTTCGATGCACTGGGAAACTGGGGTGGGTTTTAGAAGTCTCCACTCATGCGTTGCCTTAGGACACAAATGCCACACTGGTCGTGCAGTTATAAAAAAAAAAACCCAGGACTGCCCTTTTACTGCAGTTCACTGCTCCTGGATAGAAAACTCTGAGGGAGTAGAGAGGTTTGCTTCTTGTTGATGTCCTTTAGACCAATCAATGGTATTTTTACTGAGTGCTTACTGTGTGCAGAGCACTGTACTAAGTGCTCGGGAGAGTACAGTAAAACAGAGTTGGTAGATCTGCTCGGGATACGTGCATTCGAGAATGCAGGATGAATGGCTGACTTCTACGTCAACCCTCCTCCAGTTTACCTTTGAAGATAGTGCAGGCATTTCCTTCCAGGTGAAGTCACATGGGGGAACTGAGAGGCTTCCATGGCCCGGGGTTCGTTGGTTCTGTTCCCTAAGCCTTGGACTCAATACCCAATTGAAACATGCTTCCAAATTGGGGCCCAGTCATTTCTCCCCGGACTTTGTTCTTAACACTTGGATTGAGTTTCCTTCACCACATCTGTTGTCCCTCTTCAACATTTTTTCCTTTCAACTTAGCCAAAGAGCACAGGAGGGCACCCATATTTATCTTCAAACCACAAAGCAAAAAGGTCTATGAGGGAGAATCCGTGAAACTCGAATGCCAGATCTCGGCCACCCCTCCACCAAAGCTTTTTTGGAAAAGAAACAACGAAATGGTTCAGTTCAACACCGACCGGATAAGGTATCTCGAATATTTCTGGAAGGAGTCATCGCCTCCCTTTTGAAATTGGAGATGAGTAGCTTATTTTCAACTGGACTACTCAAAGATGTTTTTGGAATGAGGACCTAAATTTTACTCAACTGGAAAACTCACTTTTAGTATTTTGTGATTCCCCCGCCCCCGCCACCCCCTCCCCCACCTTGCCGATAGCTGGGTTTTCAATGGATAGAGCATGGGTGTGTTTAATTCTCCAGTTGGCGTGATCAGTAGTCAATCAGGGGAACGAGTCAGTTTCTTCCTTCCTTCCTTCAGCCATGGCTGATACAAAGAACAACACTCTCCCACTCTTCTAAACCCTGTGTAAATCTTTGCTTTTGGCCTGGTTGTGAGAAGTTTGGGAAGCAGCGTGGCCTAGTGGAAAAAAGCAGGGACTGGGAGTCAGAGGACCTGGGTTCTAATCCCAGCTACACCACTTGCCTGCTTGTGACCTTGGACAGATCACTTCACTTTTCTGTGCCTCAGAAAAGTTTCTGTGCCTCAGTTTCCTCAACTTTAAAATGGGAATTTGATTCCTGTGCTCATCTCACTCATACTGTGATCCCCATGTGCAACATGGACTGTGTCCGACCCGATTCACTGGTATCTATCCCAGTGCTTAGAACAGTGCTTGACACATAGTAAGCGCTTAACAAATACCATAGGAAAAAAAGGGAGAGTGACAAGCATTCTGCCTGACCTTCTGACCAGGAAATCTTGCCAATGCTGGGATTACAGGTTGGAAGCGAGGGCTGAGGCCACAGGCTGTGGCTTCGCTCAAAGCCTAGGCCTGACTTCTGTCAGAGACAGGGCCATAACATGAGAGGTCACCCCAGGACTGAGCCTTGAGGACATTTCCTTGCAAGTCTTTTCAAGACTAAGAATGTGATTATCAGCCCAAAGTACCCTTTGCACTTTGACAGTGCATGCTTGCATTAATTTTTCCATTTTTTTCCCATTTAATCCCTCCTTCTTTTGGGTAGGAAGCATGGGGGCAGGGAGAAATTGTGGTGGTCAAAAAACACCTGATGAAAACCAGGGAAATGGGACATTTAAGTCGAAAATGATCTCAGGGTGAGAAGAAATCTGTGCTAGAAATACTTGGGAACCCCGAAGGCTTCCTGGAACTTGGAGCCAGATGATCCTCTCCAGTCTACCTGGAGCTTTTTTGGCCCACTGCCTGGCCTGGTGAGAAGCAGTGTGGTCTAGTGGGCCTGAGAGTCAGAGGACCTGGCTCTGCCACTTGCTTGCTGTGTGATCTTGGGCAAATGACTTCACTTCTCTGTACCTCAGTTTCTTCATCTGTAAAATGGGAATTCGATCCCTGCTCTCCCTCCCCCTTTAGACTGTGAGTCCCACTTGGAGCAGGGCCTGTGTCCGACCTGATTATCTTGATTCTACCCAAGTGCTTGGCAGAGGGTAAGCATTTAACAAAAAGCATGATTATTACTGTTAATACCACAGATAAAATGGACGCAATGCAGTGGCTGTGAGCAAGCGGCACACGAGGCTCACAGTTCCCTTGTGCTCTTGAGACACTGGGGTGCTCACCTCTGCTACGTGCACCCCAGAATACTGGACAAGAATTTACAGAAATGGAACTTTTAAATTTCTTCTAATGCTTCTTTCAGTTTGTATCATGACAACTCTGGACGAATCACCCTACTGATTAAAGATGTGACCAAGAAAGATGCTGGATGGTACACCGTGTCTGCAGTTAACGAGGCAGGAGTGACAACGTGCAACACACGACTGGATGTGGCAGGTAAGTACGTCCTCTCTCTATCCCCAATGGAGAAATGTAACCAAGCAGGTTTCATAGAAAGCATACAACCCCAATCCTTATGTGGCTTTGGGAGACTTGGGACTTATCTTTCAACTGGTCTGTTTCAGCCATTCCAAACCAAACTCTTCCAAACCCTAAGCAACTCAGAGTCCGCCCAACGTTCAGCAAATACTTAGCACTCAATGGGAGAGGCCTGGATGTGAAGCAAGCGTTTAACCCTGAGGGAGAATTCCAGCGCCTGGCTGCTCAGTCTGGACTTTATGAAAGTGAAGAGCTGTAACAGAGGACCCCAACCAGCTGCTGGGAACCCTAGGCCACAGCGTGCTCACATCCGATCTTTGAATGAACCCATAGGTGCCGTGAACAGATTTTTGCTTCTACTAGGCAACCTCATCCTACTGTATGTAATGGTGTTTCTAATATGACTTGCACACACTATCTGCTCAGTTTATCATGACTAAATCTGTTTGTATGGGTTTGGGATTGTAGACAGCTGCTCTGAAATATGATCATTTGACCCGCTCACCCACAAAAACCTGACACATGCTGAATATTAAGTGGTTAAAAAAAACTCTAGGGCTGGTTGTGAGTCTATTTTATTTGTAATGCTTTCCAAACACTGTCACCTTCTGTAACAGTACTGTTTTGTGCAGGAATACCAGAATGGTATAGAATATCGGAATGTTCCAGGAGTTTTAAGTCAAAAGTAAATAAAGCTTTAAATATCCATTAAGGGCTCTGACTATACCTCCTTGCTATATCTCGGAAATGTTCGGCCTTTGGAATAAAGCATCTGGTCAGTTGTGTTTTAAGCATTTCTTGGCAATGCCAAGGGGAACCAGGGGGCTGAAATGGTGTCAGGTTTTACTGCCCCAAGGACATTAATAGCATCAGAATATTTGAGAGCCCAGCAACAGGATTCTCTGTGCTTGCCACTCTCCCTCCATGCCTTCCACCCTCCTTTCTTGACTGCCTCCCATAGTTCTACCTACTTCAGTAAGAGCCCCCCACCCCCCTACTAAGAGTATCACAGTATCCTGGCCAGAATGTGGCGAGGTGGTTTTCAAATCCGAGGGTGGGGGGGAGGGGGGAGAGAGAGAGAGAGAGACAGAGACAGAGACAGAGAGAGAGAGACAGAGAGAAAACACAGAGAAAGGGCTGGAGGTGGGGGAAGTGTTGTCTTGCTTAAATCCTGGCTCTGGCCAGGAACGCCCTCCCTCTTCATATCCGACAGACAATTAATCTCCCCCCTTCAAAACCTTATTGAAGGCAAACTCCTCCAAGAGGCCATCCCTAAGCTCTCATTTCCTCTTCTCCCGCTTTCTTCTGCATCACCTTGATTTGCTCCCTTTATTCACCCCCTCAGCACTTATGTGTATGTATCATACTTTATTTATATTGTCTGCCTCCCCCTCTAGACTGTGGGCAGGGAATGTGCCTACCAACTCTGTTATATTGTACTTTCCCAAGTGCTTACTACAGTGCTCGGCACACAGAAGGCACTAAATAAATATAATTGATTGAGGGGAAGAGAGAGAGAAAAAGGGAAGAATTTGGGAAAGAGGCGGGTGCTCGATTGCTGCAATAGCCCTAGAAATGCTTGCTGCTGCCCGAGGGTGTCCACTGAGGACACTCGGGAACCTCAGACAAACCCCTTCGCCAAGCCAGATATAGCTACTTGCGTAATATAGGTAATTGAACATGATGCCATAGCATCGTGATGTGAGAAGCAGTGTGGCCTAATGGAAAAAGCACAGGCCTGGGAGTCAGAAGACCTGGGTTCTAATCCCAGCTCTGACACCTATCTGCTGGGTGATCTTGGGCAAGTCATTTCACTTCTCAGTGCCTCAGTTTTCTCATCTGTAAAATGACTTGTTCTTTAGATCGTGAGCCCCGTGTGGGACTGGATTGCCTTGTATCTCCTCCAGTTCTTAGTAGAGTACACAGCGCATAGTAAAAGTTTAACAAATATCACAATTCTTTATTATTATAAATACTATTATTATTAAAACTAAAGTACCTTGAGGATGTCACCAGGGGGACCCCCTGGCTTTCCCCACTGGATCCAGAGCCACCGAATTCTCTCCCAGGTCACCGAGACTGAGTGGCAGGGGTCAAGGGGGGCAGAGGTTAAATGCTTAAAATAAAAATCCCAGACAGAAGGGCGGCCGGTGCCAAATCTATACTGGACAGAAGACAGAGCAGCAGAAAAGTGGACTATCCGTTATCAAGTCGGACTAATGGCTACCTTATTTCCAACCTAGTTCACTCTAGTGGATAGCGCTGGACTCGGAAACCGGCTACTCATCCAGTTTCGAAGTTGAGCAGTCTCCTGAAGGAGAGTAGATGGCCTGCCCTTTCCTAGATTGCTGCCGCTCAATCCTTCCTTCTCTTTTTTCATCCCTTGTCAATTTGGGGCCGTTTTGCTTTTATCTGCATATCATAATAAAGGCATTCGTCACGACCACGCTGGTCCGTCTGTGAAAATAACCGAAGTAGCTTTGTCTGCTTGCTGCTGCTGCTGCTGCCGCCGACCCCCGCCGCTCCCAATGGGCATTTATGGGGCGTTCGCTGCTGGCCGGTGGTTTCCACCGTCCAGCTCTCCGGCCGCAGCCCCGGCCCGCCTTTCCCATTCCCGGCCCCCTCCTGCGGGCCGCGCGCGCTGCTAGGGCCAACGCGGGCCTAGCGCGCGCGGCCCCGACCCTGCGCCGCGCCCCCGCCCTGGTCGGGGGGGCTGGCCCACCGGTATGGACCGGGCCCGGAGCCCGGGCCGCAGAGCCCCGGCAGCAGGGACCCCGTCGTCGGGCCGGGGGGCGGCGCCTCCCCAGGAAGCCCGGGGCCCCCAGCCTCCCGCCCCTCGAGGCCCAAAGCCCGCCACCGCCGTTGCCTCCGTCACCAGCCGCTCCGCCGAGAGCCCCGGAGGCGCCGGCAAGCAGGGTCCGGCCCAGGCCGGAGGCCGGGAGGCCGGGAAAGCTGAGAGTCCCAAGGAACCGAGCCCCGCCAAGCCCCAGAGGCCTCAGCCCGCGGCCCAGAGAGGGGCCGGTGAGGTTGCCGGAGGGGCGCGGGAGGGCGTAGCTACAGGCCGGAGGGGCGGGAGTGGGCGGGGCCAGAGGCCGGAGGCGCGGGAGTGGGCGGGGTTAGAGGCCGGAGGCGCGGGAGGGGACCAGGCTTGACGGTGGACGGGCGGGAGCGGGCGAGGCGAGGCGGTGGAGGAACGGGAGCGGCAGCGGGAGCGGGCGAGGCGAGACGGTGGAGGAGCGGGAGGGGGAGTGGGCGGCACTGAATGAATGATTAGAGGCCGGAGGTGCGGGAGTGGGCGAGGCTAGAGAGTGGAGGTGCGGAAGCGGGCGAGGCTAGCGGGAGCGGGCGGGGCTAGAGGCCGGAGGAGCGGGAGTGGGCGGGATTAGAGGCCGGAGGGCCGGGAGCGGGTGGGGCCAGGGGCCGGGGGAGCGGGAGTGGGAGAGATTAGAGGCCGGAGGAGCGGGAGTGGGCGAGGCTAGAAAGTGTCAAGCGCTTAGTACAGTGCTGTGCACACAGTAAGCGCTCAATAAATACGATTGATTGAATGGATGGAGGAGCGGGAGTGGGCGGGATTGGAGGCCGGAGGGGCGGGAGTGGGCGGGGCTATAAGATGGAGACGCGAGAGTGGGCGAGGCTAGAGGCCGGAGGGGCGGGAGGGGGCGAGGCTAGAGAGTGGAGGGGCGGGAGCGGGCGGGGGTGGGGAGAGGGAGGAAGGGAAGGCTGAAGAAAATGGGCAGCTGTGTGGGAAGAAGTGGCCCGAGGCCGGGCGGGTGGGAGCGTGTTCTTGAGGGGGTCGCGGGAGGTTTCTGTCATTCCTAGTGCACCACGTCGAGTTCCCGTAGTTCTCTGGCTTGGAGCCCCGGAGGGATTGGGGGGCACGACTGTCCCCCAGGTGGCCGGTCTGTCCGTCCATCCATCTGGCATTCATTTTCCTCGTAACCTTAGCCGGCTCAGCCCTCCAGTTTTCCCTGTCGGTGAAGTCGTGACCAATAACCTTCTCAAGGCCCTGCTTTGCAGAAATCTTGGGGAAATAAATGAGACGATCATAAATAATCATAATAGTAATGGCATTTATTATGCACGTGCTTCGTGCCAAGCACTGGGTAGATAAATCAGGTCAAACAAAATTCTTGCATCACACGGGACTCCCGGTAGAAGAAGGGGGATGAGCTGGTATCTCATCCTCATTTTACAGATGAGGAAACCGAGGTCCAGAGAGGTTAAGTCACTTAACTTAGGTCACCCAGCAGGCCAGAGACCGAGTTGGGACTAGGACGCAGGCCTCCTGATTGCCAGACTCGGGCGCTTTCCACTAGGCCGTGCTGCTTCCATGTCAAATAGAAGGTATCGCTTTTACGGTGGGCACGGCTGGGCAGTCACGCAGCAGCAGTGTTTACTGAGCCCTTCTTGTGTGTAGAGCACTGCACTAGGGCCTTGGGAAAAATATTCTCGTTAAGTTTTTGGTTCATGTGAAAAACACCCCAAATCTCATTTCATCCTCTATAGGGTCTGTGAAGACGAGCCTGAAGTACAGTAAAGAACTGGAAATCAGAACTACCCTCCAGGAGCTGTCGATCTATCTTATTTTCCTAACAGACTTGTGTATTTGTAAGTTCCCCGGTCGCTGAACACGTGGGGGTTTGATTCTTCTATCATCCAGGGACAGTGCTCCATCAGGCACTGAGTAGTGGGAGAATTTGATGGTAAGACCATTCCGGGAAGGGAACGTGGCTTTATGGGCAGCGATCCTCCTGTTTGGCAAATTCTTCCAAGATAGTCCGATTAGATGCTGCAGTGTTTTGTCAACACAACGCTTTTCCAAATGATTTAAGCGTTGCAGACGGCAGTCCTAGGGAGGAGGGGACCGGGTGGGGGAGGATTGGAGGAGGCCATTAAGTGAAAAAGCCATCCCCAGAATGGGCTGTGAGGAAGCATTCAATCAAAAGGCAGCTTTCCCTCCAGCTGGGTGCTATTGGTTTGGTGATGATATTCTCTTGCTCAAGAAATCACCCAGTTTGTATGCCTTTCATTTATGTTTGCAAAAACCTTTATCTTTTCAAAATACCAAATTTACTTTTGGGAGCAGGACTGTTAGATGAATTGAGCACCACCAATCAATCAATCATATTTATTGAGTGCTTCCTATGTGCAGAGCACCGTACCAAGCCTTTGGGAGAGTATAATACAACGGAGTCGGCAGACACGTTCCCTACCCATAACGAGCTGGGCCAAGTGGTCTAACCTGAATGCAGAATGAGACATAATCTTGCCCTTGTATATCCTTAGGGATTTCTTTAGCCGGAGAAAATGTCCGTGGCTTGAGCTGGTAGTTTGAAGATAATAATAATAATGGCATTTGTTAAGCACTTACTATGTGCAAAGCACTGTTCTAAGCGCTGGGAAGGATACACGGTGATCAGATTGTCCCACGGGGGGCTCACAGTCTTCATCCCCATTTTACAGATGAGGTAACTGAGGCATAGAGAAGTTAAGTGACTTGCCCAAAGTCACACAGCTGACAATTGGCGGAGCTGGGATTAGAACCCATGACCTCTGACTCCCAAGCCTGTGCTCTTTCCGTTGAGCCATGCTGCTTCTCTAGATAGATTTTAACTACTGTAATGTAGTATTTAAAAAAAAAAAGAACGCAATGGTTCCATGTCACATTTCATCGTGAATGGAATACAAAGCATCTACTTGGGATTTTACCGGATGGTTCTTTTTCTTTAGTGACTTTTGGGATGGTGAACACAGATATGTATTATTTAAACCAAGTCATGGCCAATCTCTTTTTGGAAACTCCCGTGTCTGAAAGTGATAGGACCAATTTTAGGACTATCGCCAGCATGGTTGACTTCTGGAAGGTAAGTCTTTATTGGGTTGGGTGGAGGGGACCTGGAGAAGGGTAAAGAATGAGAACTGGAATTCAGTTGGTGAAAACCAGCACCAAAAGTCCTGTGCATTATTTTGAGTCTTTGTAGGTGAAGCCACATTCAAATCTTCCCCATTCCCTCTTCATTTAAGAATAAAGATTCCATTAGCCTGTAGCCCATATAGTAGTGCATCGATGGAGAGGGTTTGTTGTTGTGTTTTTCCAGAACTAGAGAAGCCCAACATATTTCCACTCTTGTTTCTGCCTCAGTAGGAGCGGTAACGGTATTTAGTAAACATTCGAGTGCAGGGCGCTGTACTCAGCACTGGGAGAGAATACACAGATGGGAATTAGAAAGTCTCTGCCCCTCAGGGGAGCTCACCTCAGGACCAGGCTGACAGGCAGCCTCTTTATGAGAACGGGACTTTCCTTGGCCCCTCCTGCTTCTGATTGCCATTGAACGGGGGGTCCCATTCAGTGAGGTAAAGAGCTGGGCCATCTCTCTCCTTGGCACTAATCGCCTCTGACAGTGGTAGGGATGGTGGTAGGAGGTGGGCGAGGGGTAGGCAGTGAGATAGGCAAGATCAAAGCACAGTGAGAAGGTTAGCATAAGAGGAGCGAAATGTGTGTGCTGGGTTGTAGTAGTTCGCTCTCCAATGTCTTCTTCCCCACTGCGACGTTTCAATGTGACTGCTGCACATTGAGCCCACTGTTGGGTAGGGACTGTCTCTATATGTTGCCAATTTGTACTTCCCAAGTGCTTAGTACAGTGCTCTGCACACAGTAAGCGCTCAATAAATACGATTGATGATGATGATGATGATGATGCTGCAGGGTTTTCCGGCAACCGCTTTAATTTCTCCTACCGTTTTTATCTCCCCATTGGATGCAGTATGCGGAAGGGCCGCTTCTGGAAGGTCTGTTCTGGGACATGTGGTACAATAATCAGACCCTCCCTGGACACAAAAACAACAGTCAGATCTACTACGAGAACTTACTTTTAGGGGCTCCCCAAGTCCGCCAGCTCAAAGTCCGTAACAACACGTGCACCGTTCACCCGTCGTTCCAGTCTCTAATGAAAGAATGTTACTATGACTACAGTTTTAAAGGAGAAGACACATCAAGTTTTGGCCTCAACAACGGACCAGAGTAAGTAGCCCAGAGCGACGGAAAGGGCACCTCAAGGGCAATAGGTGCCTCTTCCCCCTGGTTAAAGGTGGTAAGTGCCCTTTTCATTGGTCGATAGACCCCTAGGCCTCCTTCAGCCAATGCCACTCCCTGGCAGGGACCAGTTCCTTGGCAGGGCCACGAGATGGAACCATCCGGGCCACCACCGCCCCCTTGGCATGGCATACAGCTGGGCAGACTTTCAGGAAGCCAGACCCATGGCTGGGCTATCGGAGGCCCTGTTGCCTGCAATGAGTGGCGTTCCAGGGATGCTGCCACGAGGGCAGGGCAGAGCACGGCAGAGCAAGACATCCCTCTGCTGCCGTTCCTCTCCCTGCCCCTCAACCCCAGAAAATGAGGGCCCTCTCCACGGGCTGCCAGGCCAGTGCCCAGAGTCCTTGGGGATAGTCCAGGCCTGCTCTTGACGGAGCAGTGGCAGACTCAAGGGCAAGCGTCTTCCTTTCTGACCTGCTTTCCCTTTGCTGAACTGCCTTTCTCTGTCTGGCAGGTGGAAGTACTCTGCTTCTGTTTCCTTGTCTCCGTTTCACTGGGGATCCATTGGCATTTACAGAAATGGGGGCTTTGTCTTGACTTTGCCCTCATCAAAGTCCAAGAGCTTGAAGAAACTCGCTTCACTCAGGCTGAACAGCTGGCTCACCCGTGGAACCAGAGTAGTGTTCATTGACTTTTCCGTGTACAACGTGAACATAAACCTGTTTTGTATCATTAGGTGAGTTTGCCAGATAATAATTGTGATATTCGTTAAGCGCTTTCTACGTGCCCAACATTGTACTAAGCTTTGGGGTAGATGCAAGAGAATCCGTTCATGCTTAAAACCCGGTCCCACATGGGGCTCACAGTCTAATTAATAATTGTAATAATTGTGGTATATGTTAAGTGCTCACTGTGCATTGAGCACTGTACTAAGCGCTGGGGTGGATACAAGCAAATTGGGTTGGACACAGTCCCTGTCCCACGTGGGGCTCGCAGTCTTAATCCCCATTTTACAGAAGAGGGAACTGAGGCATAGAAAAGTGAAGTGACTCGCTCAAGGTCACACAACAGACAAGTAGTGGAGCAGGGTTTAGAACCCAGGTCCTTCTGACTCCCAGGCCTGAGCTCTATCCACTAGGCCATGCTGCTACTCTAAAGGGGAAGGAGGATAGGAATTTCATCCCCATTTTACAGAGTAGGAGACTGAGGCACAGAAAACTAAAGTACAGTGCTCTGCACACAGTAAGCGCTCAATAAATACGATTGAATGATTGAATAAAGTGACTTGGCCAGGGTCACACAGTTGACAGAGCCTGGGATTAGAGACCTGGTATACTGGCTCCCGAGCCCATGTTCTTTCCACTATACTACCACACACCAACCCATGGCATGCTCTTTGGAAAATGGCAGTGAAGTGGTCAGTGTGGCCTTCTTGTTCCCTGTTGCCTTACGTCCAGATTATTAGACTTCGAGTGAGAAGGGTTACAAATTTAGATAAATTAGATAGAGCATGAGAACCAAGACAAAAGCAGCCTCTCTCCAGGAATCATTTGTGCTGTATTTTATATCGTCAGGTTATCTGTGCAGGCCTCACATTGAGGATGACATGCAAATTCGTGAAGCGTTCCATATTTTTCTGTCGACCCCTGGCCCACGTCCTTCCTCTGGCCTGGAATGCCCTCCCTCCACACATCCACCAAACTAGCTCTCTTCCTCCCTTCAAAGCCCTACTTAGAGCTCACCTCCTCCAGGAGGCTTTCCCAGACTGAACCCTCCCTTTTTCCTCTCCTCCCCCTGTCCCCATCGCCCCCCTCCCTCCCTCTGTCCCTCCCCACAGCACTTGTATATATTTGTACATATTTATTAGTCTATTTTATTTGTACATATGTATTTTATTAATGATGTGTATATAGCTATAACTCTTTATTCTGATGGTATATAGCTATAACTCTATTTATTCTGATGGTATTGACACCTGTCTACTTGTTTTGTTTTGTTGTCTGTCTCCCCCTTCTAGACTGTGAGCCCGTTGTTGGGTAGGGACCGTCTCTATATGTTGCCGATTTGTACTTTCCCAAGCGCTTAGTACAGTGCTCTGCACACAGTAAGCGCTCAATAAATATGATTGAATGAATGAATGAATATGGTGTGGGGCTTTTTCTGACTGCTTGGTGAGGCCTGGAGTAGTATCAATAATAATGATAATAATAATAATAATAATAATAATAATAATAATAATGGTATTAAGCGCTTACTATGTGCAAAACACTGTTATAAGCGCTGGGGGGATACAAGGTAATCAGGTTGTCCCACATGGAGCTACAGTCTTAATCCCCATTATTCAGATGAGGTAACTGAGGCACAGAGAAGCTAAGTGACTTGCCCAAAGTCACACAGCTGACAAGTGGCGGAGCCGGTTTTAGAACTTATGACCTCTGACTCCCAAGCCCATGCTCTTTCCTCTGAGCCACACTGCTTCTGGTATTCATTGAGTTCCCACTGAGGGGCAATGTACTGAGCCTCTGGGAAGTACCGCAGAATCACAAGACGTAGAGATCCTTTCAAATAATAGAACCAAAAATAATTGAATGTACATTTGAATATATATGTGTATATATATTTACAAAATAGTTATAATTCAATGTATATACCTGCATATACTTATACATATATTATAGATATACACACATACACATAATTATATAAGGGCTAGGGGTGGCCATTGGGTTGATATGACTTGAGGTGTTGGTAATTCACTAGGTAAGGCTTGTAGGGGGGTGTGGGTTTTGCCTTTAGGATATTTTCTGGGTTGTGCGAAATCAGCATTTCAGGTCGATTGCCTTACCTGCTGGTTTCCTGGAGACCTGGACTGCATGTTTTATTCCCTCATATTTGAGTTATGGGTACTCTATGCCAGGCACAGGAGTAGATGCGAGATGATTGGACTGGACCCAGTTCCCGTCTGCCAAGGGGCCCACCATCTAAGCTAGGTTCAGGCAGATTCTGAGAGCCCAAACCAAGAGTTGGGATTGCAAGCTGCACCTGCCGCCACCAAAATACTATGCATTTTATTTGGGCCTCAGATCTTGGCCGCAATATTTGGTTTGGGAGGCACAAACCCTTTCCCGACGTGTATGTGATGAACCCAAAAATGCAGTGCTGCCTAGTGGGAAGTGCACTGGACTGGGCACCAGGAGGTTCAGGTTTTTGTCCCAGCTTTGCCACTGACCTGCTGACCACTGGCTGCCTGGGCAAGTCACTTCATCTTGCTGGGCCGCAGTTTCTTGACCTGTGAAATGGGGATAAGATACCTGCTCTTCTTCCTGCCTTGACTGTGAACACTGTGTGGAACAGGGACTGGGTGTTCCTGGATGTTTCTGGCCTTGCTCTGGTGTCCAGTTTGCTCGTTCTCCCTAGTGTGACACTTGTGCTTGTCATTCTTGTCTTTGTCTTTTTGTGTCATTTGCTATTTTTTGTTCCATCTTCCTCATGGGTCTGTCGACTGCCTCCTCTACATCCCTTTATTCTTAGATCATGAACCCCTTGAGGGCCAGGGGCAGTGTCTAACTTTAATCCATGTTCTTTTTCCCAGAGCTTAGTATGGTGTTTTGCTTAATAAATCATCCTCCTCCTTCCCCTCCTTATCTTATTATTCCACCTCTTCCTCCCCATCCTTTTCCCCCTTCCTCTTCCCCTTCTCCTCCTTCTTCCTCTCCTCTCCTTCCTTCCTGAGACCAGGACTGCCAAGGTCTCTGACTCTGCTTTTCAGGTGGGAAGCTCCAGAGTGCATCTCACTTTCTAGACATCGCCAAGTGACACGAGAGCTTTTCTGGACATGACAGGGCAGCCACCCTCACAAGGAGAACACTTCCCTTTCCCACCTCAAATGGTTCCAGGACCCCAGGGCCCCACGGCCACCAGGTCCCAGACTGATTTCTGCTAGTGAGGAGTGACAGAGCGCAAAATCTCATGGGACAGCATGCCCGATTGCTGATCTAGTTGGAGACCATGATAGGAGAAACACATTCAACCTCACCCTTTGCCTCCTCCAAGTGGGATTCCAGGTTAGCTCCACTTGCAGCCTGAGGGGTTTGGGGTGGCCGTTGGTGACTGGACGTCCCCAGGAAAACCAAATAATCCCGGGAGGGCAGGAAGGGTCAGTAGGAGCCAGGCAAATTCCCCAGCTGGCGTCTCAAGCCTGGGGTTCTTGGACGTGGCTGGGGGTGAAGGGATAGTGGTGAAAGGGAGAATACTGACCTCAGAATCTCCATCATACACCATCATACCATCAACAAGAAATTCAGGTACCCCAAGGAGATGTTTCCATGAGAGATGACCCAGTGACGTTTCTAAGATGCATCTTTTTCAGATTGGTGATCGAATTCCCCGCAACTGGAGGCGCACTCCCTTCCTCGCAGTTCTTCTCTGTAAAGCTCCTCAGATACATCACTTTCTTTGATTACTTTCTGGCATCCTGTGAAGTCATATTCTGCCTCTTCATATTGGCCTTTACAGTCCAAGAAATCATAAAAATCAAACACTTTAAGTTCGCCTACTTCAGGAGTGGCTGGAACTGGCTGGAAATGCTACTGGTGGTGGTGAGTACAGTCTGCACCTGTAATGGAGACCCTGAGCACTTGGCTCTGGATCTACCCATCCACCTGGTATCAGTTTGTAGCTAAGAGAGAGAGAGAGAGACTAGCAAAGCTCGTTGTGGAAGGGAATGTGTCTACCAACTCTGTGGTATTGCATTCATTCATTCAATCAATCGTATTTATTGACAATGATGGCATTTGTTAAGCACTTACTGTGTGCCAAGCACTATTCTAAGCACTGTGGAGGATACAGGGTGATCAGGTTGTCCCACGGGGAGCTCAGAGTCTTAATCCCCATTTTACAGATGAGGTAACTGAGGCATAGAGAAGTGAAGTGACTTGCCCAAAATCACACATCTGATGATTGGCAGAGACGGGATTTGAACCCGTAACCTCTGACTCCAAAGTCTGTGCTCTGAGCGCTTGCTGTGTGCAGAGCACTGTACTAAATGCTTGGAAGGGTACAATACAACAATAAACAGACACATTCACTGCCCACAATGATCTTAAAGTCTAGGGCAAAGGAGACAGATGTTAACTTAAATAAATAAATTACAGATATGTGCAGAAGTGCTGCAGGGCTGGGAAGGGGAGCAAGTCAGGGTAATGCAGAAGAGAGTGGAAAAGAGGGAAGGGGAGGCTTAGTGAAGGCCTCTTGGAGATGAAATAAAGCTTTGAAGGGGGTGAGAGTAATTGTCATATTGGAAGAGGAAGGACGTTCCAGGCCAGAGGCAGGATGTGGGCGAGGGGTCAGGCAAGATCGAGGCGCAGTGAGAAGGTTAGCATAGAGGAATGAAGTGTGTGGGCTGGGTTGTAGTAGTTTGCTCTCCAGTGGCTTCTTCACCACTGCTTTCAAACATGCCCATGTCACCCCTATCCTAAAAACAACCCTCCCTTGACCCCACGGCTCCCTCCAGTTATCGCCCCATCTCCCTCCTCCCGTTCCTCTCCAAACTCCTGGAGTGAGTCACTTGCTGTCTCAAATTCTTCTCCTCCAATTCTCTCCTTAACCCCCTCCAAATTGGCTTCCATACCCTTAACACCACAGAAACTCCTCTCTCAAAGGTCACCAGTGATCTCCTTCTCACCAAATTCAACGGCCTCGACTCCATCCTAATCCTCCTCGACCTCTCAGCTGCCTTCGACATTGTGGACCACCCCCTTCTCCTGGAAACGTTATCCAAACTTGGCTTCACTCACTCTGTCCTCTCCTGGTTCTCCTCCTATCTCTCTGGCAGTTCCTCCTCAGTCTCCTTCACGGGCTCATCCTCTGCCTCCCACCCCCTTACTTTGAGGGTCCCTCAAGGTTCAGTTCTGGGTCCCCTTCTATTCTCCATCTACACCCACTCCCTTGGAGAACTCATGCACTTCCATGGCTTCAACTGTCACTTCTATGCAGATGATACTTAAATCTACATCTCCATCCCTGATCTCTCTCCCTCTCTGCAGTCCTGCATTTCCTCTTGTCTTCAAGACATCTCTACTTGGATGTCCTCCTGTCACCTCAAACTTAACATGTTCAAAACAGAGCTCCTTATCTTCCCACCCAAACCCTGTCCTCCCCGTGACTTTCCCATCACTGTAGATGGCATCACTATCCTTTCTGTCTCACAAATCCATAACCTTGGTATTAACCTTGACTCCTCTTTCTCATTCAGCCCACATATTCAATCCGTCACTAAATCCTGTCGGTCCCACCTTCACAACATTTCTAAAATCTGCCCGTTCTTCTCCATCCAAACTGCTACCACGCTAATACAATCACTCATCCTATCCCACCTGGAGTACTGCATCAGCCTCCTTGCTGACCTCCCAGCTTCCTGTCTCTCCCCGCTCCAGTCCATACTTCACTCTGCTGCCCGGATCATTTTTCTACAGAAACATTCAGGACATGTAACCTCACTGCTCAAAAATCCCCATTAGTTGTCCGTCCACCTCTGCATCGAATAAAAACTCCTCACCATTGGCACCACCTTGCTCCCTCATGCCTCACCTCGCTATTCTCCTATTACAACCCAGGCTGCACACTTCGCTCCTCTAATGCTAACCTTCTCACTGTGCGTCCATCTCGCCTATCTTGCCACCGCCCCCTAGCCCACATGCTGCCTCTGGACTGGAATGCCCTCCCTCCTCAAGTCTGACAGACAGTTACTCTCCCTGCTTCAAAGCCTTATCAAAGGCACATCTCCTCCAAGAGGCCTACCCAGGTTAAGCCCTCCACTCTTCTCCCACTCCATTCTGCGTCACCCTTCTGCATCGCCCAGCCCCATGGCACTTATGTACATATCTGTAATTTATTTGTATTGATGTCTGTCCCCCGACCCCTAACCTGCTCGTTATGGGCAGGGAATGTGTCTGTTTATTGTTGTATTTTACTCTCCCAAGTGCTTAGTACAGTGCTGTGCACACAGTAAGCACTCAATAAATATGACTGAATGACTGACTCAATGAATATTAGGAGAGAAGCGAGGTGAGGTAGGAGGGGGCAAGGAGATGGAGTGTTTTAAAGCCAATGGTGAGGCTTTATTCCCAAGCTTGGGCTCTTACTCTCCCAAGTGCTTATAGTGCTCTGCACCAAGTAAGCGCTCAATAAATACCATTGATTGATTGATTTAGAGTGAGCACGGTATCCCTCAGAATCACACCATCTAAAGCGATAGTGTTGTCTTTCCTCAGCTGTTCCTTGAGCTTCTTGGAGTGGAGAGGTGAGGGAACCCTGTCAATCCAGTAGAGGCCCATGGCTCTAGCTACATGCCCTGAAGCCCACTTTCTCAGAGCCCAGCATTCCCTGCTGAGGGCAGGGGCCACTCCCCCAGGACTGGGTAGAATTAGGCGTGGTCCTAAGGTTCCTTTGCCAGAGATCATCTTGGGCAGTTTGAGGGTCATGTAGCCCAGAGAAGCACTGTTTGAAATCATTCTCTCCCAGACCCTTTAAGTCACCTCATCACTGCTGAGAACTCGGTGGGAAGGTCCCGAAAGGCATGTACCTGGAATCGCCTTGTTCCTGGGGCCAAGGGCAGAGTGGACAAGAACTGAACTGTCTTCCACACCCAATTGGAGCCAACGGGGAGACTCCCAGAACACATCTCAATAAAGATTCCCGGAGACTCTTTCAGGCAGTGCGTGTGGGCTTGCACCCTTTAATCACCCCACCCTCAGTCCCACAGCACTTATGTACATATCCGTCATCGATTTTAATGTCTGCCTCCCCCTGTAAACTGTAAGCTCCTTGTGGGCAGGAAACATGTCTACCAACTCTGTTGTACTCTCCCAAGTGCTTAGTACAGCGTTCTGCCCACAGTAAGCCCTCAATAAGTACGATTGATGATGCTCTTCCCATGTGAAGTAGATCTTGGAACCTGTACAAATTTGTCAGTGCCCACCAACTAAGGCAGTGATTTCCCACGGAGTCCGCTGGGCTTGTGCCCGTATGACTGGAGCTTTTCAGTTTTAGTCTCAAGACATGCTACCTGTTGGCTGCACTGGGTGTTTTGGGGGCTGTAAACAACAGTGCCTCATCACACAGTTAAAACTCAGCCTCTCTCGTTGGCTCTCTACTCTTCTCTGACATCGAGCTAAGGCCTCATCTTCATGGTGTAAGCAGAGCAATTGGAAACAAAGTCCCGGACCCTTTAAATCCCAGGACTTCCGTCTGGACTATTCAGGCAAAGGGTTGGGAGGGGTCTTGACCCATGTGAGCCAAGCGATTACGTCAATTCTCCGAGTTGTCATGGCCAAGGAGACCTGACCCTTTCCTGGAATGGCTACCACACTGAACAGCTAACAGTAACCCAGGACAGGAACCCAGCCAATCAGTTCAGATCGAGGTGACTCAGAGGCCCCTTTGGGTTTTCAGCTAAATGCAATAAAAACCTGGGGAGGGAGCACCGTACCGAGAGTTGCTCTTTTTATTGCAGAAAACATCAGTTTGTGACAATCAATCCATAGTATTCAGTGTGTGCTTACTCTGTGCAAAGCACTGTGCTAAGCACCTGGGAAAGTCCAATAGCTTCAATCAGATCGATGCCACCTCTCCTGCCTTTTTCTCCCTCACCATTGTATCCAAACACTTAATTTGCCTTTCTTTGGTTCAGAAGTAGGTAGGGTATAAATTTAAAGAGAGCAAAGAAAGCGATTTAGGATTAAAAAGCGATATTATCTCACAGTTTGCATCATTGCATTTTTTTTCATTTAGATATCATGCTTTGCCATTGCATTTAACATCTATCGAACCGCAAAAGTGTCCCTTTTGCTGGACAAGCTGCTGTTAAATGCCCAGGAATATCCAGACTTTTATTTCCTCGCATATTATCAAACTCAGTACAACAACGTGATTGCGATCAATGTCTTCTTTGCCTGGATAAAGGTATTTATTCATTCCCAGTCTTCTACTTGCCCGGCATCTTACCAGGGAGTTTCCCTTGGCACAGTTTCAAAGGGTCTTCACTTGTCCCAGAGAAACCCTGAAGAAAACACATGTTTTCTGCCCAAAGCAATTCAGGATCATGGCAGACAGCACTGGAAACCCAGGTCTCCTTGATTGGCTGAATCGCAAGCCCCATTCTGCCCCTCAGTTTCTCCATTCGACAAGAGGGAGGGTGTCCCTGCCTTCGTGGGCAGCAGGGAAACTGTCAGGGATTGGGGTTTGGAAAGCCACTGGGTGTGCCTCGGGCTTAGGGAAATGGCCCTGGAGGATTACCCTCTGCCTCTGGTGGAGGCATTTTAACCTGATCCGGTCGGGTACCCAGCCACAGTCTGTAGGCAGGAATGCACTCCTGCCACCAAATATCCCAGCTTGGCAGTGTCTCCAAGCCTCAGACACATCTGAATGCTCCTCAAAGTCTCCCAGAATGGGTTGGGCAGCATTGCTGCAAACAGCTCACTTGGGAGAAGCACTGGTGCTTGAAATTATTTCCCCTTCCCAAGCCAACTTAGTCCCCCATTGGGCACCCCTGTTCCCTTCAGAAGGAAGTAAAAATAACTACTCTCCCCTTCAGGATTAGGCAAGAGTCAGAAAACAACAGTAACCAGCAAACACAACCGGCTCGGGGGCCACATGGAATCTTTGAAAATCAGGTTGTCCCAGTTCTTGCCAGTCAGTGGCCACAGTTGGCCCAGACGTCATGGGCACCCTCAGGGGAGAGGCCCCCCTCCCTTGCCCTAAGGCCTCTCGGCAGGGCCCTAGAGGCAGGGGTGTGGATGGGAAGTGGGAGCACCCAGGTTTTTGGTGGGCAATGGCGGCCGGGGGTGGGTTTCCCTACCAGCTGTGGGCTTCTGCCCCTTAGTGTCTGGGAGTTTCCCAATCAATCAATCAATCGTATTTATTGAGCGCTTACTGTGTGCAGAGCACTGTACTAAGTGCTTGGGAAGTACAAGTTGGCAACATATAGAGACAGTCCCTACCCAACAGTGAGCTCACAGTCTAAAAGGGGGAGACAGAGAACAAAACCAAACATACTAACAAAATAAAATAAATAGAATAGATATGTACAAGTAAAATAGAGTAATAAATATGTACAGACATATATACATATATACAGGTGCTGTGGGGAAGGGAAGGAGGTAAGATTGGGGGGATGGAGAGGGGGACAAGGGGGAGAGGAAGGAAGGGGCTCAGTCTGGGAAGGCCTCTTGGAGGAGGTGAGCTCTCAGTAGGGCCTTGAAGGGAGGAAGAGAGCTAGCTTGGTGGATGGGCAAAGGGAGGGCATTCCAGGCCCGGGGGATGATGTGGGCCGGGGGTCGATGGCGGGACAGGTGAGAACAAGGAGATTAGCAGCAGAGGAGCAGGGGGTGCGGGGTGGGCTGTAGAAGAAGAGAAGGGAGGTGAGGTAGGAGGGGGCGAGGTGATGGAGAGCCTTGAAGCCCAGGGTGAGGAGTTTCTGCCTGAGCGCAGATTGATTGGTAGCCACTGGAGATTTTTGAGAAGGGGAGTAACATGCCCAGAGCGTTTCTGGACAAAGACAATCCGGGCAGCTGCATGAAGTATGGATTGAAGTGGGGAGAGACACGAGGATGGGAGATCAGAGAGAAGGCTGATGCAGTAGTCCAGACGGGATAGGATGAGAGCTTGAACGAGCAGGGTAGTGGTATGGATGGAGAGGAAAGGGCGGATCTTGGCAATGTTGCAGAGCTGAAACCGGCAGGTTTTGGTGACGGCTTGGATGTGAGGGGTGAATGAGAGAGCGGAGTCGAGGATGACACCAAGGTTGCAGGCTTGTGAGACGGGAAGGATGGTAGTGCCGTCAACAGAGATGGGAAAGGCAGGGAGAGGGCAGGGTTTGGGAGGGAAGACAAGGAGTTCAGCCTTGGACATGTTGAGTTTTAGGTGGCGGGCAGACATCCAGATGGAGATGTCCTGAAGGCAGGAGGAGATGCGAGCTTGGAGGGAGGGGGAGAGAGCAGGGGCAGAGATGTAGATTTGGATGTCATCAGCGTAGAGATGATAGTTGAAGCCGTGGGAGCGAATGAGGTCACCAAGGGAGTGAGTGTAGATCGAGAACAGAAGGGGACCAAGAACTGAACCTTGGGGAACCCCCACAGTAAGGGGATGGGAGGGGGAGGAGGAGCCTGCAAAAGAGACTGAGAATGAACGACCGGAGAGATAAGAGGAGAGCCAGGAGAGGACGGAGTCTGTGAAGCCAAGGTTGGATAGTGTGTTGAGGAGAAGGGGGTGGTTCACAGTGTCGAAGGCAGCTGAGGGGTCGAGGAGGATTAGGATAGAGTATGAGCCGTTGGATTTGGCAAGCAGGAGGTCATTGGTGACCTTTGAGAGGGCAGTTTCTGTGGAATGTAGGGGACGGAAGCCAGACTGGAGGGGGTCGAGGAGAGAGTTGGTTTGAGGAATTCGAGGCAGCGCGTGTAGACAACTCGTTCAAGGAGTTTGGAAAGGAATGGTAGGAGGGATATGGGGCGATAACTAGAAGGTAAGGTGGGGTCAAGAGAGGGTTTTTTTAGGATGGGAGAGACATGGGCATGTTTGAAGGCAGAGGGGAAGGAACCAGTGGAGAGTGAGCGGTTGAAAATGGAAGTTAAGGAGGGGAGAAGGGATGGAGCGAGAGATTTCATGAGATGAGAGGGAATGGGGTCAGAAGCACAGGTGGCTGGAGCAGCACTTGACAGGAGGGAGGAGAGCTCCTCTGAGGATACTGCTGGGAAGGATGGGAGAGTAGCAGAGAGTGTTGAGAGCCGGGGGGGTTGGAGAAGGGGGGGAAGTGACTTTGGGGAGGTCGGACGTGATGGATTTGATTTTGTTAATGAAGTAGGAGGCCAGATCGTTGGGGGTGAGGGAAGGAGGAGGGGGAGGAACCGGGGGCCTGAGAAGGGAGTTGAATGTACGGAAGAGCTGGCAGGGGTGATGGGCATGGTTGTCAATAAGGGAGGAGAAATAGTTTTGTCTGACAGAGGAGAGGGCTGAGTTAAGGCAGGAAAGGAGAAACTTGAAGTGAACGAGGTTGGCATGGTGTTTAGACGTTCGCCAGCAGCGTTGGGCAGCTTGAGCATAAGAGCGAAGGAGACGGACAGTGGCAGTGATCCAGGGCTGTGGGTTAGTGGTACGAGAGCGACGAAGGGAAAGGGGAGCAAGTGAGTCTAGCTGAGTAGAAAGGGTAGAGTGTTTCCCAAGTGTTTCCAAGAACAACTCTCTGGGATCCCTGGAAGATCCATTCCTCAGAAACATCAAACAGCCCTGGGCTGGGCTTCAGTTGAATGGTGGTGGCTGCAATGGGAGTGTAGGGACTTGGAGTGCACTGAATAGACAAGGCTCTCAATCCTGCATGGAAAGAACAGGAGAAATGATGGGCTTTAGGACCCAGAGGGGGCTGACCATGGTCCTGGTTGGGGGGATATGGGGGAGCTGGGAGGATTTAGGATTGAGCACTCTGGTAATATCACACATGCGAGCAGTTGATTGGGCTTCATGTTGCTTTGTTTTGACGCTCTCTCCCAGATATTCAAATTCATCAGTTTCAATAAGACGATGTCCCAGTTGTCATCCACCTTGTCCCGCTGCGCCAAAGACATCATTGGCTTCGCCATCATGTTTTTCATCATCTTCTTTGCTTATGCTCAGTTTGGATACCTGGTCTTTGGCTCCCAGGTTGAAGAGTTTTCCACTTTTCCAAACTGCATGTATGTTCTTTTTTTTAAATCAAGGGTTAATATGAATTTCGGTTAAATACCCAGCACTAAGAAAGTGCTAAGCCTTTTCCCATTTTCCCTTCGAGGATTTCCTTTAAAGAGAAGGAGTTACTCAAATCGGGTGTTATAAACCTAACTTTAGGTTTTCTGGCCAGGAACTCTAGCCCTTTGGGGCAGTTATTGCAAGCCAGAAGTGTGTGTACTGTGGGCTAGTGAACCTTTGGAGTGGGGGTCGAGCACACAGTGGCAGCCTCCACCTGCCCTGTGTGGGCAATTGAGTCCAAGTGGGCTGGGTCACAGCTACTGGCATGGAGGGGCATGGAGGGGCAGGGGGACCTTCACCCTGACGACTTCTCTCACACATGCCTCACCGCCTTGTTTGGGGTTGGGGACCATGGCATTGCAGTTACAGCTCTGGTACTTCCACAGGCTGCATTTACACCTGCCCAGAGCCTCCTGGGACAAAATGTTCCCTTTGGAGCTTTCAGGCTCAGCTCACAGGAACAATGTGCATGCCCAGACGCACCACACCACAGCGTATACATGCGTCTCCAACACACACAGCCCAGACATACTGGACCTGTGTGTCTCCGGCCTGCTTTCAAAGCACATGTCCCTGGCACACGTGGTGGAGATGCACCATCTGTCTGTGTTCCCAACATGTATGGCAGGTACATCCCCCACGTGATTGGTACAGACTCATTGCATATGTTTGGTCTCCCACACATGATGCAGAAGCACCACATGCAGATGTCAGATACATGGAGCAGACATACGCACATGGCACAGACACACCGTACACTACATCCTCAGCACGCATCACAGTGAGGTTGGTGTTTTGCCTTGGGAATTGGGAATTGGCAGGGCCAAAACTATCTGGCCAGGGCAGACTGTATTATGATGGTCTCCTTTGGTTACCTTTGGGACCGGTGCAGCGGGGGGGAGGATGGACCCCCGGCTCCCAGGCAGCAGTCAAGAGTCGAGGGGTGGATGAGGAAGGCTCTCTCCCTGCTGCCACAGTAGGACACTGGAAAGGCCTGAGAGGCAATGAAGACCAGCCCAGCTTAGAACAGTGCTTGGCATATAGTAAGCACTTAACACATAGCATAATAATAATAATTATTATTAATAATAATAATACTTTTAAACACAAGGGCCCTGCACATCTTAGAACAAGCCCTCTAGAACCCACAGTCACTGGGTTGACCCCAGCAGTAGAGATTGGTGCAGATGTAGCCCAGGCTCTGTCCCAGCAGAGGAGAGCTTGAAGATTCCTCATGGCATCAGGAACTAGAGGAGACCGCCCACACTCACACTGGCCTCTGAGCTGGGGAATTAAATTAGGAAAGGCCTAGGTGCCAGGCAGGGTAACTAGAGAGCAGGTGCAGAAGACACCATTCCCCAACACTTACCTGTGGTATTCAGTGCTTACTACGTGTCTAGTACTGTACTGAGTACTGGGGTAGTCCCCATCCCACTTGGAACTCACAGTTTAAAGGGGAGGGAGAATGGGTACCTCATCCCCATTTTACAGATGAGGACTCTGAGGCTTGGAGAAGTGAAGAGACAGCAGGTGAGTGGCAGAGCCAGGATTAGAACTAAGGTCCTCTGATTCCCAGGCCAAGGCTCTCTCCACTAGGCCACACTTCTTTGAAGACTGGCCCTCTGTTAGTGGCAAAGCGACAGGCAGAGGGGCTGAAATGTTGCTTGGTTTTAACCCTTATTGCATCTGCGGTGCCACCTGCTCTTCATTGGTTAGGGCCATTCTAGATAACTGTGTCTCCTCAAGACTCCGCGGGCAGCAGGTCCCGTTCTTGGGCAACGTTAGCATCAGGTGGTGAGAGGTAGAGACTCGGAGCCATGCAGCAGTGGAGCCAGCAGGGAAGAGACCGCCGGAACGGAGGGGCCTCTCCACAGAGAGGTGCCAGCCATGGGGGAGGCAGGGAGGTACCTTCTTTTCTCAATTCTTTTCCTCTCTTTTTCCCCCAAAGATTTACCCAATTTCGAATCGTCCTGGGCGATTTCAATTTTGTCAGCATTGAGCAGGCCAACCGGGTCCTGGGGCCCATTTATTTCATCACCTTCGTCTTCTTCGTGTTCTTCGTGCTTCTGGTGAGTGTTGCTATTGTGCAGTGTCGCCTTCTGGGAGAGAGCAGGAAACATGGCAGCAAACCTTGCATTGGGTTAACTGCAGCTGCCCACTCTGACTCTGCTGCCACGCTGACCCGGGCACATGCTCTTAGAGCCAGGCAGACTGCAGCTGTTTGTGCCAGCAAGGCCTCCCTTACCATCATCATCATAATCATCATCATAACAACAACAATAATAATAACAATAATAACAGTGGTATTTAAGTGCTTACTCTCTGCCAGCCATTGAACTAACTACATCATCAGGTCAGACCGAGTTCCTGTCCCACATGGGGCTCATTGTCTAAGGAGGAAGGAGAGCTAATATCTCCATTTGACAGATGAGGAAATTCAATGTTGGTCACCCCGTCTAGATTCTGAGCTCCCCGTGGGCAGGGAATGTATCTACAAACTCTGTTGTATTGTACTCTCCCAAGCATTTAGTACAGTGCTCTGCACACAGTAAGTGCTCAGTAAATACCATGGATTGATTGATATGAATGTGTAACACAGACATTCTTTGCATATTCCGTTTCTCCATAGAACATGTTCCTGGCTATTATTAATGATACCTACTCTGAAGTGAAAGCTGACTTTTCTGTGATTAAAAGTCCAGACTTTGAGATCAGTGATCTCATTAGACAAGTAAGTATAATTCTCTGGCTTACTGAAAAGCCTCAAGCTTAAGGACTCTTTGGTTTTAGACCTCGTGTCTTCCTTAAACCCCAGTTCATTCCCTTTGTGCTGGGGCTTGTTGTTGACCGGGATTCTTTCTTCAAGCTGAAACGGGAAGGGTTTCCCCTGTTCTGCTGAGTGTGATTTTCTTGCTCAGACCTAGGCCAGTCTGGGGTGTTGGCAAGTCCAGAGGGGAGGAGAGGAGCTCATTGCAACCTGCCTGCTGTGCGGTGCAGTGATTGGGCTAACTTTGCCTTGTTCTGGCCTGAACATGGCTCAGGACCCTGTGTACCTGTCTGACCACATTGGCAGCAGGCTGCAGGGGGGCAGGAGGCAAGGGAGCAGGTGGCAGGGATGCAGATGGCAGGGGCACAGGCTGCTGGGGCTCAGGACAACCCTGCTCACGGTGACAAGGAGTGAGATGCCCATCCTCGCTACAGAGGATTGTTTTCTCCTTCATCTTTGGAGTCTGGGAAGTCTTGTCCTCAGAGTATTGAACCCAGAGAAAGGTCATTATTTAGATCAGCATTATAACAACAACAACAACAATAATAATAATGATAGTATTTATTAAGTACTACTAAGTGCCAGGCACTGTTCTAAGCACTGAGGTGGATACAAGCAAATTGGGTTGGACACTGTCCCACATAGGGCTCACAGTCTCAATCCCCATTTTACAGATGAGGTAACTGGGGCACAGAGAAGTTAAGCGACTTGCCCAAGGTCACACAGCAGACAAATGGAGAAACCAGGACTAGAACCCAAATCCTTCTGACTCCCAGGCTCACGCTCTATCCACTAGGCCGTACTGCTTCAAATGTAATCATTACATGATAATATAGATTTAGACTACACCTCTTTCCACTTTACAATATTCTCATAACAAATAGAGCAATAGGATAATAAAGCATTAATAAAAGCTGTTATTTTGAAATAACAAAATGAAATCAATAAACCATTCTAGGGTATATTTTGGGAGCTATGACAAATTGCTTCTTGAAGAATTAAATCCCCCCACTACTGTCTCTGGGCAATGGGGGAAATATGTGCTTCACAGATTCTCGAGAATATAAACCATAACTTTTCATTTTACTGCATTCTCACAAGTGCCTAGTGCACATTCATTCATTCATTCATTCAATCATATTTATTGAGCACTTACTGTGTGCAGAGCACTGGACTAAGCGCTTGGGAAGTACAAGTTGGCAACATATAGAGATGGTCCCTACCCAACAACGGGCTCACAGTCTAGAAGGGGGAGACATATTTAACACTCAAATACTATTGGTAGACTGGCTGTGAAGTTTGGGAAAGAGGTGGAAGGAGAAAGATGAGGCTGAAACTTTAGGGAAAAGCCACTATTTTACTTGCATTTCATGCTTTTCCTGACACACCTAAACTTTAGGCTGTTAGATCAGCATTTAGCCTTGTTTCAGAACCCATGAATTTTCCATTATACTTTGTCAAACTGTATTTTGTTTGTGATAACCACCGAGAGTCATGTTCATGACTGATATTGACGTTACTTATATAAAGCACTATATTAAAACAAGAATTCAAACTTGGGAGATCGTTTTTCTACAAAAACGTTCCCATGGTTTCAGCTACATTCTCTGTGCACATGCTTCCCAAATCTACCTCTCCAGTGCTGATCTCCCTCCTTCTCTGCAGTCTCATATTTCTTCCGGCCTTCAAGACATGTCTATTTGGATGTCCTCCCATTACCTCAACTTCTTATCTTCCCACCAAAACCCTGTCCTCACCCTGACTTTTCCATCACTGTAGACAGCACCACCATCCTTCCCATCTCACAAGCCTGTAACCTTGGCGTTATCCTTGACTGCTCTCTCTCATTCAACCTACATATTCAATCCATCACGAGAAGCAGCATGGCGTAGTGGATAGAGCATGGGCCTGGGAGTCAGAAGGTCAAGGGTTCTAATCCTGGCTCCGCCACTTGTCTGCTGTGCTACCTTGGGCAAGTCGCTTCACTTCTCTGGGCCTCAGTTACCTCATTTGTAAATTGGGGATTGAGACTGTGAGCCCCTTGTGGGACAGGGACTGTGTCCAACCCAATTTGTGTGCACCCACCCCAGAGCTTAGTACACTGCCTGGAATATAGTAAGTGCTTAATAAATACCATAATAATAATAATGGTATCTGTTAAGCACTTACTATGTGCCAAGCACTGTTCTAAGCACCGGGATAGATACAGGGTAATCAGGTTGTCCCATGTGGGGCTCACAGTCTTAATCCCCATTTTACAGATGAGGTAACTAAGGCACAGAAAAATTAAGTGACTTGCCCAAAGTCACACAGCTGACAAGTGGCAGAGCCGGGATTAGAACCCATGACCCCTGAGTCCCAAGTCTGTGCTCTTTCCATTAGCCATGCTGCTTCTCATCACTAAATCCTGTCAATTCAACCTGAACAACATCGCTAAAATCCGCCCTTTCCTCTCCATCCAAACTGCTATCAGATTAATCCAATCACTTATCCTAGCCCACCTTGATTACTGTATCAGCCTCCTTACTGACCTCCCAGCCTCCTGTCTCTGCCCACTCCAATCCATACTTCACTCAGCTGCCCAGATAATTTTTCTACAAAAACATTCAGGCTACACCTCTAGAAACTCCAGTGGTTGCCCATCCACCTCCGCATCAAACAAAAACTCCTCACCATTGGCTTTACAGCACTCCACCACCTTACCCCCTCCTACCTCACCTCACTACTCTCCTACTACAACCCAGCCCACACACTTCGCGGGACATCCAAGTAAGATGAATCGAAGGCAGAAGGAGACCGCAGAGAAGGAGAGAGATCAGGGCTGGAGATGTAGATTTGGGAATCATCCACATAGAGGTGCTAGTTGAAGCCATGGGAGTGAATGAGTTCTCCAAGGGAGTGGGTGTAGATGGAGAATAGAAGCGGACCCAGAACTGAGCTGTGAGGGACACCCACAGTTAGGGGATGGGAGGTAGAGGAGGAGCCCATGAAAAAGACTGAGAATGAGCGGCCTGAGAGATAGGAGGAGAACCAGGAGAGGACAGTGTCAGTGAAGCCAAGGTTGGATAATGTTACCAGAAGAAGGGGGTGGTCAACAGCATCGAAGGCAGATGAGAGGTCGAGGAGGATTATGATGGAATAGAACCCATTGAATTTGAAATCATTTGTGACCTTTGAGAGGGCGGTTTCTGTGGAGTGAAGGGGGTGAAGGGGGTGAAGGGGATGTTGCCGTTTTGTATTTCCCAAACGCTTAGTACAGTGCTCTGCACACAGGAAGCGCTCAATAAATACGATTGAATGAGTGAATGAATGAATGAAAGCTAGATTGGAGGGGGTCAAAGAGAGACTTGGAGGAGAGGAAATGGAGACAGCAGGTGTAGAGAAGCCGTGGGGTTATGGGAGGGTTATTTTAGAATAGGGAGACATGGGCATATTTGAAAGCAATGGGGAAGAAACCATTGAAAAGCCAACAGATGGTGGTCAGGGAGGGGAGAATGGAGGGGGCATTTGTTTTGATAAGGTGTGAAGGGATTGGGTTAGATGCGCAGGTGGAGGAGTTGGATTTTGAGAGAAGGTAGATCTCCTCTTGAAATACTGCTGGAGAAAGATGAGGGAGTTGAAGGGGCAGGAGGAGGTGGGGACTGGAGAGGAGCAAGGGGAGATTTTAGGGAGGTCACACCTGATAGTTTCAATTTGCTCAATAAAGTAGGTGGGCAGGTCTTTGGGGCAAGAGATGGGGGAGGTGAGGGGACAGGGAACAGAAGGGAAGTAAACATCTGGAATAACTGGTGAGGGCAATGGGCATGGGTGTCAGTAAGCTACAGAGAAGCAGCATGGCTCCATGGCAACAGCCCGGGCTTGGGAGTCAGAGGGCGCGGGTTCTAATCGCACCCCCGCCACTTGTGAGCTGTGGGACTTTGGGCAAGTCACATAATTTCTCTATGCCTCAGTTCCCTCATCTGTAAAATGGGGATGAAGACTGTGAGCCCCACGTGGGACAACCTGATTACCTTGTATCCCCCTGGTGCTTGGAACAGTGCTTGGCACATAGTAAGTGCTTAACAAATGCCATTATTATTATTATTATTATTATTATTATTATTATTATTATTATTATTATTCCTCAATGGGTTCGGCCCAAGGGCTTGGGCCCTCATCGGACAATGACAGTAATTCTCCTCAAGGGCCCCAGAGCTGCGTTTAATACCTCCCCCCACAAAAAAATAAACTTGCACCCCCCCATTTCCCCATCCTCAACCTTCCCTAGCCCCTCCATTCTTCCCTCACCTGCACCCCCAGTGTACTTCCCCAAATAAACATTTATTTGGGCAAACCCCAAAAAGGTGAAACAGCCCCTCAGGCACGTCGGTTGGTGCCTATTGACACATTTCTACTTGTTTTGTTTTGTTGTCTGTCTCCCCCTTCTAAATTGTGACCCCATTGTTGGGTAGGGATTGTCTCTGTTGCCGAATTGTACTTTCCAAGCTCTTAGTACAGTGCTCTGCACACAGTAAGCGCTCAATAAATACGATTGATTGACTGGGGAGCAAGAAGGAAGCCGACTCCTCCAAATCCTGTCGGCTCTTCCTACACAACATCTCTTGGATCCACCTTTTCCTCTGGACCCAAACCACGTAGTTGAATCACAGCTAGAGTATTTTCTCAGCGTCTTCAATGGTCTCCCTGCCTCTAGCCTCCGCCCCCTCCAACCTCGACTGCCCATGCCTACCCAAACAAGCTTCCTGAAGTGCTGCTGGGAAGCCCACATCTCTCCATTCCTCTGCCCTCTCCCTTAGTTCCCCTTCTCTCTCTGCATCGAGCAAAAACATACATTTGGATTCAAGGCTCTTCACCAACTCATCCCGCCTGTGATACACCCTCTCTCTTCACCCGTTCTCATTGTGACCTACCAAACTAACTTCTTACCTTGTCTCGCTCTTGACTCTCCCCTTTTTCATCCCCTCGCTCATACTATTCTCCCAGCATGGAACCCCTCCCTTCCCCAAATAATAATAATAATAATGATGGCATTTATTAAGTGCTTACTATGCCCAAATCTGACAGATGTCAGCTCTCTCTATATTTAGAGACCTCCTGAAAGCTCTCCTCCTCAAATAAGTCTTCCCTGATTAATTCCTAGTTTCCTAAGTCATAAGAACCCATTGGCCATGTCTAGCACTGATGCGCTTCCTTAAATTTGTTCTCGGCACTTATGGATGGATGTTTAGTCCGTTATACATTCAATTATTTAAGTAAATACTTTTAGGTCTGTCTCCCCAGTTAATGTGAAAACTCCTTGTGGTCAGGGAAGGTGTCACTTGCTTGATTTATGAATCCCAAGTGCTTCACATTATCCAACCTGGGCTTCGCTGACAATGTCGTTCATTCATTCAATCAATCATATTTATTGAGCACTTACTGTGTGCAGAGCACTGTACTAAGCCCTTCGGAAGTACAAATCAGCAACATACAGAGACGGTCCCCACCCAACAACGGGCTTGCAGTCTAGAGAAGGGGAGGGGGGCAGGAAGAAACAGAGAGGGGATGGGGGCAGGAAGAAACAGAGATGGGGAGGGGGGCAGGAAGAATCATTCATTCATTCAATCTTATTTATTGAGCACTTACTGTGTGCACAGCACTGTACTAAGCGCTTGGGAAGTACAAATCAGCAACATACAGAGACGGTCCCTACCCAACAATGAGCTCACCATCTAGCGAGGGGGAGGGAGGGCAGGAAGAAACAGAGAGGTGATGGGGGGGCAGGAAGAAAGAGAGAGGGGGGCAGGAAGAAAGATGTATTCTGGTCCTCCTCCTACCTCTTTGGCCTCTCATTCTCAGGCTCTTTTGCGGGCTCTTCCTCTGCCTCCCACCCGCTAACCATGGGAGTTCCTCGAGGTTCAGTTCTAGGTCCCCTTCTATTCTTCATCTATACCTATTCCCTTGAAGAACTCATTCACTCCCATGGCTTGGAACTTGGCATGAACTGCCTCCCTCTCAGTATGTCAGACCACCACTCTCTCCACCTTCAAAGCCTCATTAAAATCCTTATTAAAGTCCTCTAAGGGGCCTTCCTTCCCCGATTAAGCCCTCTTTCCCAAAATCCCTCTCTCTTCTGCATCACCCTCACACTTGGATCTGTACCCTTTAGGCACTTGATATTTAGCCTACTCTCAGCCTCACAGCACTTACGTATTTAGCCATAATTTATTTATTTCCATTTATAACAATATCTGTCTCCCACTCTAGACTTACCAGCCTCTTGTGGGCAGGAAACATGTCTAACAACTCTGCTGTACTGTGTTGTATTGTACTCTCCCAAGTGCTTAATCCACAGCAAGCACTCAATAAATTCCCTAGATTTCAAGGCACTCAAATCAACTCTCCACTCCCTCCCTAACCTCACTGATCTCCTTCTACAGCCCAGTCTGCACACTTCACTGCTATAACGCCAACCTCAATCTCATCTAGCTCACCGCCAACCCCATACCTATGTCCTCTCTTGTGCCTGGAACTCCCTCCCCCTTCACATCTGAAAGACCACCACTCTCGCCATCTTCAAAACCCATCTAAAATCACATCTCCTCAAGAGTCCTTCTGTGACTGAGCCCTTATCTTCCTACCCGCCTTCTCCTCTGCATCGCCTAGGCACTTGGCTGGGTACTCCTTAAGCACTCTGATACTCACCCCCAGCCCCACATTACTTACACACTACTATTTCCCCTATCTGTAATTGTGTTTAATGTCTTATCTCCCCATGAAGACTGTAAGCTCCTTGGGGGCAGGGATTGTGTCTACCAACGTTGTTCCATTGTACTTTCCCAAGCCTTAGTACACTGCTCTGCACACAGAGAACATTCACCAAATACCACTGATTGATTGGGGTAGAGGCAATCAGGTCAGGTCATAATTTGTAGTTCAGAGCTGGGAGGAGGCAGGGTTGGGGGGTTGTATCGGATAGGCGCCACGTTCTGATTCCGCTTCTCTCCCACAGACTGGCCCCCGCCCCCGGCCTCATGGGACCCCAGGCAGCAGGACCCATTCATGCTCCTTAGTCCTTGATTTTTTACAATTTTGTTCAGGGATACAACAAAGCGCTGGTGAAACTGAAACTGAAGAAAACCAAGATAGATGATCTTTATGGTCCCGAATTGCAAGACAAGGACTTGTAAGACTCTTTTTCCCATTTTTCTCTGTCTTCCCTCTCTTAGTCTAGTTTGAGAGAATTGGGTGAGTACTCTTCACTAGACTGGAAGTTCCTTGGGGGCAGGGATCACGTCCATCAACTCTGTTGTAGTGTACTCTGCCAAGGGCTTGGCACAGGCCTCTGCCCTCTGTAAGCACGCAACAAATACCATTGATCGATTCATGGGAACCACAAAGGCTGAAGGGTCTTGCCAGCCGCTCATCCCCACTGACCCGAGTGTAAACCCTCACTTCTGAGTTTATCTGGCCCTCTGCATCTGTTTTCTTATCCCTAAGCCTCTGGCCGTGGGCATGCAGTTTACCATCATCACTGGACTCAGTGATGGCTAACTCTTACATCCCGCTCACAGGTCCTGAACAGGTAAGGTTGTTACAGTCGCAGCAAAACGAAAAGAAATAGAATTTTTATCCTCAGTTCAGAACTGTATCTGTTGGTCGGTAGCGGCTGCTACCGCTGCCTCTCTCTTCCCATCCCGGGGCTGACTGGCTCATTGCGGGGCACGATCCTCCAACTCATCTGTTTTTCTCAAAAGGAAGGAAATGGAGGATTTGGCTTCACTCTCTGGAAAAGGAGTCATGGACGAAAAGGTAGGACCCCCCCACCCCCCACTTTCATTTTCCTAAAATAACATCTGAGGCTTTGGAATCCATTGCTTCAGACAAAGCTTTCAAAATGACTCCCCCCCGAAATACCGCTGCCCCATCCCTCCCTGGGGCTTGGGACCTGCCGTCCGGTTGAGTGCTCAGCCCAGCTGCGGCCCGCTCCGGGCTGGGTGTCTGGAATGGGTGGGCAGCACCCGGGACCCCCTAATGGCACAGCTCCCGGGCTCGATTCCAGCGGAGGGCAAAGAGAGAGAGCAGCTGAAGGAGCGGAACTCCTGCCCCAGACAGGAGTGCCCCTGCTTATGCCCATACTGGTGCTCTTGTTCTTCCCCAGGCCCTACACAGATCGAGGGCTGGCCCTGGCATCTGGCAAGGGCTGGGTCTCCCCTCCTGGTCCAGGATTAGGCTGCGGGCTGCTTTCCCCAAAGCTTGGGCTGCTCAGCCACACGGAGGAGCAGGAGACCCCACCTGAAGCTCCCTAGACCTCTGCCCAGAGGGAAGGCGCTGTCCCCAGCTCGGAAGTGTGAAGTGGTCACCGTTAGGTAACTGAGGAGCTACGGCCTGGGCCTAGGGCTGCAGGGGCTTGGCTGCTGGAGTCAGCCTCCATCTCCCTGCATGAGTCAGGCACCCTTTAACTGCAGGGCCAGGTGGCCGCTTTAGGCCAAGACCAGGTTCAGAAAGCAGGGTAGCACCACACACCTCCCAACCCGTGGAAGGTTGGGGGTGCCCCGGCTGGGTTCTCTGCAGGGACTGTGGCCACACGCATCATTTTTATCACCCTTTCAGTTCAAGGATGGGGGCTGATACCTTTGTTTTCTGGGACTCCAGCTGCTGCCCCTTAGGTTGCCAACCCCTGGAGGGCAAGGGCCCATTTCTGCCCTTTCTTTGCCCTCTCTCCGGGGCTTAGCGCAGGCCCCATGGGAAATAAAAACTGAGGTGGGTGAATGCCCACTGCCTTCTTGTCCCCGCCCCTTGCAGCTATGCCTGTCTTGCATAACTTGTACTTCCCAAGCGCTTAGTACAGTGCTCTGCACACAGTAAGCGCTCAATAAATACAATTGATTGATTGATTGATTGCATCAAGCCAAACTAGGTTCTCTGGTGAGGGAGGGAGGAGCAACAGTAGTGGTGGCAGCCAGAGTCTAAGGTGCCAAGGAGTCTGGGGAAATAAAGGCTGTAACTAAGCCCCCCGTGCTTGATCTACGGGCCGGCAGACAATCAATCGATGGTATTTGAGTGTTTGCTGGGTGCAGAGCACTGTACTGACTGCTTGGGAGAGTACGGCAGAGTCAGTAGACCTGGGCAGAGAGGAGCGTTTGCTTCCTTGTGCCGGGGCACTTCCCTGTGGAAGCCCACTAATCCGGGTGGCGGAACTCTACCCTTCCCTCTCCTGCTTGACCAGAGCATTCAGAGCGCGATCCGGATGAAAAAGTGGAGAGACAGGCTTCAGCAGAAGTATTACTCTCTAGAAGAGCCAGCTGCTTTCCTGGACCACGCAGAGCCCGTCAGCCAGCAAGAATTCCAGCAGTAAGATGGTGGAGGAAGGAGGCCTTTTTGCAAGCAGAGAACTAGGAGCCCCTGGGGACCAATGTGGGATGGGAACTGTCCATCCTGATGAACTTGCATCCACTCCAGCACTTGGTACAGTGTTCAGCACAGAGAAGGCGTTAACAAATGCCTTTTATTATTTAAATGGAAGCTACTGCTCTGTTTCCTTTGTTTATTGGGGCAGATGCTTCTAGCCTCACTTTGGAACTGAATTATCAGAGGCCCAAGAGCCTGTCCCCTCACTGCCCAAGGAGGCTGGCTCTAAGAAAGGAGGAGGTCCGAACACCTAGGGCAGCTTTCATCTCTAAGCAGCTCTAGGGCACCCACCCCTCCAACAGGACCACTCACTCTGGACCCCCTGGTCAGTGACTATGAATCAAGCCCCCCCACCCCCCCAGCCCCAGCCCCACCTCCTCTGCCAGCCCTCTACAAGGGGAACAAGATGAGCAAGGGCCTGTTCGTTCAGCTGTGAGTTTCCAGGTGTCCAGAACTTCTGGCATTGGAGAGACCCCCAGGGGACGGAGTGGCTTTACCTGATTTCTGGATCAGCAGTTGGCGGCTTGGGAGTCAAAGGACGTGGGTTCTAATTCCGGCTCTGCCACTTGTCTGCTCTGTGACCTCGGGCAAGCCACTTAATTTCTCTGCGCCTCAGTTACCTCATAATAATAATAATTTTGGTATTTGTTAAGCGTTTACTATGTGCAAAGCACTGTTCTAAGCACTGGGGACCAGGTTGTTCCATGCGGAGCTCACAATCTTAATCCTCATTTTACAGATGAGGTAACTGAGGCACAGAGAAGTTATAAATGACTTGCCCAAAGTCACACAGCCGACAAGCAGCAGAGCCGGGATTTGGACCCATGACCTCTGACTCCCAAGCCTGCGCTCTTTCCACTGAGCCACGCTGCTGGGATTAAGACTGTGAGCCCTAGGTGGGACAACCTGATTACCTTGTATCTACCCCAGTGCTTAGAACAGTGCTTGGCACATAGTAAGTGCTTAACAAGTATCATAATATTTATTATTATTATCATTAATCAGTGGAAAGAGCACGGGCTTTGGAGTCAGAGGTCATGGGTTCAAATCCTGGCTCTGCCCACTGTCAGCTGTGTGACTTTGGGCAAGTCACTTAACTTCTCTGGGCCTCAGTTACCTCATCTGTAAAATGGGGATTAAAACTGTGAACCCCATGTGGGACAACCTGATCACCTTGTATCCCTCCAGCGCTTAGAACAGTGCTTTGCACATAGTAAGCGCTTAACAAATGCCATCATCATTATTATTATTAGCAGGACGAGGGGGGCTGGGGAGAGGAGAGCCTGAGAGCATGCACACACACACATACACACCCACCCCCATGCATGCTGGGGATAGGAGAGCTGAAGCACGTGCACTTCCCCTGACTCCACCAGACAGCCGCTCCGTCTGTCCAGAGGAGCCCCAACAGAAAGGAGGAGAGCATGGAATTGGGGGCAGTGTTGGGCTTCAGCCTTCTCACTTCAACATCTGACCACATTCCAGGCTCTTTTTATACATGACCGAGCTGGAGAAGCAATTACACTACCTCAGTTCCAAGCTGAACCACGTGATGAAGAAGATCTCTGCCACTAATGAGGCAGCCACAAAGACGTGAGTGAGGTACGTCCCGAGGATGGCAGCCCCACGTCTTTTCCCTGAGGCTGGGGGTCTGAGAGGGTGCTAGGAATCTCTCTGGACTCGGTTGGCCCGTACTTCCAAGGGTGTCCCGAAAGGCTTTGCTCCTTTCACCGCTCATCCCATGAGCACAAGGAAACGGTCCCAAATGGTAAAGACTTGGGCATCCAGACCCATTTCATTTTGGCTCGTGGGTAGAGGGGGACATGGCAGAGCCATGGCAGAGCCCTCGTGTGCCATGGTCACACAGCTGACCACGTCAGTGACCAGAGCATGCTGCCTGCTTCCTACTTTACCCTGGCTCTGCTTGGCCCCAGCTAGATGCTCTAGACACATCCCCGGGCTTAATAGGGGTTCTGTCAAGAACCAGAGAAATTAAAGCGGGAAAGATGCCAGCTAGGTATAAGACCAAATTTCCAACGAGCTGAGGCTGCGGGGGTCCTGGAAGGATGGAGGAAGCTGGGGGCAGGAGGGGAGGTAGCGGCGGGGGCTGGATGCCCACCACGGCAGACTCCATTTTCTCTGGTAACTGGGCTCCAAGGCAACTGTAATTCCGACTCCTGTGGCTGGTCTTGCTAAGGTAAAGGGGCCTTTCCAGCTGATCGGTTCCTGCCCTCAGGAAATTTTTTGGCTTTCAGTAGCAGTGGAATGAGACCACAGAGAAACCATTCATTTCTGGTCGGCCCAACTGTTCAAGCAAATTGGAACTCTCTCCAACTATGGGCCAGGGCCTCCCTCCGATGCTGCAAACTGCTCGTCAGACCGACATCAAATCCATCCCTCGCGCATAACCCAGCCGACAGGACACGAGGAACTATGCCAGTGAGCGGAACGGAACTCTCTGCTGTCTTCTGGCAGAAATGGTGGGGGTGGTGTCAGTGAGCAGGGCGTCCTTCAGGGTGGGAGGACAGTGGTCCAGGAACCCAGGGGAGAAAGTGAGCAAGGGGGAGGATGGATACAGCCAGCCCCACCCCCCGACTGTACTTCCCTTGGGTCCGGCATCAGGGTGGGTGCCGTAAGTCCCTCTCTTCCCCGCCATGCCTGCAGGCAGACCTCGGTGCCAGGCCAGTGGGACACCTACTGCTCCCGCCCCAGCTTCCAGGGTAGGGGCCAGACTTCCCACTGAGCAACTCCAGGCCCTGCAGACTTCACAGGAAGATGGAAGCAGCCCCCTCGCCTCAAGCCAAAGAAAGCAGCCAGATGACCCGTGGTGGTGGTCTGCCACCACCACTGAAACCACCCCCTTGTTGGGGGCCCTACAAAGTCAAGGCTTCCCAAAGAAGTTCCCTGAATAAAGTGCTTCACAAACATTTCCTCCTGCTCCCAGGCACGAGAGAAAAGCCTGAGGTCCAGAATGGACGTGGACCACCACTGATTTAAACTTCAGAAATCCTTCTAAACCAGGAATCCCATCAGAGCCCGACCTGTGATCTGACGCTTCAAAGCCAGTAGGGCCCCTGGGGTTTTGGTCTAGTAAAATGACCAAAGTTGATCATCACTCTTGTTGCTGCTTTAATCGCCCAGTTTTTTTTTGGGGGGGCAGCTCTGCGCCCCCACTGGGTGTGGATCACCAGCCACTGACTGATGGGGGGGGGGGGGCGGGGGGCAAGCTTGAGGCCCTCAGAGGGAGCGATCCAGGGTGGTGGGATGCAGGTGACTTGGGCTCAAGAGGCCCGACCCTCCTGGAGAGGAAGGTGGAGGACCTAGCCGGGAAGAGGCATCCTGGAGCTCCAAAAGGGAGGGGGGAAGGAAGGATAGGGCGGGGCAGAGACAGCTACTGGTTGGGTCTATCCTCTCCAGGAGATATGTGAATTCAAGAGGGAGGAAAGCCACTGGTCTCCAAGCCACTTTGCCTGAGGACCGGGTGACTTTGAGGGCAGTCCTGCAGGCTGACCCACAATTCCCCAGAGGGCCTGACTACCGCTCGGGCACCCCTGGAATTAGAGCTGCTACCAATCAACCAGTGCTTATTGAGCACCTGTATGCAGCAAGTACTGTACTAAGCACTTGGGACTGCCCAAGAGAATCAGCAGACATGACTCCTGCCTCCTAAAGAGCTTACAAGCTAGTGAGGGAGACTCTAAAATTACAGATAGGAATGAAAAGGGGATACGTGTACTTTTCCAAGTGCTTAGTACAGTGTGATCTGCACACGGTAAGCACTCAACCAAGACCATTCATTGATTGATTGATGCTCAAGAGCTGGGCAGGGAAGATACAGATACAGGTGCTTGGGAAGGTGATGCTTAACAGCCAGCAGCAGTGGGGAGTTGGGGGTAACGGAAGCTGGGGAGAGGAGAGATTAACTGGGGGAAAAGCCTCCTGCATTAGTTGATTTCAGAAGGGCTTGGACAATGGTGAGAGTGGTAGTCCGACAGGTGAAGCGGGGAGGGGATCCAGGAAGAGGGGAGTGTGAGCAAGGGGTCAACGTTGAGAGAAATGTGAACAAGGCAGTGAAATGGGAGTTGACCAGACTGCTGTCATCTCCTGGCCCTGAGCCCATTTGCTGACGTTCTTACAAGGAGCTTCAAATTGCCCACTCAGGGCACTTCTGTGATCTGAAACCAATCTGTTCCCCAAGGTTCTTTAATCCTCCAAAACCCCCATGAGGAAACTCCTCCCCGGCTGTCCTTCCCTTAGCCCGATGAGCCTTTCCACAGTCTCTCTCGGGACACCCTTGCAGCTGCCTCTCCCTGGGATTCCATGATGCCTCCCCAACCCCTGTGCCCAGCAGTGGTCAGAGCCTCTCAGTCCACTCTGTCCCAGCGGGGGCCCCCTGTGTCCCCATGATTGGGCAGGGGAAGCAGCGTGGCCTCCTGGAAAGAGCACGAGCCTGTGGAGTCAGAGGACATAGAAGTTTTCATCCTGGCTTGGCCACGAACCAGGCTGTATGACCTTGGGAGAGTCATTTAACTTCTCTTAGAAGTACCCTCGCTTCCCTTATCTGCAAAATGGGAATACCTGTTCTCTCTTGGTTGTCTTGCACCTAGTGTTTAGTACAGTGCTTGGCTCATAGCACTTAGACACCACCATCATCAGGGGCCACGAGAGGGGCACTCTGCCAGGACAGAGTGGCAGAGAGGGGCTCCCACTACAGCTTTCTGCAGTCCCTCTCCCCTGATGTGTAAACAGGAAACACAGGACAATAAGGATTAAGGAACTTTTATTACAAAACTCTATACAGTGAAGTGGCAGACAAAACAATGCAATTCTAGCCGGTGGATGCACATATCTCTATCATGTCGACATATGGAGACAGAGAGCTATTTCTATATAGTTTCTACTTGAATCCAGGTGAAATTCTGTGACATCCCCAAATGCCTAATTCTACCAACTACTGGTCAACAAGGACACCCATAACACTAACAGCATAACCAGTTGCCAGGCAGGCTTCACTATTCTTCGTGGCAGCAGCAAGAGCCACAGCCAAAGAATACACACGCCAGGGAGTGGCTGTTAGCTCCCACGGGAAACCAGGTGGCTCGCTCACTTAGAAAAATAGGGGAATCAGATCCATCTACACATTAAAAAGGAGGAATATATTATTTCAAACATTTAACTAGTGCATACTGACATCCGGCCTGTGGCATACCTAGAACACATGCATTCAGGTCCAACGACATAGAGTGCACACTGGTGTCGATGCAGGGAGAGACCCATGTCCATGGCCTGACAGAAACCTGACTGACAAGCACAGCGACGGCACCCCAGGGCCAGATGAAAGGGTTAAACGGTCTCGGGTTAGTTTCCAAGCTCACTTCTCTAGGTATGCTACGGATCATCTTGCGGAAGAAAAAAGGAAACCATCAAAACATGGCAAATTCGAGGGCTTCTCTTCAAATTTGCAAACCACATGCCCACCGTCACATTGAAAAAAACCAAAAGCAACAACAGAACACAACAAAAACCCAATAAGAAAAAAGAAGAGGGTTTACATACATACGCACGCACGCAAACACACGCACGCACACACAATTCAAAGCACTAGAAATCCTACTCACTTTGAACACATTCCATGTGCTTACGGAACAGTCCCGTGAGTGTGAGAAGGACTGTGCTCTCACTCCTTGTGCCGGCCATGGCGGGGGTGGAGAAGTCCTTTTGGGGTCTTTCCTGCAGCAAGCAGTGCCGACCGGAGCTTGTCAGAAAGCCCTGTGGGAGGGCCCACAGCTGGCTTAGCACTGCAGAAAGCGCCAACGAGCGCATGAACGAATCAACACTTGGGACTGGTTTTGCCTGACCGCAGCCCGCCATTAACGACTGCTGGGCGGCCCAGCACAGGTGGATGAGACGATTGTTGAGCACGGAGGGGACCGCCGCCCAAACAGCGGCGGGGAAGCGCTGGTCCACCGGGGGCTGGGTGTGACCAAGGAGAGGATCTGCGAGAAACCCCCAGGCCGGACCACTGCTCTCTCTGTTCTCTGGGATGCGGTGGGCGGGATTTGGAGACCCCCCACTGCCCCCAACACCGGGCACCGAGGGACTCCGAAGCTGCAGTGATATTAGCCCTTGTTCCGACAGTCGCGTCGGGAACGGGAGAATTCTGTGGTGGACCAAAGCCGGCCGGGGCCCGGTAGAACCAGCCTGGCCCGGGCGCCATCCACTCTCCCCTACACTGAAGTTATTAGCAAGTCTCTGCATACCTTCTGGAGGGAAGAGATGCAAGAGATCCAATTTAGACCAACCGGTCACCACTCGGGCATGAAACACTGACCGAGAAGGAGGAACACCAGTAACAGAAGTCCGGAGGCAGGTAGGTGAGATGCCGATTCAGTTTTCCAAATTTTCCGGGAGCGTGGAGGTGGGTTTCTTGTCGTGCTAAGCACAGTCACTCGCCAGTCTGCCTGAAAGCCACCTGCCCCCAGGAGCTGTGGCCGCTGAATAGCTGAGCATTCTGTGGGTTTGAGGACCCATCGCTTCTGGGGAAGGATATCAGACTTACTTCACCGGCAGGACGTGGGCCGAACGCTGTTCCCTAGCCGGGCTGGAAGAGGAATTTCAGTTCGGTTTTTCGACAGGCCACAGAACCCAGTTCACTCCACGGCTTCATTTCTGTTGGCTTTTCTCTCACTCTGCCTGTTGTTCTGGTAGTAAGAAAAGGCAACCGGGGGAGTTTGACACGGCATGAAGATCTAGATCTTAAGTATTCTTCAACAATGCCAAAATGTTGGTAATACAAAGCTTGTAAATTTCCGAAGTCCTCAACAGATGAAAGGATAAAGTTCTAGTCTTTTTGCAAATGGGATGGAACAGTAATATGATACACAGAAGGGAGCGGCATGTCTGCTAGAGGGGGAGGCAGGTGAAGGGAGAACGAGAGCATGGTCTCCACTGACTTGGGGCATCTGACCTGGTCCCGAGAGTGAGCCTGCTTTGCCCTTGGATTAGAACCAGTGGCGGCCCCAAGACCAAGTGTACAGAGCCGAGGCTTTGGATAGTGCAGGACAAAAGGAACTCAAGCACCAGGTAAACATACACGAAATCAACCCCAGGCAAAATCTCTCTCTCTCTCTCAAACCTGCACACCCCTCCCAACACACACATACGCTCACGCTCGCAAACACACACACGCACTCACACGCACTCTCACACATACACACACACACACACACGCACACACACACGCACGCACAAAACGTCTGGGAAGCCGATGGGCTTTTTTGGGTGTTGGTGAAGCAGCATTTAGATCGACTTGTAAGAATCTTGCTTGCTGATGAGAACTTCAAGGAGCCTGAGCTTGGCCTTAATTTTCTTATACTCCCTGTACTCTTCTTGCATCGGAGCACGGTCTTCCTTCTGGGCGGTCCTGGAAAAATACAAAGCGACACTTTGGAAAAGGCAGCGGGGGTCTCTCGAGCCCACAGAACCCACAGGCTGGGTTAGAGAGGTCCTGCTTTGGAGGGCCGAGTCTATGGCAAGAGGCAGAATTCGTGCCCCCCTCCCCCCATCCCGCCCCCGCTTCTGCTCTGTGGGACTTTAGGGCAGAAAGGCATATGTCTAGGGGATCCTTTCCGCCATCACACACCATGACACTCCAAATTTGGTTTCTATGACCGCCACGGGAGGGAGCTGTGCCCCCACACCCAAAAGCTCCGGGAGGCCCAAGCCCAAGAACCACTTGGTTACATCACTTCTTCACCAAGGATCCTTTGGAACAACATTAGACACTACCTCAAATCCAACTCTTGCCCTCAGGCCTTTCTTCAATATCCATGCCAGCTCACTGAGGAGGAATTTCCAGTCTGTCAGCTCCCAGTTTGGAGCAGTTGGGAAATGGCCAGTTTCTCCTGCTGCCAATTCTACCGACTGAGGCTGCTGACCTAATTCCCCAACGTGTGAACGCACACCGCAACCTGTCATGACCACCTACTCCCAACTACCACACCCAGTTTTCTCTCACTGATGTCCCAAGCCTCCCGTCCTCCCTACCGATACCCAACCCCACCTGCTCCCCACCCTTTGGCTCCACATACCTGGGGCTTCTGAAACCCCTGTGCCCTAGTGAGCAAACATCCCTCCATCCTACACCTTTTCCTGGCCCATCACTCCTCCTCCTCATCAAGAGGATGAGGATTAGAGAAGCAGCATGGCTTAGTGGAAAGACCATGGGCTTGGGAGTCAGAGGTGGATTCTAATCCCGGCTCCGCCACTTGTCTGCTGTGTGACCTTAGGCAAACCACTTAACTTCTCTGGGCCTCAGCTACCTCATCTGTAAAATGAGGATTAAGACTGTGAACCCCATGTGGGACAACCTGATTACCTCGTATCTACCCCAGTGCTTAGAACAGTGCTTGGCACATAGTAAGCACTTAACAAATACCATCATTATTATTACCAAGGATACCTGGCTCAGCTCGGCCAACCCTTCATGATGCCCTGTCACACTCTCCCGAGGGGGTGGGGCTGGGGTAGGGATGGCCTTTGCCTTCTCACACTCCTAATGCTGCTTTTACACCACCTCTCATCTGCACAACATCCAGATCCCACAACAAGTACCTCGGCCACCCACTCTGTCTTCTTCGAGTTGCCATCACCTACTGACCTCCTGGTCCCACCTCCACATTTCCAACAGATTTTCATGTCATGGCTTCATTAACACTGTCCTCTCCTATCTTTCTGGATGCTATTTTTCAATCTCTTACACGGTCTCCCCGTCTGCCTCCTACCCTCCAACTATGAGAGTCCCTCGAAACTGAGTTCTGGGTCCCCTTCCATTCTCCATCTACATCCGCTCATTTGGAGAACTAATTTTCTCCCGTGGCTTCAACTACTTCTTCAACTACTTCTCCCATGGAGAAGCAGTGTGGCTCAGTGGTAAGAGCACAGGCTTGGGAGTCAAAGGTTGTGGGTTCGAATCCCGGCTCCACCACTTGTCAGCTGTGTGACCTTAGGCAAGCCATTTAACTTCTTTGTGCCTCAGTTACTCCATCTGTAAAATGGGGATTAAGACTGTGAGCCCCACGTGGGACAACCTGATCACCTTGTATCCCCCGCGGCGCTTAGAACAGTGCTTTGCACATAATAAGCGCATAACAAATACCATTAAAAAAAGAAAAAAAAACTACCATCTCTATATGGATGATTCCGAAATCTACATCTCCAACCCATATCTCTCTCCTTCTCTGCAGTCTCGTGCTTCCTCCAGCCTTCAGGACATTTTCAATTGGGTGTCCTGTTGACACCTAAAACTAAACATTGTTCAAAACCAAACTCTTCCCACCCAAACCCTGTCCTCCCCATCACTTTAGTCACCATCCTCTCTGTCTCACAAGTTTGAAACCATGGCGTTATCCTCAGCTCCTATATCATTCAACACATACCCAAATCCTGTCTTGGTTCTATGAGAGCCATTCCCCAGCGGCCTGACATTTGCCCTCAACTCACATCACTGCCCAGCAAGGGTGCCAATCAATTGAATCGATTGAGCACTTACTGTGTGCAGAGCCCAAAACTAAGTAAGCACCTGGGAGTGGGCCGATGAAGCTCCAGCTTCCAGCCAACCGTCATCTCTCTGGAAGGGGCCAGCCAGCCCACCCACAGCCGTGCGCCCCTGAACTGAGGCCCCTGCTCTCCGAGACCAAGGGACGCAAGGGTGGGGGTAGGAAGGGTGTAGACCAATTACGGCCCTCCCCACCCCCAGCCTTACCTCAAAAGGGCCCCAAGGTGGGCCAAGCCGCCTAGTTTAGGTGGGGTGGGGGTGGGTGCCTGACCGAAACGTGGGACCTGAGAGAGTCGATGACCTGCAGAGCCCCATGGGGGCGAGGCCTCAGAATTTGGGGAATCTGTAGCTCTGCAGCCCCAATCTCACCAGAGGAGCCAACGCTCCGGATCTCACGCCCCTGTGGCCCACCCCCCGACGCCACTGGCTCCTTCCCGCCCCATTCATGTCCGGTTGGCAGGAGGGCTGGGGGGTCCATCCACGCATAGCGCTCTCGTTTCGTTTCGGCCCTGTTCCGGGAAGAGTCCAAGGACTTGGTCTGGCCCCAGGCCGTCACACGACGTGGAAAACGGTGAAGGCGCCACCCAGTGGGGAAGAGCTTCACCGCTGGTTCAGCGATTCCTGCGTCAGCGGACCAACCTTCCGTTCTGCTGATAAAACGCTTCTTCAAACTCCCGCAGCATTTTGCGGAGCTTCTTCTTTTCAGCTTTGGCTTTCCAAAGTTGCTCCAGTAATTCGGGCCTGAAAAGCAAATCGGGAGACAGCACCCCATTATCCTTGGACATTACCTCCCTGCCCCCGTCCTCCCCTTGAGGAGACTGAGAGGCTCCTGGGGACCACCTTGGGTCACATCCACTCAGCAGACTGGGAGAGTTGCTAGGCGGAAATATCATTCCCAGTTGAAAGCTCAAGGAAGACATCCTCCAGGGACAGGCAGAGCAAGAGCAACCACCTGGGGCAACAGTGGGGAGACGGCTGGTCATGGTTCGTTTTAAAAGAAGCAGCGTGGCTCAGTGGAAAGAGGTCATGGGTTCAAGTCCCGGCTCTGCCACTTGTCAGCTGTGTGACTTTGGGCAAGTCGCTTAACTTCTCTGTGCCTTAGTCACCTCATCTGTAAAATGGGGATTAAGACTTTGAGCCCCCCGGGGGACAACCTGATCACCTTGTAACCTCCCCAGCGCTAAGAACAGTGCTTTGCACACAGTAAGCACTTAATAAATGCCACACACACAAAGAAATAAGGTGGCTCCAGACGTTCAGCCTGAAGCCACTTGGTCACCGCCACCACAGGGCACACTGCTGCCCAGAGGACAGGGGCAGATGAAAACCAGGAAGCACCTGACCCCGCCGCTTGGTGGAAGGGGATCCCTGCAACAGTCAAACATCAATCACTGAGCCACCAATTATGCCCTTGAGACTGTAAGCACCATGTGAGCAGGGAGTATGTCGACCAACTCTGTTGTGCTACCCTCTCCAGCAATTAGTACAGTGCTCTGCACACAGGAAGTGCTCCATCAATAGCAAGAAATACCAGAAAGCGTCCAGACGCTGTGGACACCCACGGCCACTCGTGACTATGTGGGCATCTTGGTAAATGTGGGGTATCGAGGACTTTCCTGAATGAGAGACCTGGCCACGGGCCCGACTGGCCCCTCGGATGGGTCTTTCCTCCACAGACACCTGATCGGTTCTGGGAAACTGTTACTTACACAGACGTTGCCCGGGCACTGGACAGGCGAAGGTCCAGAGCCAATTTTTCTTGACTCTCCTCAACATCAGATTCAGAATTTTCAACAGAACTTGAAAAGGACTTCCTCGGCTCCATGGTTCTCAAGACACGACTCAACTTCTTTAGATTGACTCCCTGCTGCTGCTGCTCCTCCTCCTCCTCCTCCTCCTCATCCTCCTCCTCCTCTTCCTACAGAGACACCAGGAAATAAACAGGTCACACATAAGCCACGCTTGCCAACTGGAGCTTTCAAGCAGCAGGTGGCAAAGAAATACCTTAATTTCTTCAAAGAAGTGAGCTGTCTCTCCTTCTATGATTGGCTGCAGCACCTGACCCCGCCGCTTGGTGGAAGGGGATCCCTGCAACAGTCAAACATCAATCACTGAGCCATCAATCACGCCCTTGAGACTGTAAGCCCCATGTGAGCAGGGAATATGTCGACCAACTCTGTTGTGCTACCCGCTCCAGCAATTAATACAGTGCTCTGCACACAGGAAGTGCTCCATCAATAGCAAGTGACTGACTGAATCCCAGAGCTTCCTAGAACTGCTTCTGCCATGGCACGGGAAATGGGCTGTTTTAACAGTCTTACACACAGACAAGACAAACAAGCTGGCTGTTTCCTGTCTTCCTCTGATCTCCTCTTTTTTGCCTATTGACCACCCTCACCACAATTACCACTCTCCTAGGATTAACCAAGCACTTGCTACATGCTGGGTCAACCCAAGGCCAACCTGCAGACCCAGTCTTGGGGCATTCACAAATTCTACTTGGTGGGGGAGGTAAATATCCTAAAGGACAGACTTTTCCCAAGCAAAGCCACGGAGGCCAAACAGCTACACCAAACAGTGACTCCAACCAGAGAACAAAGCCTGAGTTTCTGAAGGAGAAGAAGGGTTTACTTCGCTTACGAGGATGGGGATGGTGCTGGCCCTGGTCAGCATCTGCTTCACGAGTCGGTATCGGTCATAGAGAGGTTTGACGATGTGTCTCTCTTCTCTAGTCACCTGAAACAAAGTGCGGGGAGGAGAGGGGATGGGGAGGTCAGCCCACTGGCAATGGTCATTCAAAGCTGAAAATGCTCCACGGGCTTCAAACACCAAGGTAATCCTTTCCCAGGATTCAAGAGTGGCTTAACTAGGAATAATTGCCGCAGCATCCCCTGGCCTGGCTCGTCTGGATTTCAATCACCGGGGTGGACTGCAGCTCCCTCACCTGGCCTATTAGTGGTCCCCTTGGGAATCAGCAAAAGTTTGGGGACTCTGGCATTCGATTCAACAGTACGGGGCTCCCACAGTCCCAACTGGGTGGCCCTGGGGCTTAGCCATTTGGGACCTGGCAGTGTGAACCCAGGGATTTAAAGTAACAATCCTACACACTGGCTAACTAGCAAAAATTTAGCTGATTGGGTGGAATAACCTCTTAAAAATGCGGATTTAGGCATTTTTGTTAACTGACATAGGTGAGTTGCTGGTTTTGTACAAAATTGGCATGTGGTGATCTCAGCCAGACTGAGACAGTTTTCTGGAAATACTTCCACATCTGCGTCCATATGACACCCCAGGCAGTAGTAGCGGGGTAGAAGTCACACCTCGGTCTTGTTACAGCAGAGCACAGCAGTTCACTTCAGCAAGAGAAAGATAAGTCGGATGGACAGAGAGGCAGACATTACCGGTCTCCCATGCTGACTTTCATAGTAGAGGAGGCTTTTCTGGAGAGAAGCTTTCTCTTCGGCCATTTGATCTTTGGTCATTTTCTAAAAGAAAAGAATAGCTCACATTGGCACTGGGCAGCAGGGCTCTCCAGGGACCCTCAGTGCTCCCAGAAGCCCAGCACCCAAGCTGGCACAGATCAGATGGACTGGATTTGAGGGGGTGGGGGAGGAAGAGAGACGACACATGGGCCTGCCTGCTCCCCTGGCTCTTGTAGGGCGTCACCCTGTTCCAGTCTCAACTTCACGGGGAATTTCTGCCACTCGATCCCTCTTGCGCCATTTTGTCAACTCACAGGAAAGTCTTTGGGCCGGCGGGGCCAAAAATGGGGGCTGGCCTTCAAGGAGGAGGCCATGGGTACAAGGCAGGATAGGTAGCAGTCTCATCTATCTTTTCCTGGCAAGTCTCCCTCCACATCAGAGCCCTGCTTCAACACTTTGGGAGAATCTGGGAATCTGGAGCAAATGCTAGAATACATTCTCATTGGATACCCAGTACAAACAGACTCCACCAGCCTCAGTAAGGGAAACTCAACAACAGTCTGAAGGGGTGGCTATTTAGGGCTTCCAGTTTCTCTCAAATCGAACAGAAAACTGTGACAGGTCTGACAGGCAGCAGGCCCAATGAAAACCAGCATGACCCTCCCCAGCCCCCCAGCCGCTCCCTCATCTATCAGGCACTGTGTTTCAGACAGTCTAGAGAGCTCTACAACTGCTCTAGAGCGGGATGTGAGGCTGGATTACTTTAATGTCCTCTGGGAGGCTTCTCTCAACACGCTTTTCCTTCAGCTTCTTCAGGATCAGTTCAAGAGTGGCTTCTTTAGAGGGCTTCCTCTCCTTCTGGGTGACTCTGGGCTCGTCTCGGTTTCCTTCACTGTCATGGCCAACGCAAGAGCCAAAGCTCTTCGGAAGAGTGTTACTGCGTGGGCGGGTTTGAGGCACGAATTCTCCCTCTGAGGTTCTGTGCTTGGAATCTGCATGTCACAGCCCCATAGGAAAGAGACTCATTAGGGTTGTAACCAAACGTGTCCAACCAGGGCAGAACAGGCCAGCCAACCCGGGAGTCAGCTTCGGCTACCCCCACACACCGTCCACGGACTGGTCAGAGCTCGACTGGGGCTGAGAGACCCAAGACTCACCAAGGAGCCATCGACATGTTGATCCTTGTCACTGGGTCGGCCCGCGCCTCTCCTCTCTTGCTCAAAACTCAGAAAATCTGGACAACCCCGAACTCAAACTCAATCCCGTGAACTTTCAAAGCATTCACAGCAGGAGACATAACCTCACCAACTCAATCTCCACCAGAAACCTGTGCTTAGAAACTGTTCTATGGAAGGGTTGTACTGATCAGTCAAAACCCAAGGCCCGTGTCTTGATCGGAGGAATAATTCACCAAGCTTTGTCCTTAAGGGCAAGTTTTGACTCTCTTCCCTTCCCCCACCCCCAGCCTTGGTTGGGAATTAACGGGCTCAGCTCTCAGAGGATTTGGGGATATGTGACCAGGAGCATAATCTGACCCCGGGGCTCAGCGACCAGATGCTGAGTTTAAAAGCACTGGAGGCTGTCTGTACTTTCCTCCAGCATGGCTCAGTTTTCCATGAGGACAGAGGAAAACAACCTGCCACCTCACTGGAGGAGGAGGAATCACCACAAATTGTTTCCAAGGGTTCTTAAGTTGTCAGGTGAGTTTCAGAAACTCCACAATCCCATCCCCAACAAAAAACATCCCTTTCTCAAATGCTGCTCCAACATTTGATACCCATGTCCATCGCCCTTGCTAGTTGTTCCAGACATTTAAACTCCCTCCTCAGGTCCCCTGTACCCCTCATCCCTTTACCCCAATAACCTGGCCACCTACTTCATTAAGAAAATTACACTATCAGGCATGAGCTCCCTAAAATCTCCCCAGCCCCTCCCTCCTCCCGCCTCCTCTTCAATTCTCCCATCCTTCACAGCAAAATCTCTAGAGATCTCCAGCTTCCTCTCAAAATCCACCCCTTCCACCCGCGCATCTGACCCCATTCCACCGCACCTTATCAAAACTCTTGCTCCCTCTCTTCTTCCCTCCTTAAAAGCCATCTTCAACCATTCACTCTCCAACAGCTTCTTCCCCACTGCTTTCAAGCATGCCCTTATCTCCCCTAGCCTAAAAAAACCCTCCCTTGACCTCATGGCTCCCTCCAGTTATTGCTCCATCTCCCTCCTACCATTCCTCTCTAAACTCCTAGACAGGAGTTGTCTACACCAACTGTCTCAGATTCCTCTCCTCCAATTCTCTTCTTGACCCTCTCCAGTTTGGCTTCCATCCCCGTCACTCCACAGAAACCGCCCACTCAGAGGTCATCAATGATCTCCTTCTTGCGAAATCCAATGACTTCTACTCCATCCTAATCCTCCTCAATCTCTCAGCTGCCTTTGACACTGTGGACTGCTCCCTTCTCCTAGAAATGTTATCCACACTTGGCTTCACTGACCCTTCTAGTTCTCCTCCTATCTCTCTGGCCATTCATTCTCAGTCTCCTTCATGGGCTCCTCCTGTCCCTCCCACCCCTAACTGTGGGGATCCCTCAAGGTTAAGTTCTGGGTCCCCTTCTACTCTCCATCTACACCCACTCACTTGGAGAACTCATTCTTTCCCATGGCTTCAACTACCACCTCTATGCGGCAAATCTACATCTCCAGCCCTGACCTCTCTCCCTCTCTGTAGTCTTGCATTTCCTCTTGCCTTCAAGACATCTCTGCTTAGATGTCCTTCCGTCACCTCAAGCTTACATGTCCAAAACAGAACATGTTCCAGAACAACAACTCCTTGTTTTTGTCTCCTTGTCTCAAAAACTCCTTGAGAGAACGGAACAAAAACTCCTCACCACTGGCTTTAAAGCACTCCTCCCCTTTGCCCCCTTCTACCTCACCTCGCTACTGTCCTACTACAACCCAGCCCTCACAATTCGCCCTTCTAACGCTAACCTTCTCACTGTGCTTCAATCTCGTCTCTTTCCACCAAAACCTAGCCCACATCCTGTCTCTGGCCTGGAACACCCTCCCTCCTGAAACCTGACAATTACTCTCCCCCACTTCAAAACTTTATTCAAGGCATATCTCCTCCAAGAGGCCTTCCAAGACTAATTCCCCCACTCCACCTTCCCTCTTCCCCCGCTCCCCCCACTTCCCTCTGCGTCACCCTGACTTGCTCCCTTTGTTCTTCCCCCTCCCAGCACTGAAGTCCGTATCTGTAATTTATTTGTACTGATGTCTGTCTCCCCTGGCTAGGCTGTTTTAAGCTCATTACAGGCAAGAAATGAGTCTGTAACTCTCCCAAGCGCTTAGTACAGTGCTCTGCACACAGTAAGCAATCAATAAATATGACTGAATCAATGACATGTCTGATCCATGTACTAGGCAGGGAAAGTGGCAGTCGTCATTCAAATTCAGGAGCAGGATGGAAAAGGATGGATTTTCAAAACTGTCTCTTCCCTGAATGGCCATGACCGTCCACGTACTCGTTTGAACCGAACCACCCAGAAACAACCATCTTTTCTACCTTTAATTTGCTTCTTTAGTTTAGTGAGCTCGGTCATCCACTTCAACACCTTGGGATTGGCTGCTATGTCACTGTAGGAGGGCTAGGCGGGAAAGAAAATGAAGAACAGTTCACAAGTGCACAGGAAAAGCAGCAGCAGAAAGAAGTCCGCATCAACACGTGCTCTTTGCCCGAGTCAGCGATGGAGAATTGCTGCCCTCAGACTTGTAAGCCTTAATCCCTTGGCCCCCCAACTCCCCAAAATGCTTGTTTCATGATAACAAGGGCCAGCTGCAAAGACTCACTTTACTGTTCTTTTCTTTTTCAAATTGCTCCTCAAATTGTCTGATTTTCTTCTGAAGCTTCTTCACGAGCTGATAGGGTGTTTTTTCATCCCGTCTGTCATCTTTGGAGCTGAAGGACGCTCTCCGAGTCCTAAATGAGTTAAAAGTGAGGAGGGAGAAGGACTGTCCACTCCCACATGCAACACAGGTCCCAGTTGCCCACCCCATGCCCCAGAAAGAACAGATGGATAATGATAATAATAATAATGATAATAATGGCATTTGTTAAGCACTTACTATGTGCCAAGCACTGTTCCAAGTGCTGGGGGAGATACAAGGTAATCAGGTTGTCCCACATGGGGCTCACATTCTTAATCCCCATTTTACAGACTAGGGAACTGAGGCACAGAGAAGTGAAGTAACTTGCCCAAAGTCACACAGCTGACAAGTGGCGGAGCCGGGATTAGAACCCATGACCTCTGGCTCCCAAGCCCGGGCTCTTTCCACTGAGCCAAGCTGCTTTGGTTCACTGCCCTGTGCCTCCAGGCAGGCAGATTCCACTTCTGGGCCCCAGGCAACCACTGCAGAATGCTGGGGAGGGGGTTAGGGTCCGGGTCGGCAGCCCATCCATAGGTCAGAGGACCTCCTCCACCCCAGCAGAATCTACCCAGCTCTGTTCCGAGGAAGGGGGCAGAAGAGAAGTCTGCTGCCTCCCCAGGATCCCAAGACCAAAGAGAACTCCAGGTAATGTTCACTCTGGGACACCTTTCATCTAAAGGACAAGACCAAAACCATTCCAATTTTTTTTTAAATGGTACTTTTTGAGCACTTACTATATCCAGGCACTGTACTAAGTGCTGGATCATGAAGTCATCAGCTTGGATGGACACAATCCTTGTTCCAAATGAGGCTTGTGGTCAATTTCAATTTCAACAATTTTCTCTGCTCACTTTGCTCCATTTGCTAAGAGAACCAAAGTGGGACATGGGGCCGGCCCTCTCCAATTTCCACCTCACCTTCCAGTGCAATAATCTGGTTTGCCATTTACACTCTGAAGGACAGAGCACTTGGGTTTGGGGCCAGCCAGAGGTGGCAAGACCAAGAGTCTAACCAGCTCATCCATCACCTCCTCTCAATACCTGGAGAAGGGACAGGCAAGCCAGATTAGGCAGCCAGCATACAACCACGGCCTCCCTCGGCCTCCCTCAAGTGGTTCTAATTTCCCAGCAAGGAATTCTGCTCTTGAGACGCCCTACCTTGTCGCCACCTGCAAACCGACCAGGCTGGGCCTACCCACTGAGTTTTGGGACAAAGGAGGTGTACTGCCAGGGCTGTAAGCGTATCCCCCTGGGGCACCAGAACACGGGACGGAGACGTCCCCATTATTGGTATTGGAAAGATTCCAGCAACCGGCTTCTACGGGGCCATTCGTCCGCCTGAGCCTAGAATGGCCCGCCAAAGCCCAACAAGGCCCCAGGTCGCACTCAACGTCCCAGGCCGACTTCTGCTGAGTCTCTGTCGGTGTGACTGAGACCCTTGGCTGCCGGGAGGCCCCCCGGGGAATTCTCACGTGAGGCCCAGATCAAAAGAAGCCAGAAGAGATAAACCTGCAAGCTCTGGATCACAAGGCCCAAGACACAAGACACACAGCCCCTGAGGCAACGAGCGCTGCTGACTGTCTAACCTCCAGCTGACACACGGCCCCTGAGGCAACGAGCGCTGCTGTCTAACCTCCAGCTCCAAAGTGCTTCCCAATCAGCTTTGCCAGTCAATTCCCCGAGAGGCCAGCACCATAAAACAGTGAGGCCTAGAGGAAAGAGCCCACACCTAGGAGTGTCCCAGGAGCTGGGTGCTAATCCCAGCTTAGCCCCATGCCTGCTGTGTGACTGTGGGCACTTAACTTCGCTGGGCCTCCGCTTCATCCTCTGTAAAATGGAGATTCAATAATTGTTCCCCCTTCCCTCTGACTGGGGGTGAAATCCGTATGGGATGGGGACTGTGTGCTTGGCACATAGGAAGCGCTTAGCAAATGCCATTTCTTTATGATGAGCACCATTATTCCCCACATTCCCAATGGGAGAAAAATCTCTTCCAGGCACTTTTTTGGAAGTGCATCTGAAACTCCATACCGCACAAAAGAAAGTGCTTTCAATGAGGAGTCTAACGCCTCGGGATCATGGAGGAAGCGCTGGCTTTGCCCAAAGTCTAAGCTTCGATGCGACAGTATGGGCGGGCAGTCCTCTCCCAGAGGGTGGTGGTTCATTCTTCCAGCTTGTGGGGACAGCTGAGCCTCTCCAGATTCAGAGTCTGCCTGCCAAGACTTAAAGGCAGGAAATGGCTCTACAAAATAAACACAGAGAAAAATGACAAGTCTCCCCCCTACCACAACAGTAGAGAAAGCACATTTGATTTAGATTCTTAAAGCTGTACCATAGATGCCGCCTGGGAACTGGAGCACTGAGAGCCTAAGGAGAGGAAACTGTCAGATGCTGCAGCACTTAATGAGCATGGCCCTTTTCCAGGCCTATTCGAAAATCAGTCTTTACAATCGGGGACGCCAAGTTTTATTAGTGTCTTCGTACTGTGTCTACCTTTGGCTCTTAGCACAGTGCTTAGCAGATAGTATGGGCTTAAACACACCATCACCATTTCTAAAAAGGGAGGTATGCCCAATAGTAGAAAAGCAGCAGTAGCACTATGGGGTGCAATGCACTGTACTAAACACTTGGGAAACACAAGACTCTTTGTCTATGCTAGCATCTATGCTAGCATTAGTATCAGTATCAACAGTGCTAAAGGAGCAGTGAGTGCAGAGTGCTGTCTTAGACATTTGGAGAATATAAGAAAGAAATTAATCATACATGGCCAAAAAGGGTACTCTGTTTCTCCAGGAGGCATCTTCTGTGAAAGTTCTGAACGACCATAGACCACAAAGGACACCGCCGAGCCCTTTACAGCAGAACATCCCAAGGCCATTCGGAGACCGCTTTCAGTAACCCTGAGCACCCGGTTCCTCGGGAAGGCAAGGGCTGTGCTGTTTCCCACCCCCAAGTTATCACACTCACCTGTCCCGATGCCACAAAACCGCGTGCAGATGCACAAGCAGTTTCACCGACACCCCGTCATGCCGAGCCCACCTGCAAGCCCACCTTGTTGGAAGAACGCCCCTCAATTCCCTAACCGCATTCTAGCCGAAAATCACACCAAAGGCCTACGCTGCAGCTGCTGCTGCAACTACTCTAGGTTCTGGCAGACCCGAAGGTAGCAGAAATGGGAACTCTACCCTGCCTGCCTAAGGAAATGAGCGGAAGGGCCAGACCGCACCACGGGAGGAGGTTGGAGCCCCTTGCCATCACCAGAGAAGTCCAAGCCCCTTGAGCTCTTCGGGGCCACCGGGGGGACCAATGGCACCCCAGGCGTCCCGAAGGGCTGCAGTCAATGCCACAGAGCTGCTTTCTCGGCTGGGAAACCCATCACAAGCTACGGCGGGGATGAGAATTAATGTGACTTCACCAGATAATTCCCAGCCAAACTGAGAGCAATGCACCCCGCAACGGTGCCCACCGTTTTCCAGAACAGATAGCCACTCATTGGCTAAGCTGTTCTGTTCAATCGGATGGGGGTGAATGAAGCACCACACTTTCACCACTCTACAGACCAAACGAAACTCAACTTTCCAGACTATTTGAAGGAAATTTGCCCAGCAGACTTTGCGAAGCGACAGAGCCATCATTTTGAAGCCTTTGTGCTGCAGGAGGCCAAATGGCAACGCTTTTTAGTTGCGTGCCCCACGTGATTCCTGGCCAGCGTCTCCGTGCAACCGTGCCTGGGACTTTACTTCTGGATCAGTGGCGTGTCGTGAGCCACACCAATTCTTCAGGAGAGCAGTGGAGACAAACCTCGTCACCTTTGCCACCAAGCACAAAGGGGCACCCAACAGTTCCCTTCCCAGCGTGCAGCCACACAACAACTCAGCCACACAGTGAGCTAGGACCACCCCTGTCCCCACTTCCCAGGGGGAGTGAGATCTGGGGAAATGTTTGAGAAGGAAGCTCCTGTCTGGGGGGGGGCGGTGGGCGGGAGAAGGGAGAGGGCAAGCGCCTGCCCAATCCCCGTTCTCTGGGTGGCACCCCAGCCCCAGGCCCTGCTCCTGGGAGCTGGATCAGCAGGAGGAGGGCCAGTCACAGGCAAAAAAGACTCACAGCACAAACAGGCAAAAATGAACCCAGGCGAGCTGTACTTACCCTCCCCATCTCTCTGCAGGTGCATTGTTTTGAAATCAATGAGGGGGAAAGTGAAAGGACCTGACGCTAATAAAATGGGGAAGAAATGGCAAAAATACTAAAATGAACACACAGCACAGACTCAGAACAACAAAGCCAAACACGTAACTAACAAAATACAGAAAGGTTCAAAAGACCTTTCCTGGATCTGAATTTCTCATTACAACACTCTCTGGGAATTGGGACAGACAACTTCAAAGACAGAGAAATGGATGTTTCCATTAAAACAAAGCAGCAAAAATCAAAACAATGCCTTCTCTGAAATCCCAACTCTGGAAGAATAGACATTTCTGTCCAGAAAATCCAAATGAAATCTTTCCTGCCCCACTTGGCTACCCAGAGATCTTTTTCACCTGCTCTTTCAGAAGCACTGGGTGCTTTTAAAAGCTGCTCCCAGTGGTCTCTGGTGTTCAGTCTTAAGTAAGAGGGAGGGCAAGAGGGAGAGATTGGTCAGGTGAGAGAATAACTTCCCCGACAGTTATTTGTGATCTGACCTGGACAAGGGGGTTAAGAAAAAACTACAATTCCCTTTTGGGAGCCATCTGACCCATTGGTTTTGGACCTGGTGAGCCCATGGCAAGACCATCCCCGCCCCTCTGCCATTGGGTGGAGGCCTCAGGGCTCGTGGGAGAGGGGAGAAGAGGAGGAAGAGGAGGAGAAAGAGAAAGTGAGACTGAGGCTGTCATGAGGAAGTAGCGCGGCTTTGTGGAAAGTGCACGGGCTTGGGAGTCAGAGGATGTGGGTTCTAATCCCGACTCTGCTACTTATCTGCTGTGTGATCTTGGGCAAGCCACTTCACTTCTCTGTGCTTCAGTTACCTCATTTGTAAAATGGGGATTAAAACTGTGAGCCCCACATGGGACCACCTGATTACCCTGTATCTACCCCAGCGCTTAGAACAGTGCTTGGCACCTAGCAAGCGCTTAACAAATACCATAATAATAATGATGATGATGATAATGAGGGCACTTGAGAGATGCTGGAAAGCCCACCTGCTGGTCGGGGAGAACGAAAGACAATGTGGACTGCCTCAGGGCATGGTTTCCCTAAGGAGAACAATCTGTGGATGGCTGTACCCCCGCCCCCGCCCCCTTCACTTTACAGACCTGCCAGTAGAATCAAGCAAAGGATCCAACCAGTCCTTCCACTGCCACTGCCTCCCCAACCATGAGTGACTTCACATGGCAACTAGGAGCTGAACCTGGACCAGCATGCGGGGTGTTGGGCCCTAGAACACCGCTCCCTCCCTCCCTGGGGATCAAGGCTTCAGAGGACTACCCTTGCCAGGGAACGCTGACCCCAAGGAGTCACGCACTAACTTGCAGAGATGCTCAGAGCACTGTAGCTCCAAGCTTAGAGAACCCGTTCCTGTGTTGTCCAACCGGAAAGACTCGCAGCTGCAGAAACGTGGGCATTTAATTCACCTGGAAAGAAAACCCCGGCGACAGCATCTCTTCCCACTAACTAGCAATGGCTTCCATCGGCTACCCTGCAGCTCGGATATTAAGAGGTGTGGGGCGGGCTGACAGAAGTTTGGAATCTCTCTGGAAAGGAGTGAGAGGTTGACAAGAGCAAGTGCCTGCCCTCTGCTCCTGGAGAAACGTTTTCTTGAAAGGTTCCTCAATCTTCACAGCTTCACTGCCCACTTTGGAATTTCTGCCTGGCCCACAGCCACTCAGCAGCGCAAATTCATCCTTGCCTCTCAGGCCCCGGACCTCTAAACTGAGCCACCGCCACCGCCTGCTCCCCACAAGGCCATTGCCCACCGTACTGTATACAGCTTCCGCTGGGACTGCTGCAGCCTGTGTGCTGGGGGAAAGGAGGAGGCACTCCAGAACACCCCCTTGTCTAGGTTACTGGAAGGGTTTCTGGGGCCTACCCATTCCCATGGATGGGAGGAAGCCTGCCACCACGGCCCCCTCACCACTTCCTCCCGGAAAGGGAGCTCAGGCAGGGGCTCCTGCAAACACTGAAGTTAGGTCAGATCACTTAGGGCCCTCGTTCCAGCCACTCCTTACCCTGCCACATCCCGGCCCCCCTTCCAAAGGGGGCCAGGCCTGAAACCCAGGCAGATGTCATTACCTTCCCACTTATCTCCATCAGACGCATTCTTCAGAGCTAAGGGTGGAGTCTGCAGACATGTCGCTTCCCCAGGGACCACACCACATTCACTTTCTGGTTCGGCAGATTCGTTGTTGGCATTCAAATCACAAGTCTTGCTTCCTGAAACCTAGATGCAGAACAAAAGGGATTTTAAAAAGCAGCCGCTGGAAAACACAAACCCAGCCTTCTGCACTCTCCACGGACATATCTGGGGAGATCATTTTTGAAGAGGAAACGTTTGAATTGTACAGTCTGCCCCACGGCGAGTTGAGCCATAAGAAAAACACCACCGCCTACTCAGGCCTGGAAAGGCCTTTTGAACAAATAGGGACATGGCTGGGATGTCCATAAGAGTAATAATTATGGTATTTAAGTGCTCACTAGGTGTCAAGCACTCTTCGAAGCACTGGAGTAGACACGAGTTCATCAGGTTGGATTAACAAGGGGATCACAGTCTAAATAGTAGGAGGCTTAATCGGGAATTAAAATCCCCAGAGAAAGTCCACATCAAAAGCTGAGGGCAGAGTGACGGGGATTTGACAAATGATGAGCCGTGACGAGTTGAAAGTTCTCCCCAACGATGACAAACCTACCCCAAGAAAAGGAATTCTTACCAGTACCAAATGGGAAGAAGCATGATCGTTGTCATCCACCAACACACACTCTTGCCTAAAAACACAGAGAGAGGGGTGAGGTGACTATTTCAAAGAGAAAAGGCACCTCTAATCTGGAGTCTCCTCCACCACTAGGCTGTCGGCTCTTTGTAGGCTGGGATTGTGTCTGCCAATTGAACTGTCCACTTCCTAGTGTTCAGTACAGGGTCCTGCCCACAGTAAGTGTTCAATTAAAACCACTGATGATGCACTGACTGACTGATCGACTGACTGGATCACCACAAGAGTGACTCTCTCTTTTCCCCAAGCCTGATGACGTGGATGCGGGAGAGGGGGAGAAGGCAGCTGTGATCCGTCCGTTCTTTGGAGCCCTGGGTCTGGAGACTCCCACCACTTCGATAAGATCCACAAATCCCCCGCAATGCTAGAAATGCCGAGTAGTCTCTAAACCCCGCCCCAATCCCAAAAACTGGATTGTAAAAAAATGGAAATTGAGAGAGGGAGAGAGGGAGAGAGGGAGGGGGAGAGAGAGAGAGAGAGGGAGAGAGAGTGCACACGTGAACAAGCGAGCGCAAGCCGCCCTTCCACTCAAAAGATGGGAGAGGACAAAAAAAAATGAGGGAAGGGAGAAACATTCCTGTCAATCGCCTGTTTACGGCATCGGGGCTCTCGTGGGAGCAGACGAGAGTCAAGGCGCTTGGCATAGCTGAGCCACTCTTGACCCAAAGCCAGAGAGCGCTCTGCCACTGGGAAAAAGGGGGAGGCGAGCCCCAGACGTCTTCACATCCCTGACCTCCTCCTCGAAACAAGGCAGTGAGGCTCCCCTTCCCTGTCCAGCCCTTGGAGGTCACTGAGAGCAGGGTGGCGTGGCTGGACAACCTAAGTCGCGGGGTGCTGCTTGGCCCCATTTCCCTACTCCCAGCCAAGGGCGCAGATGGTGTGGCTGCAGCCGGGAAATGCCAACGGCTGCCGAGGCACACTCCTGCTCCTGGAGCCCATGCCCACATGGCGGTCTGGGACTCGGAGGAAACGGCGGCCACCGCCAGCTGCCCCAGCACAACCCCACGGATGGCAGGGGAAGTATCCTTCATGCAACTCAATTCGCCTGAGCCAGCGAGCTCCCGTGTGCTGCTGGGGCCCGGAAACAAGGTTGCTAGCCTACTAATAAGCTGAAGAGGGCAGAAGTGTTCCAAAAAGATCGAGTCCTCCTCACTAAATGGATTCTGACTGCTCTAGCAGATCCAGACGTCATCACTGAGGGGTGCCTGTGACACTTAACATCTTCACCCACAGCCACAGCTCCAACAGTCCCTGGGCTGAAAGGGGACAGTCCCTGCCTCCTGAAAGGAAGCACAAGGAACTGCTATGAACAAGGAGTCTGTGGACCTTACGGGTTGGGGGATCCTCCAGAGACACGGCTCCAAAGACTCTACCGACTCCAGGGCGAGACATCCCGGCCACAAGAAAGCCTGCCCAAGGCCACTCCATGCATAGCCAGCATTGCTTCTGACCTGAATCTGGGGCTTGCTAAGGACACCAGCTGGGTTTTAGCTAGGTAGGCACAAGAGACACAGGTACTGAAGGAAATGAGTGCCACATCACCTCCCAAGGTCACCAATGTAGCCATGGCCTGCTCACCGACCCAGGAACCAGGCCCGAGGGTCCGAGGGCCAGACAGACCCCCCCGCCAAACCCCGAGCCCAGAGGTGTACACACTTCACACTTCAGCCACCCAGAGTAGAACCGGAACACACCCAGAGCCATTTCCTAGGGGGTCAGGAAACCCTGATTTATGGAAACGGACAAGGCACGCACACCTTTCGATGTGTGTTTGTTCCCAAGCTCAGCTACTGATAATTAAGTGGCCAAAAAGAGCACTTAGGCGGAAAACTGGGGCATAACAAAGCTGCCCATTCCTTTTACAATTCCAAACCCCAGCTTGGAAGGAATTCAGAATTCCCAAATGACTAGTATTTATAGGCAGTAAGAAGAAAACAAGTACCTCTGGGCAGCAACTTCTTCGCCACTCTGTCCATCACATGGCTTTAACAGAATACCTGCAGCCTGATGGCAGAAACGGGAGAGCACCACGTTAATGCAGTTTGAGAAACAGCCACTTGCAGAGAACCAACACTTTCAAAATGAAAGAGTTTGTTTGTGCTGAAGGGCCGGCAAAGGCACCCAAATGACAGTGCGCCCCGAACGGCCCTTGGATGCCTGGGCCGAGCCCGAATAGCAAGGCTCCAGAAACACGCACCGGCTGCAGTGACATTCCCTGCTCAGAACGACGCCCCCGGGCTCTTGAGTCCTGGTGGCTGCAGGTGACACACCCCAGGCTTCTCTGGACCCCTGCTGCGTGAGGCCTTTCAGGAGAAGGACCCCCGCCACGGGGGCCCCAAGTGGCTCCCTGGGGGCCTGAAAGCAGGGCTGCCCCTCCCCAGGCCCAGGGGAACCTGGCCTCCCTGGGGAACAGAGGCCCGAAGCTTACGGTGCTAGCTGTGAGGCTGAATCTGCTCCCAGAGCACAGTGTTTGGCACATAGGTAGCACTTGCTAAATACCATCACTGACTGGGCTTTCCAAAACAGTCTCTGAGTCTTCCCCAAAATGAGGCATCCTAGCCTCAACCTGGCCTTTCCTAGCCAGGAAAAGCCCTTAGAAGAATTCAGACTGCACAGAAGAGGAAAGCAGGAGACTGCCAGACCTCGAGGGAAACTACCAAAAGCCAGACTGCCACTGGAAATCCCATCCCTGGGAGTCTGTCGAGAGAAGAGCTTTAGCAAACTAATCTCCCAAGAAAGTTTCCACAGTCAGTTCAGCCACCCTGACTGTTTTCACTAGTTGTTTGGGCAAGAGCAGAAGACTGGGAGTCAAGAGACCTGAGTTCTAATCCCAGCCCTGCCATGTGACCTTGGGCAAGTTAGCATCTCTGGGCCTCAGTTTCCTCACCTGCAAAATGGAGCTTAAATAACCTGTTCTCCCTCCTCTCAGACTGTGAGCTACATGTGGGACAGGGACTGGGTCTGATTTGACTACATGGTATCTACCCCAGCGCTTGGCACAGAGGAGGCACTTAACTAATTCCACCATTAGCTTGAGGATCACTTAGGGAATCAGCGACTCTTTGTGCACTTGGATCCGTATTCTTTTAAGCACTTAATATTCACATCCCACCCTCTAGCGCTTATGTACATATCTCTTACCTTATAATGTCTGCCTCCCCCTCTAGACTGTAGGCTCCTTGTGGGCATGGAACAACTTTACCAATTCTGTTGTCCTGTCATCTCCCAAGCATTTAGTCCAGTGCTCTGTCCACAGTAAGTGCTCAATAAACACCACTGATCGATTGTCTAATGACACAAGCCTGCTGGCAGACAGCATGCCCGGGTGCTGGAAAAAACAGCTGGACACATCTCTGTAGCATCGGCCACGGGCCAAGAATTACAACTTCATGTGGGATTCTGCAAGAACGCCACCCCCGTGTTCTAAGAGAACAGGGTGTACCTCATCTTTACTTCTTAGAAGAGAGCAAGAGGCTCAGAGTCATCACTGTGCTGCCTGGACCCTTCTCGATCACCTCAGGGACCAAAAGGGCTCTCGGCACAAATACCAAAGAGTGAAAGAAAGAGGCTGTTGGTTGGTCAGAAAAAGAGGATTTAAAAGACTATTTGGAGGCACATTCCCAAACTCCCCTGAAAAGTTTTAACTAGAAGCACACAGATGAAGTAGTATTTCCCCCCAAATTTTCTGGGATTTGGAAAGCTTGGAACTTGAGTTTGAAAATGCCTGTAAAACCTATGAGGATGAAAGAAAAATCATTTCTAAAATGTTAGCAGCTTGGTGGGCTGGTGTTAGATTACTGCAACAGGGTGGTCAAGACAGCTGACACCAACGTAAGAGATGGAGAGAAGCCTATTTCCAAGGCAGGCCACCCTCGGAATCATGGTATGATCAGTTCCTGGAAACACCTATTTGAAATGCTGTAAAGTGTTACCAATTTTCCCAAAGAAAAAAGTGTTGCAAATGGGAGGCTGCTTCCTGAACCGTGGTTAGATGTGATTTTTACCCAAATTTCCCAGAATCATGTCAACTGTCAATGGGCAACACAGCTACATTATAGAGTGTTCGCATGGAGTAGGAGAGACTCCACTATTACTTTGCTGAAAGTAAAATGGATGAGCTGAATCACCAGTGACCCTACCTGGCTACCAAGTGGCTACCGACCAACCACCCTCGGGGGGCCCACCACAGCCCTCGGAGTGGGGGGGCCTACCACCCTGGCCCCCAGGGACCTTGCTCACTCCCTTGCTGCAGGCTTACTGCTGCCCCAAAGCCCAGGGAGCACCCCCTCTCTCCTACTGTTACCAGAGGGGGCTACTGGGACCTCACTACCTGCCCCTGAGATGTCCCCACCCCACCCACTGCCACTTGGAAGCTTGCCAGAGCCCCACTCCCCTGCCACTGAGGCAACACCCTGAAGCTCGCAGAGCAACCCCGACTGCTCAGGCAACATTCCTGCTGCTACCTGGTGGGTGGCCTTCAGGGCTTTTTTTTTCTTTTTCCTTTTAAATGGCATTTGTTAAGCTCTTAGGGCCAGGCACTGAATTTATCGCTGGATTAGGTACAAGCTAATCAGGTTCATTCATTCATATTTACACTGAGCACTTATTGTGTGCACAGCACCTTACTAAGCACTTGGGAAAGTACAATACAGCAACAGAGAGAGACAATCCCTGCCCACAACGAGCTCACAGTCTTGGGGAGGGTTGGGGGGGAAGAGACAGACATCAGTACAAATAAACAGACGTCAGTAAGTAAATTATGGATATATACATAAGTGCTGTGGGGCTGCGAAGGGAGGGGAAGAGCAAAGGGAGCAAGTCAGGGTGACGCAGAAGGGGGTGTGAGATGAGGAAAAGTGGGGCTTAGTCTGGGAAGGCCTCTTGGAGGAGATGTGCCTCCAGTACGGCTTTAAAGGGGATGGAGAGTAATTGTCTGACAGATTTGAGGTGGGAGGGCATTCCAGGCCAGAGGTAGGATGTGGGCCAGGGGTTTGGCGGCGAGACAGGCGAGATGGAGGCACAGTGTGAACGTCAGCACCAGATGAGCGAAATGTGTGGGTTGGGTTATAGAAGGAGAAAAGCGAGCTGAGATAGGAGGGGGGAAGGTGATGGAGTGTTTTAAAGCCAATGGTGAGGAGTTTCTGTTTTATACAGAGGTGGACAAGCAACCGCTGGAGATTTTTTTTTGGGGGGTGGTGGGGGTGGCATGCCCTGAACGTTTCTGTAGAAAGATAATCCGGGCAGTGGAGTTAAGTATGGACTGGAGTAGGGAGAGGCAGGGGGTTGGGAGGTCAGAAAGGAGGCTAATACAGTCATCTAGGAGGGATAGGATGAGTAACTGTACTAACATGGTACCAGTTTGGATGGAGATGATTTTAGCGATGCCGTGAAGGTGGAACTGACAGGATTTGGTGATGGACTGGATATGTGGGTTGAGTGAGAGAACAGAGTCAAGGATTACACCAAGGTTACAGGCTTGTGAGACAAGAAGGATGGTGGTGCCATCCACAGTGATGGGAAAGTCCAGGAGAGGACAGGGTTTGGGTGGGAAGATAAGGAGCTCTGCTTTGGACGAGTTTGATGTGACGGGAGGACATCCAAGTAGAGATGTCTTGAAGTCAGGAGGAGATGTGAGCCTGGAGAGAGATCAGGGAAGGAGATGTAGATCAATCAATCGTATTTATTGAGCACTTACTGTGTGCACAGCACTGTACTAAGTGCTTAGATGTAGACTGGCGGTATCATCCACATAGAGATAGTAGTTGAAGCCGTGGGGGCGAATGAGTTCTCCAAAGGAATGAATGTAGATGGAGAATAGAAGGGGACCCAGAACTGAAATTTGAGGGACCCAGGGGGTGAGAGGCAGAGGAGGAGCCCACTAAGAAGACTGAGAATGAACGGCCAGAGAGAAAAGAGGAGAAGCAGGAGAGGACAGAGTCAGTGAAGCCAAGGTTAGATAATATATCCAGAAGAAGGGAGTGGTCCACAGTGTCAAAGGCAGCTGAGAGTTCGAGGAGGATTAGGATGGAGTAGGAGCCGTTGGATTTGGCAAGATCACTGGTGACCTTTGAGAGGGCGGTTTCAGTGGAGTGAAGGGGGTGGAAGCCAGATTGGAGGGGGTCTAGAAGAGAGTTAGGAGAGGAATTTGAGATAGCGACTCACTCAAAGAGTCTGGAGATGAAAGGTAGGAGGGAAATGCAGCGATAATTAGAGGGAGCTATGAGGTCAAGGGAGGTTTTTTTTAGGTTGGGGGAGACGGGCATGTTTGAAGGCAGTGGGGAAGAAACCATTGGAGAGTGAACAGCTGAACATGGCTGTTAAGGAGGGAAGGGGTGAGAGTTTTTATAAGGTGTGAAAGAATGGGGTCCAATGCACATGTGGAGGTGGTGGCATTTGAGAGGAGGCAAGAGATCTCCTCTGGAGATACTGCCAGGAAGGATGGGAATGTTGAAGAGGGGGCCGGGAGAATGGGGGATTGAGGAGGGGGAAGGGTGATTTTAGAGACCTCACAACTCACACCTGATGGTGTTAATTTTCTTAATATATTAGATGGCCAGATTATTTGGGTCAAGGGATGAGGGGGTGGGGGGACAGGGGGCCTGAGGAGGGAGTTAAATGTCTGAAACAAATGGCAAGGGTGATGGGCATGGGTGTCAATAAGGAAAGAGAAAACAGTTTTGCCAGGCAAAGGAAAGGGCAGAGTTAAAGCAAGAAAGGATAAACTTGAAGTGGACAAGGTCAGTCTCACATTTAGATTCCCACCAACAGCGTTCTGCGGCTCGAGCATAAGACCGAAGGAAGTGGACAGTGCAGGTGATCCAGGGCTGTGGGTTAGAGGTACGAGAGCAACAAAGGGATAGGGGAGCGAGCGAGTTGGGTTCAATAGAGAGGGTGGTGTTAAGAACATCTATTTGGTCATCAAGAGGGTAGACTGAGTATGGAAGCTAGGTTTGGGTGGGTTGTGATGCATTGAAAGAGATGGATGGTGTTGAAAGATCGGAGGTCTTTGTGGAGGAATAGCACAGATTTACGAGGAGGAGGAGCGTGGGAGAGGAGACAAGTGAGAAGGTTGTGGTAGGATAGAGGGATTTCAGAGTGCGGGAGGGTAGAGATCATGCAGTGGTTAGAGATGATGAGATTAAGTGAGTGTCCAAGTTGGTGGGGCAGGAGGTCGGGCGGCAGAGGGGTCATCAAGTACATCTATGTGGATACTAGAGGAGGAGGAGTGACTGGGACAGGAGCAGGTCAAGGATGAAGGGGAGCTTCCCCATGATGAAGCAGGGGTTCCATAGGCCACACTTGGCAGCAGCTGTGGAGGGGAAGGGGGGTGGGGGGGGGGGGGAGGGTTTGGATGGGAGTGAGTTGACTGTAGCCAGTGCAGGGGGAAGGGGATGAGGGGTGGTGCTGGGACAGGAGGATGTGGCGGGAAGGAATTGGTTGGGAGCGAGTTGATGGGGGCCTGCGCAGGGGGAGGAGTACGAGGGGTGGCACTGGGACAGAGGGATTCCAGGGAAGGGGCGGCGTGTGGGGAGGGAGTGAGTTGGGCAGTGGGGGGCAAGATGAGGACTGGGATGGGCAGATGGGGGGGAGGATTGTAGGATCATGGTGAAGTCGGCGAGGTAAATGACAGCAATTAGATCAGTTACCACTAGTCCAGGTTCCTTGTGGGGGTTCACAGTCTTAAACCCCATTTTACAGATGATGAAAATGAGGCCCAAAGACGTGAAGTGACTTGCCCTAGGTCACACAACAGACAAGTGCCGGAGCCCAGATTAGAACCCAGGTCCTTCTGACTCCCAAGCCTGTGCTGTACTGCTTCTCGGGCTTTAAAACTTTGGGAAATCCCCGTCTGCCAGGGCCCAGGACTGGAAGTTTCCGTTCCCGGGGGCTCAGGACTTCACCAGGCCTTTCTCGCCCCCACCTTCTGCAACGACTGTGGGAACTCTGAGCAGCAAAGAGCCAGAAACTTTATTCCTCTATCCACCGTGCCCTGAGAAGTAGTGTGGCCTAGTGAAAAGAGCATGGGCTTAGAAGTCGGAAGGAACCGTGTTCTAATCCCAGCCCCACCACTTGTCTGCTGTGAGACCCTGGGCAAGTCATTTCACTTCTCTAGGTCTCAATTACCTCATCTGTAAAACGGGGATTAAGGCTAAATGGGACATGAACTGTGTCCAACCTGATTAGTCCAGCGCTTAGTGCCCCTGCCACTTTCCTGCTGTGTGACTTGGGTAAGTCACTTCACTTGTCTGTGCCTCAGTTTCCTCATTTGCAAAACTGGGGATTCAATGCCTGTTCTCCTTCCTACTTAGCCTGGGAGTCCCATGTGGGACAGGGACTGGGTCCGACCTGATTAATTTGTTTCTATCCCAGCGATTAGGACACAGTGTGGCACACAGCAAGTGCTGAACAAATACCACTGTTATCATAAATACATTTATCGCCGTCCTTGTCTTTTACGCTGCTCGTCTTTATGTTGCTGTCGCCAGCTCCCTACCCCCTTCCCTTTTTCTTGGACTGCGAGAGACTAATTAATCAATCAGTGATATTTATCGAGAGCTTTCTATATGCAGAGCGCTGCACCAGGTGCTTGGGAGAGTATAATACAATAAAGTTGGCAGGCACAATCCCTGCCCTAAGGAGCCAGCAATTTAGCAGGGGAGAGACGCTAAAATCGATTACACATAGAAGTGGTGCAGTAGAAAGATCCGAGAGTATCTCATCCATGCATTTTTCCCAGTGCTTAATAAATACAACTTCCTGCTCACCCATCTTTCTTTCCCTCACTATGGCTTTCAGTATTCCCCATACAAACCCAGAAGGCCGGACATCTAATCCAGTGGCTGTGGGTCAGGTGAGGAAGAGGATGGTGCCTGTTCCCTTCTTTCCACCCTTCAAGCAGGCGGCCCCCCACAGCTGGGCCCACCCCCAAGAGAGAGGGGTTCTCTTTCTTGGCTTTCTCATAGGTGTGGTGCGCCAGAAACGCACCGACCCTTGTTACCTTGGACTTCTATCTCCTCCCACCCTTCTTCCTATTACTCTACCATCCCAGCCCCTGTTGGTTCTCTTCCTCATGGACTTTTTCAGTCAAGGGTGGCTTGTATTCAACTAGACACCCTTCACTTAAACAAGATACTCAGGAAACTTAACAAAAACCCTCCCAACCAAGATTTCACCAGTGGAGTTAATATTTCCTCTAACTTTAGGAAATGCTATGAAACCTGATGTCCAGATTAAAAAGCAAAAACAAAAAAATTACACCCAAGTTGACTGAGATCGAATCACATGACTAAAGGCATCAACTTAGTCACATCAATATTGCCATCAATCCCCAGGAGCACAGAACAGGCAATGGGGGTCGAGGGGAGTGGGAGGGTGTGTGTGTGTGTGTGGGTGAGTGTGAGATGCCCAACAATGCCCAACAAAGGCTTCTAGATATGGCTCAGGCCTCCACAAGAAACGCTCCACACACCTAGTAACTCATCACTGCCAATGCCTGTTTGATGAAGGGTTTAATTCAAGGCCCCAAGACACTCGGTCACCAAGTTATTTTAGGTGCTAAGATTATCAAGTCGTTTCATGTGCTGCGGTCAGCTGTTTGGGTTGTTGATCTGCAAGTCTTTTTATAGTCCAATTTAATCACCTCAGAGACATGGAAGGTAAAGGGATCAGAGTTGCCTTGGTGTCAAATGCCATCACATGGGGGGCCCATCAACTCCCCTATCACTGTCCCAGAGCTGCCCAATCATCTGCAACTTTTACACTGGCAAGAGAAAGATGGCAGGAACCGCAGTTCCTTCCCCTCAAAACTCACATCTTTGGCCGCCATCCGGAAGCTGGCCTTGAGATCTTGAGATCCCACCCGGGGGGACACCAGACACAGTGCATGTTGAGTAAAAATGCCTTGCTCCCCGCTCATATTCTTAAGATAGAAGCCAGAGAGACAAAGGTAGGTTGCTATTGGTTTTTCCATCACCCAGTTCCTGAAAAGTGAAATCCTGAACCCTAAACCTCATTTCCATCCAAGGTACCATCTCTAGAGTGCCAGCTCTATTCAGAGCTGTACACGAACTTCCCCACTCACAGGATTCTGAGACTCCTTCCAGAGAGGCTGGGGAAGTTCCTCATTCTTTCACCTTGCACCAGGGCTCAGAGAACTTCCCTTCTTTTGAGTGCTTTACTGTTTGCAAAGCACTGTGCCCGGCCCAGGGTAGATTTGAGATAATCAGATGGGACCCAGCCTGACTCACAGGACACATGGTCTAAGGAGCTCATTTAAGCACGCATGTGCCCCCTGAAGGGATTTGGGAAATGTTGGGTTCTGTGACCTTTGAGCAATTAATAATTGCTCCACCCTCAAAGACACAGCACTTATGTACATATATACATACGTTACACGTTATACATTATTTATATTAATGTCTGCCTCTCCCTCCAAACTGGGCAGGGAATGTATCTCCCAACTCAGTTGTAGCACCCTCCCAAGTGCTCAGTACAATGCTCTGCACACAGGAAGTGCTCAATAAGTACTACCGATGCTGCTCCTGTCAAAAATACTGCTAGCATCCTGTAGCCCCCATAATCACTTTCTTGTTTTGAAGGGAGTGTTTTAATCTCCGACCAGCTCCCACTCTCCATACCGGGATCCTGAGCGGCATCAAGGGGATAGGACACCCAACCTGAGCCTGTCAAGACACCATGAAGAAAAGACTCACGGGATTCTGCACATCAACACAGCTGTTAACCAGACTTGCTAGCATTCCCGTATTTGCTCTGAATAGCCACTAAGGACTCAGAGCCTGCCAATCACTCAGGGCAGCCGCTAATGACTTGTTAACATCCAACCATTCACTCTGGGGACCTCTCTCTGAACTCCGCCCCCCCCACCCCCCCAATCCCCCGACCACCTTAGCACATGCTACTCTAACACCAACCTCTAACACTGTACCTCAATCTCATCTATCCTGCCACCAACCCTTTGCTCATGTTCTCCCTAGGGCTCGTTACTCCCCGGCCCCCCCACCCCCTCTTCACGGCTGACGGTCCCCACCTTCAAAACCCTCCTACAGTCACATCTCCACCAAGAGGCCTTCCCAAATTCATCCCTTTATTTCCCCTATCCACCCTCCCCTCTGCGTCAATGAACTAGGCTGTGCAACCCTTAAGCGGTTGGACTCAGCACTTAGTATGGTGCCTGGCACACAGTAGGCGCTTAAATACCACAATTATAATAATAATGATGATGATGGTATTTGTTAAGCGCTATGTGCCAAGCACCATTCTAAGCACTGCTGTAGATACAGGGTAATCAAGTTGTCCCATGTGGGGCTCACAGTCTCAATTCCCACTTCACAGATGAGGTAACTGAGGTCCAGAGAAGTGACTTGCCCAAGGTCACACAGCAGACAAGTTGCAGAGCTGGGATTAGAACCCTGATCTTCTGATTTCCAGGTTTGTGCTCTATGCCCTGTGTCATGCTGCTTCTTAATACTTTGGCCCCAGTAGTTCCATCCACCACAAAAAGCCAGCAGAGCAAAAGTGGCTCATCAGTGCTCGGAGAACCTGGGCGTGTCAGGCCTCACAGCTGCTGCACCCCCAGCCTCAGTTTCCTGCTGTTCTCCACAGACCCACACACTCTCAGCATGGGTCAGGGAACTCTCTCAGGGAAAAGGGCAGAGTTTTTGGCCTCAGCTGTTCCCCAAAGGCAGGGTGGTAGGGCGGGGGGCTCCTGCCCTTGATGCACCAGGACCAAATTCCAAAAAGAGTGCATTTTGCAAAACAGATACTGAATTGTTCCTTAAAGACGACATCCTGTTCCAGAACAATTTCTTTAGGTGGAGCTGTAGTTTGGGAAAGTCTAAAATGAACCAGAAGCTGCGGGGACAGCAGCAGCTTGTGACAAATGAGTGATAAAATGGCCGGTCTTAGCTCAGACTGAAAATCTGTGGCATCGCGTTCTACTGACAGACCACCTTGTAACTTTACCAATAATAAACAGATGTAACATGAACCTCATGGCACACGGCAGACCCCCAAGCGATGGATGAGACAGCAGCATGATGGAGACAGTGTTCCGAGGGACCCCTGCTCTTTGCCCTCCTCTAACTGGATCAAATGAAAGAAGCTTCCTCCAGTCCAATGCCACCCCCAGGAACCTGACAATAAAAAAACTTCTTTGCCTGGGAAAGGCAAACCACCCCTGGTGAGATGGGTTGCTGCTCCCCTATGGCCCTGGGTAGGAATGGCGTTAAGAACGTGACACGTAGAATCCTCCACAATTGCGAAGCAGCATGGTCTAGTGGGTAGAACAAGGACCTGGGATTAGAAGGACCTGGGTTGTAATCCCGGCTCTGCTACTTATCTGCTGTGTGACCTTGGGTAAGTCACTTCATGTCTCTGTGCTTTAGTTACCTCAACTGTAAAATGAGGATTAAGAGTGTGAGTCCCATGTGGAACAGGGACTGTGTCCAACCCTATTTGTTTTAGATATGTTAAGTTTGAGGTGATGGGAGGACATCCAAGTAGAGATGTCTTGAAGGCAAGAGGAAAATGCGGGGGGGGGGGGGGCGCTGGAGAAGTAGATTTAGGTATCATCCTCATAGAGGCAGTAGTTCAATCCACGTGAGCGAATGAGTTCTCCAAGGAAGTGGGTACAGATGGAGAATTAGAATGGGACCCAGAAGTGAGCCTTGAGGACCACTCAGAGTTAGGGGGTGGGAGGCAGAGGAGGAGCCCACAAAAGGGACTGAGAATGAGCGACCAGAGAGATAGGAGAAGTAGGAGAAGACAGTGTCAGTGAAGCCAAGGTTGGATAATGTTTCCAGGAGAAGGGGGTGTTCGCCAGTGTCGAAGGCAGCTGAGAGGACGAGGAGGATTAGAACGGAATAGAGGCCGCTGGATTTGGCAAGGAGGAGATAACTGCGACCTTGAGAGGGCAATTTCTGTGGAGTGAAGGGGACGGAAGCCAGATTGAAGGGGTCAGGGAATTGAAGGAGGAATTTGAGACAGTGGGTGTACATAATTCGCACAAAGATTTTGGAGAGGAAAGGTAAGAGGGAGATAGGGCAATAACTAGAGGGAGCCGTGGGGTCAAGAGAGGGGTTTTTTTTTTAGGATGGGGAGACGTAGGCATGTTTAAAAGCAGTAGGGTAGAAGCCATTGGAGAGCCAACAGTTGAGGATGGCAGTTAGGGAGGGAAGAGGGGAGGGGGCAAGAGTTCTGATAAGGTGTGAAGGAATGGGGTCTGATGCGCAGGCAGAGGGGGTGGATTTAGAAAAAAGGCAGGATATTTCCTCTAGAGATACTGCTGGGAAAGATGGGAGAGTTGAAGAAGGGGCAGGAGGTGGGAGGAACCGGGGAGGGGCAGGGAAGATTTTGAAAGCAGTGACGTAGAAGCCATTGGTGAGCCAACGGTTGAAGATGGCAGTTAGGGAGGGAAGATGGCAGTTAGGGAGGAAAGACGGGAGGGGGCGCAAGTGTTCTGATAAGGTGTGAAGGAATGGATGTGCAGGTAGAGGGGGTGGATTTAGAAAGAAGGCAGGATATTTCCTCTAGAGATACTGCTGGGAAAGATGGGAGAGTTGAAGAAGGGGCAGGAGGGGAGAGGAACTGGGGAGGGGCAGGAGAGATTTAAGGGAGACCAAGCCTGATAGTGTCCATTTTCTCAATAAAGTAGGTGACCAGGTCATTAGGGGCATGAGATGGACAAGGGGGGGCAGGGAGTCTGAGGAGGGAAGCATCTGGATCAACTGGTGAGGGTGATGGGCATGAGTGTCAATAGGGTGGAGAAATAATTCTGCCGGGCAGAGGAGAGCTAAAGCATGCAAGGATAAACTTGAAGTGGCCGATGTTGGCATTATATCTAGATTTCCACCAGCAGTGCTCTGCAGCTTGTGCACAAGCATGAAGGAGGTAAACTGTGAAGGTGATCCAGGAGTGTAGATTTGTGGTATGAGATTGAAGGAGGAATAGGTGAGAAAGCGATTAAAACCTTCAAATAGTTGGAGGACCATTAGATTATGGTGTGGGTGGTAGAGGCAGATGATATGGGCTTCGAAGGAAGAGAAAGTAAGGGATGGGGGAGGTGGAATGGTGTGAAAGTGGCATTGGGGCAAGAGAAGAAAGCTGACACCTCCCCCTTTCCCAGTGAGTCTGAGGGAGTGGGGGAAGATCAGGCCCACTCTGCAATCTACTACCCGTGCCAAACCCAGAGTGGCAAGCCACTGCACCACTCTCTCAGCAACAATCGTGCTGCTTGTTAAGCACTTACTATATGCCAAGCACTGTACTAAGCGCAAGGGTAGAAACAAGAGAAATTAGTTAATCAGGTCGGGCACGGTCCCTATCCCAACTGGGGCACACAGTTTAACCTTTAACCAGAAGGGAGCACACAGGGATTGAATCCCTTTAATTCCCCCCGCCCCCCCCTTTTTTTTTTTGAGAACCCAGTTCCTCTGACTCCCCAGTCCAGGCTCTTCCCACTAGACACCACTGCTTCTGCCACCCATAACTGCCACCCATTCCTCACACATGCCCAGAAGAGCCAGCACACCGCCCACACTCAATGCCAAAGCCGGTAGGATGGCTTCCTGGCTCTCCCCTCCTCTTACCTGCTGATTTCCTTCATCCTCAAATACAAAAACCGGTGGCGCCGCTTCATCTTCCAACCAGGTGCAAGCCAGGGTTCCAGTGGGATTAACGGGACCAGCAGCCATGTCGGGCCTGGTAGCAGAGAAGTAAAAGAACAGATCAGGCTAAGCTGCAGTGAAAGAAACACCAACACCACCTGAATCAACACAACATCAGTGTGTGAGGAAGAAGAGTTCTCAAAAAGGGGGTCCACCACAACCCAACAGAACTTCTGACATTTCCCCCACACCGGCACCTTCTTGATCAGTGTGGAGGCTGGGGGCCAGGGCCCTCTGCTTCCTCGGTGACTCCTAACCTCTGGCTTCCTGGCAGGATTTAACGGGATGCCTCTCTCCTCCTGCTGCAGTTAGAGCTCTGGTGTGCAAGTTTAGGAATCACTGTAGGTTTCAATATCCTACAATCGGGCTCTCAGAATTTCAATCCCAAAAGGGAAAATCTATGACAACTTACTTTAGTCAAACTCGTAGGTGCGCAGCTTCCCCCAACGGAAAACAGAAGAGCTTAACCCAAGGTAAAGCCGGAAGAGCTCTTTCCAGGTGGCCAAACCCAACCGTCCCAGGAAACCGTTTGGCTTCCCAAGAGCAAGAGGCTCTTCCTCCTCGCACTCAGTTTGGAACGTTCTAAGTAACGACACTTCCTGCTTCCGTTTCAAATCTACCAGACCATGGCTGCCCCCATCTTCCAGAGCCCTTCTGAAATCCCACCTCTGTGAGGCTTTCCCAGATTTACCTCCTTCTCCCCAGGACGTAACCCCCACCTACCATGTCAGCCGCCCTCTCCCATTCACAGCCATTTTACTGGCACTTCTGGCCTCAATGACTCTCACATTTGGCCCGGCGCCCCAACTGCTCAAGCCGGACCCCCGCGCACTGCAGTTGGTACGGTCCAACCCTTGCCCTTCAGGTGCTCTCTCTCAACTGCAGCAATATGGACTAATCCACCCAACCTGTGAGCTACGGGGTTGCCATGGAAGAGACAGAGACCGACATTCCCCCCCCTCATTTGGACTGACCCTCAGACCTGGGTTTGTGGAATAAAAACAAGACAACACAAAAAACTAAGAGAAAAATCAAATTTGAGTTACACAGTGAGTCAGAGGAACGTATTACTGAAATTTTTAAAACGTTTCTTACTGGCAATCAGGTTCTTCCCCATCCTGACGGATACTTTTTGCTTCATTATTACACACCAGGCCATGCTGCTGTAAATTCTTAAGATCATGATCGAGGCTGCTCTGCAGATCAAAAAGGTGCTGCTCCACTGCTGCCCGGATTGTTCGCTCTAAAATGCTACAAAATTCAGAACTCTTGGAGTAATTTCAAGCAGTCAGTCAATCATATTTATTGAGTGCTTATTGTGTGTTGAGCACTGTACTAAGCACTTGGGAAGGTGCAACAGTTGGTAGACACAATGAGCTTACAATCTAGAGGGGGAGACAGACATTAATATAAATTACAGATATGTACATTAATGCTGTGGGGCTGAGGGAGGGGTGAATAAAGGGAGCAAATAAGGTGATGCTGAAGGGAATGGAAGAAGAGGAAATGAGGGCTTAGTGAGGGAAAGTCCAGGTTCAAAAACTCCACCAGTCATTTCATCATTCATTCAGTCGTATTTATTGAGCGCTTCCTGTGCGCAGAGCACTGTACTAAGCGCTCTGTACCATGAAAAAGGCCATACACCCAAGTGGGTGGGAAACTTTTTGTTTGATTTTGGGGGTGGGGGAGGATTTAATATGAGACTGGATGAAATAAAGATCTCTTCCTCCTCTGTTATTCATCAAATTACATCAGTGTCCATTCCCTTCAAGGCTAAAATCCCCATAACCACAATTCAAAGAGGAATTGAAAAGTTATCAGAACTAGACCTGATCTTTATGTGACTTGATTCATCCAAAAGATCACCAGGCCTGCATTTCTTCCATCATACTTGTTTGCACAACCTGTACCACTGGCACTAATCATCAGTAGAGGGCTAGGGTCCCCGTTTCCACCCTGGCATTAGTTCTCCCCTTCCTGTCTCTCCCTCTCCTTCCACGGCCTCAGCGTTCACACGATTCGCTAACATGCGTGCTCAAAATATTTCTCTTCTGAAATTGCTCCCTCCCGACTCTGGGGTTTCCCTTAGTGGGCTCCACCCGAAATGGGTTGGCGCTCAGAGAATCTAGGTTTTCAGGCCATTCCTTCCCTCTGAGCCAGATGAAGCTGTCCACCCCGGGCTTCCAATCTGCTGATGACCTGTGTATAGCTGAGCCCAAAGGAGGATTTGGAGGGCTGAAGCCAAATGGCCCAGGGCCAATTCCAGGGTTGGGCTGATGGTCAGGGAAAAGAAACAATCATAATGACAGTATCTGCTAAGGGCTTACTATGTGTCAAGCACTGTTCTCAGTACTGGGGTAGGTGCATATTATTCTGGCTGGATACAGTCCCTGTCCCACATGGGGCTCCCAGCCTGAGTAGATGGGAACGGCTGAAATTACTAACAGAATGGAGTCCGGTTCAGGAGAACCCAACCACCCAGGCAAAATGCCAGAAAGTGACAGAGATTTGTAGCGCAATTTCCCTCCGAAACTTAGAAGATATGTTACCACATAATCCCATAAGAGTTGCCAGGATAGCGGAGGGCCTCTGTAGTTGTGGTTCAGAAAAGAAGTTGAATTTAATAGCAGGGACACAAGCTGCTGAGGTATTCCCTTCAATTTCTCCTAGACTTACAATGGTTCTATCAGGCCATGCAAAATGGCATTCTACTTACTCCGCAGAAGCAGGCAAGAGGCTGATGGGAGACGTGTGGGCACTGTAAACAAAGAAGAATTTTCGTTTAACAGAGTCAAACACTAAACTGTATTGCAAAACAAACTCCCAGAATCAGAGTCCGCAGAACAAAGCTACACGCAGCGTGGCTCAGTGGAAAGCGCCCGGGCTTGGGAGTCAGAGGTTCTAATCCCGGCTCCGCCACATGTCAGCTGTGTGACTTTGGGCAAGTCACTTAACTTCTCTGTACCTCAGTTATCTCATTTGCAAAATGGGGATTAAGACTGTGAGCCCCATGTGGGACAACCTGATTACCTTGTATCCCCCCCCGCAGTGCTTAGAACAGTGCTTGGCACATATAACAAATGCCATCATTATTATACACATGCACATTTATGTCCTTCACAAAGAAGCCAGAAATGCAAACACTATGTCACTAGAGTATCACCCTGGGAATATTTTGCTTGTTACAACTAAACCATTCTAAACCCCAAAAATCTACCTGCCTCACTTCACAGCACCAAGCCTCCACCCTGAATCTGAAAAATGACTGGTCAATCACGAAGGCCCTCAGAATCAGAGAATCTGGAAGAGTCCCTGAGGAGGGTAAAAATGAACAGAGCCACAAATGGGCATAAATTTCACAGAAACTTTTCCCAACAGCTCTGTGCCGTCACCAGCTCATTATAAGGAAATTCACAACACGAATCACCGCTCCCTCCTGAAATCACAAAGCATAGTGTGGGTGGACCCCCAAATCCACAGCTGTCCTGCCCCGAGCCACCCTCCAGGCGGGTCCTGGAAAGACTCTAGCAGGTGAATCAAGAAGGACCTCTTCAGGGTAAGGGGGTGAGGGCGTTTCGACTCCCCCGCCACATGGGGCCTGTGCCCGTTTCCTCCTCTGCGGCTGACACAGCACCGCACAGCCTCAGAAGAGGAGTGCTGGCCAGGGCCCAAATTAGAGGAAGGACAATCGATCTGGCATTGCCAAACTGGCCCCTCTTCTGGACTGGTTTCCAGGCGTAATATCCACAATCCTTGAGAATTTGTAGGATGGGGCAGGCATCACATCTTTTCTCTCTGTCAGACTTCCTCACAAGCTTAGTTGAGCAGGGGCTCAATAAATGCCACTGATGAACTGATTGATTGTTCTGCAGTATTTCCCACCATTGTCTTGTTCTTATACAAAACGAAACTCACCTTCCTATGGCAAGTTATAGGCATGGGGGATTTGGTGAAAATCACAATCGGTTCTCCTCCTGTAAGCAACTTGTGGGCAGGTAACATCGACCAACTCTGTGGTATTGTACCTTCCCAAACGCTTAGTACAGTGCTCTGCACATAGTAAGTGCTCAGCTACCATTAATGATGAAAATGGAGTAATTAGAAGGGAAAACCAAGGGCTTAAAGGGGGAGTTAGGGCTGTGGGGGAAATAGCATTTTTAAACAGAGTGGACATTCAGGAAAGAAACCACCATTTGGCTCTATCCATGGTTTCTGACAGAAATTGGGGCTGGCTCAAGGAGTGGTTCGACCCAGGAATGGCATCGCCCATGTTTTTATATTCCTCCTCTTCCTCAATGTGTCACGAAGCTGTTCTCATTGAAAGTACACCTGGTTGGGCAGGGGCAGCGGGACAGGGGGGCAGGGGAGGATGGCCACCAAGGCCCCTCCCTTCTGCAGATCCCCAGAGACACATCCTGGGTTCCTCAAGGCCCCAAACTGCTCAGCAACAGATGTTCTGACCAGTGTCCCCAGCAGATGCTTGCCTCTTCCGCCAATAGGAGAGGGAGCCTCTTTCTCCCTCACCCAAGTTCCATCCTCATGGGTTCAAATCCCGGCTCTGCCAATTGTCGGCTGTGTGACTTTGGGCAAGGCACTTAACTTCTCTGACCCTCAGTTAGCTCATCTGTAAAATGGGGATTAAGACTGTGAGCCCCCCATGGGACAACCTGATCACCTTGTAACCTCCCCAGCACATAGAACAGTGCTTTGCACATAGTAAACACTTAATAAATGCTTAATAAATGCCACTAGTATTATTATTATTAATAAATAGATCAGGAAGAGGAATGTGGGCATTAACTAACATGGGGAGAACAACCCACATCTCTGACCCTTTTTCCATGGCCAAAGTATGGCACATTACTGAACAATGGACATTTCAAGCCCGATTATCTGGTTTGGGAATTTTGCCAAACAATGGCCAGTGTACAATGCAAGCCTGGATAGAAGACACCTAACTTAAGTTATGCGAAAGTCTAAAGAAACATCCATTTCGAGTTCCAGTTACAAACTAACCATGAGATCCAGAACAAGTTAAGTTCTGCTGCTGACCCTTCACCTACATCCACACATTCTGGAGAGAGGGGGCACTGGGATGAGGAATGGAGAGATCCATTTCTGCTGGACAGACAGAAGTCTGGGAAAGTGACTTTTATTGCCACTTTCCCATCTAACAAACAGGCAAGCTGCTAGGACGTCTTAAAGGGAAAAATGATGCTAAGCAAAGAGGTTCCTGGATCCTCCTGGGAAAAGGGCTGTAGAAAATGAGTTCTGGCAATAAGAGTGGAAGGTAGAATTCCCACATTCCCAGCATTTAGCGGACCCAGAGCATGTGGAATGTGCTTTCTTTTCGGAGTCAGGAGGTCACCTCGCTCCTCTGCCGCTCACCTCAATGTGCCTCGTCTCGTCTGTCCCGCTGTCGACCCCTGGCCCACGTCCTGCCTCTGGCCTGGAGTGCCCTCCCTCTTCACATCTGCCAAACTAGCTCACTTCGCCCCTTCAAGGCCCTACTGAGGGCTCACCTCCTCCAAGAGGCAGTCCCAGACTGTGCCCACCTCTTCCTCTGCTCCTCCTCTCCTCCCCATTGCACCTACTCCCTCCCTCTGCTCCTCTCCCCACCCCACAGCACTTGTGTGTATATGAACACAGTTATTATACTATTTATTTTATTGATGATGTGTTTTATTTTATTTTATTTATTTATATTTTATTGATGATGATCTATAATTTTATTTATTTGTTTTGATGCTGTTGATGCCTGTCTACTTGTTTTGTTTTGTTGTCTGCCTTCTCCCTTCTGGACTGTGAGCCCGTTGTTGGGTAGGGATTGTCTTTATCTTTTGCCTAATTGTACTTTCCAGGTGCTTAGTACAGTGCTCTGCACACAGCAAGTGCTCAATAAATACAACTGAATGAATGAATGAATGAGCTCTAATCCCAGCTCTGCTCCTTGTCTGCTGTGACACCTTAGGGCAAATCATCCCACCTCTCTGGGCCCCGGTTACCTCACCTGGAAAACCGGGACCAGGATTGTGAGCCGCACGTGGGTCAGGGACTGTGTCCAAACCAATTTGCTTGTATCCACCCCAGCGCTTAGGACAGTGCCCAGCACACAGGAAATGCTTAACAAATATCATTATAATTTTTATTACGATCATTATTCTTCTCAAAGATTGGGGTTCTAATTCCGACTGTGGCTCATGGATGCTTATTTGACTGTGGGCAAATCACTTAACTTTTCATTTCCTCATCCATGGAATGTGGATTCCATACTTGTAACTTCCTTCTTAGACAGAGCGCCCCCCTCCCCCCACTCCACATTCCACCACCTCTTTCTCCCTAATCTCCTCCTCCCAGCTACCCCTACCCCCTTCCTCCACCTCCCCATCTCCTCCACACTTCCCCCTGCCTCTTTCCTCCACCTCCTTCTCCCCCATCTCCTTCCTCCTCTACACTTAGCCCCTTCCTCCCGCTTCTTCCTTGCCCCACCTCTGCCTCCCCATCTCCTTTCCATCCATGGAGAAGCAGCGTGGCTCGGTGGAAAGAGCACGGGTTTTGGAGTCAGAGGTCAGGGGTTCAAATCCCGGCTCCACTTTGGGCAAGTCACTTAACTTCTCTGTGCCTCAGTTACCTCATCTGTAAAATGGGGATTAAGACTGTGAGCCTCCCGTGGGACAACCTGATCACCTTGTAACCTCCCCAGCGCTTAGAACAGTGCTTTGCACATAGTAAGTGCTTAATAAATCCCATTATTATTATTATTATTATTTTTGAAGGAGAACAAAAAAAACCAAATATATAAAACAGCGCGGCCAACTCTCCTCACCCTTGTGGAGAAGGAAGTGCAGGGGCACGGGCATTTTCTGTCCCTTGGCAGCTGGACATGACTCCACTACAGGAGTTTAGTGCACATTTCCACTCCACTGGCTCATGTGAGAAAGCTACTTCTCAGCTTTTTGTACCCTAAGGGGCAAAGCAGGCAGCAGGAATACACCAGTTAACTGTTCCTTGGGTAGAAGTCACCCCAGGGCAGCCTGGTGTTTCACCCTACCCCAAGAAAGCCTCAGGCCATGGTGGGGAACAAAGCGGCCAACACTCCAGCACAAATGCTGCCCCTTGGGCATTCCTACCACTTTAGGCTGGAGCCCAGCTTAGAGCAAAAGCCGATCACCGCAAGAGGGGGCACAGAAATCCCTCGAGAGGGAAAGGCCCACAGCACATTTGTCTCCTCTCTTCCTCTGGCATAACCTGCTACTCTGCCAGAGGGAGCAGCCAATAGAGCCTCTGGACTCTGCTGAACTCTTCTAGGCCCTCGGGACCCTGTTTGGGCCCCACAGCAGCCACTTGGGAGAAATCATTTCTGGAAAGTCCTATACAAGGTGGGCCACTGACCACGGCCAAGGGTATCTCAGACTATTCTGCTCATCCAGCCCAAAAGAAAAAAAAAACAAAAAACAAACCAACAGGCCCCATTTAGGATATTCATCTTCACTCCCTCAATACCATCCCCCTAGCTTCCAGTAAATTGGCAGGTTGGACTTCAGGTGAATGGGAGGACTTTTCTGAAGGTGTTTTTTCTGCATCGCGCTGATGGCTTGGACTGTATTATGGAGTAGCCCAACAACCCCTTCGCCCAAGAAGGACAATCTTCAATTCAGCAGGGAATCAGGGGAGCCCAGAGATGTTTGCTGTGGCACCTTCAGGAACACCATGCTCCGCCAGGTTTCAACAATCTCCCAAGACTGGCGGCCTTTTGCTGACACTGCCCAACTTTCCTGGTCCAGAAATGGGGGCAGCCCCGAGCTGGCCCGTTTCATGATGTCCTGGCCAGAGAGGAAGGCCCTGGAAGGCAGACTGGCCACCTGGCCCCTGGGCTTTGCAAAAACTTAATCAAACTCTCAAAAACTAGAGTTCACACAAAAGAAAACAAATCCCTTTCTTTGCCCAACATTAAAAAGGAGGGGCAGTCCCTCTGCTCTGTGGCTTTCTATTCCTTGCTACTCAAGCCAGCTCTGCCTGGGCAATTTTGCTCTCCTTCCTTGCATTTCCTCATTAGGTTTCTGTGCCAGCGTGTGCATCCTAAGTGAGTTTGGGTTTCGGAGAATCCACTGAAGGGACCATCAGGACAGAGTAGGGACGATGTCTAGAGCAGAAAAGCTAGGATGGTGGTGGATGGGGAGAGGGGCAGGAAAGAGTGGGTGAGGCCCGGGAAAAATTTGCAAGTTTAAATTGATCCGAGAGCCTGGTTTACCAACAGAATTAAGCAAGCAAAAAATGCAAGCTGGAGGGGGTGAAGGAAAGAGTGAAGGGGAGAATGCTGAGAACACTCAAGGCTCTCCTTAATTTTCTGCTGAGGGGAAAAAGGGCACCCTGTTTTTCTGATTAGCTCTTTTGGCCACATTTGCTCATTAAAAGGGGGAGATGAGGAGCAGTGATGAATCCTAGGAATTGGAGGGTTTTAGGCTGGGTTAATGAGAATAATTTTCAACAGGAGGCAACTTGTGAGTATAAAACACTCCCAACAATTCTGGCCCCAAGTTTAGACATTAAAGAGAAGAAAGTTTTGTTCAATATTAAAAAAAACCACTAGAACTGTTATCAAATTTCATTTGGACTCTACAGAGACTGAATTATCTTTATATTAGGATAAGGGAATTTTGAGGAGCCACAGTACGTCACCCCTGAGGAATTTACAACAAAAAAACACCATGCTCACAAAAGCCCAGCACCACTAGATGAAAACATGAAAGAGAAATCCATCAGTCACAATGATTGAGCACTTACAGTGTGCAGAGCGTGGCACTAAGCGTTTGGGAGACTACAACATAAGAAAGGTGGTAGACACATTCCCTGCCCACAATCCATTCTAGCCAGTTTCCTGAACAAATGCCAACCAAGTAGGCTGAAAAAGACACAGAAAAATGGTAAAAGGCAAACCCCATTACTAGCCCACATTTCCACAAGTCTTTCAGCAGCTCCCAGCAGACACTGAAATGTAGTCAGGGACCCGCAGAAGATCAGTGCAGACACACTGAAGCCAACTGCTTGACTTAGGGGAAAAACACAAACTTGAGGGCCCTAAGTGGTTTGCCGGGGGGAGAAGACAGACAGGGTCTCAGCTACAAAGTCCCCCCAGAAGGTGAAAGCCACAAAATTCCATGTGCCTTCCTTGCTTTCGATGCTCCAGAGGCTTGCTAAAAGCTACACGTAGGCTTGAAGGGAAGACTTTCAATTGCTGCTTTTCAAAATGTGGATTTTAAGATTAGGCTGGTCCCCTTAAAATAAGGCATTTGGTCTGGCAGAACTGCTGAGTCAGAGAAAACACACACACACACACACACACACACACACACACACACACACACACACACACACCCCACCCCCACCCCCCACATGGCGTATAAGAGGAGGTTGGGCAGCGGCGCCTGCAGGAACCTGGCTAAGCGGATGAACATCAGGACAGGGATCCTAATCATCAGTGACACTGGACACCTGGCAAGCTAACACGGTTTAGGTCAAATCACCCCCAGACACTGTGGGACTGGCAGTCCCAAAATGCTAATCACTCAGGGAGGGGTTCATTTGCCCTGGGACAGACTGGCAGGCAAGAGAGAGGGGGAAACCTGACAAGACTCCAAGAGGCAGAACCCTCAGCTTCAGTCCAGTAACCGGTCCTAGGCTCCCGGATCCCTTCCTCACCTCAGACCCACAATGCTACTGTGAAACAAGGCACTCAAGAGTGGGCCACTGTTAACATATTCCAAACTGGACCACCCCCTCCCCCCCCGCCTATACCTTTTGGCTATTAGATTTTATTATCATTCCTGCAAATGCCATTTTAGAGCAAGCGTGCCCAACTGCAGATATGTAATCTGTTAACTGCTGGCCTTGGGGGTGGAGGGGAGGAAGCCATCAAATACAAATACATCAATGCGCAATCAGCGATCGACCACAGCCAACTCATCTGGGCCCACTCACCTGTGAGTGAGAACCTTGCAGGCCATCTCGAATATTGCAGCGAGCCCCCTGGAACATTTCCGGTAGAGGGACTTTGCCTGAAAAATCATGAAGAGGCTGCTGCCAAGGAGTGATCGGCTGCGTCCTCCCAGATAGAGCTCACCTGCCTTTGAAACACTTACTGCTGCTGCTGCAGTCTAAATAAAAGAGGACTGCGACATGAGGTCACTCCTGACAAGAGGCTGCCCATTCAACACTCCCAAGCGTCCCCCAAGCGTCCCCCAAGGCGCTTCGCCGCTTCCTCCAGGAACAAAACAGGGAGCTGCTGGTTGAGATGCTCCCGGATGATCGGTAAAGATCTCGGCACAGTAAAGATTTATTACAAATAACCTGGGGAAGATGGGCCCAGTGCTGAGATTGGCTTCGGAAACGACCCTGGGAGGGAAAACCGTCTGAACAGAAATGTATTTAGTCAAATTGGATCCAGTACTCCCATAAGCTTGGAGGTGGTTTTACCAAAGCTACTAATGTTCATTCAATCGTATTTATTGAGAGCTTACTGTGTCCAAGACTGAACTCCTTGTCTTCCCTCCCAAATCCTGCCCTCTCCCTGACTTTCCCATCACTGTTGACGGCACTACCATCCGTCCCATCTCACAGGCCTGCAACCTTGGTGTCATCCTCGACTCCGCTCTCTTGTTCACCCCTCACATCCAAGCCGTCACCAAAACCTGCCGGTCTCAGCTCTGCAACATTGCCAAGATCCGCCCTTTCCTCTCCATCCAAACTGCTACCCTGCTCGTTCAAGCTCTCATCCTATCCCGTCTGGACTACTGTATCAGCCTCCTCTCCGATCTCCCATCCTCTTGTCTCTCCCCACTTCAATCCATACTTCAAGCCGCTGCCCGGATTGTCTTTGTCCAGAAACGCTCTGGGCATGTTACTCCCCTCCTCAAAATTCTCCAGTGGCTACCAATCAACCTGCGCATCAGGCAGAAACTCCTCACCCTGGGCTTCAAGGCTCTCCATCACCTCGCCCCCTCCTACCTCACCTCCCTTCTCTCCCTCTACAGCCCAGCCCGCACCCTCCGCTCCTCTGCCGCTAATCTCCTCACCGTGCCTTGTTCTTGCCTGTCCCCCTGTCGATCCCCGGCCCACGTCATCCCCCTGGCCTGGAATGCCCTCCCTCCGCATATCCGCCAAGCTAGCTCTCTTCCTCCCTTCAAGGCCCTACTGAGAGCTCACCTCCTCCAGGAGGCCTTTCCAGACTGAGCCCCCTCCTTCCCACCCCCCGTCTTACCTCCTTCCCTTCCCCACAGCACCTGTATATATGTATATATGTTTGTATGTATTTATTACTCTATTTATTTATTTTACTTATACATATCTATTCATTTTATTTTGTTAATATGTTTTGTTTTGTTCTCTGTCTCCCCCTTCCAGACTGTGAGCCCACTGTTGGGTAGGGTATGTTGCCAACTTGTACTTCCCAAGCACTCTGTACTGTAAGCACTCAATAATACGATTGATTGATTGATTGATCGATTGCAAGGCACAGCACTAAGAACTACTGTTCACGGCTCGGTTCCAGAAGCTCTCGCAATTCATTTCAAACCCTCTGCAGCCTCTTCTTTCGGCCTCACTCGGGGCCCCCCAGCTGACGTAATGGGTGCCCAATGGACCCGTGAAACCTGTTGATGTTGGTTGACGTATTCAACACTACAAGCAGTGTGGTCTGGGGGAAAAAGCACGGGCCTCGGAGCCAGGGGACCTGGCTTGTAATCTGTTTTACTGTACTCTCCCAGGCACTTAGTACAGTGCTCTGCACACAGTAAGCACTCAACAAATATCACTGATTGCTTGATTCTAATTCCAACTCCATCATTTGTCTGAAGGGCGACCTTGGGCAAGTCACTTAACTTCTCTGTGCCTCAGTTCCCTCACCTGCAAAATGGGGATTCAATACCTGTTTTGTCTCCTACTTAGACTGTGAGACCCATGTGGGACCTGATCATCTTGTATCTATCCCAACACTTAGTCCAGTGCTTGGCACAGAGTAAGTGCTTACCAAATGCCACTATTATTATTATCATCATCAACATCAGCTTGATTTCACCTAGGGCCTTCAGTGCCCAAGTGCTTCACCATTAATCAGCTCATTTTCCTGTGGGGTAGGAAAAGGCAAACACCATATTCTCCCCATCTTCAGATGAGGACACTGAGACCCAGAGAGGTTAAATGACTTGTCTATGGTCACAGAGCTGGACAGTGGCAGAGCTGGGACTAAAGCCCAGGCCCTGCAGCTCTTGGGCCTGGGCTCTTTCCAATAGACCATGCTACCTCCTATACTGCAATTCCACAAATTAGCAGAGGGCTAAGCCTTGGCCTACAGGGAAAGAAAATCTTTGACTCCAGCTGGAAATGGTCCACCAGGGCATTATTCTGGCCCCGGAAGCAACGTAGCAATGACAGTAGAAATTGCAAGCTGCTAGTGAATTTCACAAGCAGAGTTCTTTTTGGACCCAGAAAGCATCAGATTACTATTTCCATTACGCAAATGGTAAGAGAAACAGAAGCGCAGGGCAGGCAAAACACCTACCCTGCTCTAAGCCTCCTCCCTGGCCCCACCTCGAGCTCTTCCAACTCTTCCACCCCAAACCAGGAAGTGAGTCATACCAGCCCCAGGAAGGCATCCAGCCTACGCCCTGGCAGCCAGACTACCATGCAGATCCAGCACTGGGGCATTTTCTAAGCTCCTGATTATATTCGATAATGGTAGTATTTGTTAAGTGTTTAGTGTCAGCGCTTAGTACAACACCTGGCACAAAGTAAGCATTTAACAATCACCATTTATAAAGAAAAAAAAAGCAGCATACTAAGTGCTCAGGTAGGTACAAGGTAATCAGGCCGGACACAGTCCCTGTCCCTCATCGGGCTCACAATCTATGTAGGAGGGAGAACAGGTATTGTACATTTCAGAGCCATCTTTCTAAAGTAGGTTTGTTGATGACAGGGATCCATTTTCTATTATGATTCACATGGGTGTTTTCATAAAGAAAAAAATTTCACATACTTCAAACTCTGAACCAAGGGATTATCAAGCATAATTTCCGAGATAACCATAAGCGAACCAACAACATACGGATCTCTAAGTCAGAAGATTTCCGAAAGCGCCTGCACTGGGGCATATTAGAAAGTGCAGCCAAACACATATGTACTCACTAAGGTGACACACTCACGTGCACATACCGTGTCTCGCCTCCAGCCCAATAATAATAATACATGTTTGGCAAACTGTATTAAATGCCAAACTCTGCGTGAAGCACCAGGGTAGATGCAATAGAGTAGCATGGCCTAACGGAAAAAGGCTTGGCTTGGGAGTCTGAGGATGGGGATCCTTAACCCAGCGCTGCACTTGACTGCTGTGTGTGACCCTGGGCAAGTCACGTAACTTTTCGGGGCCTCCGTTTCCTTATCTGTAAAACACAGATTCAGGACCTGAACAACTAACACTATGAACCCCACGGGGAAGGGGACTATGTCCAATTTAATTATCTTGCACCCCAGCACTTAATACAGTGCTTAAATACCACAATCATTATTACTATCATCACCATCATCATCATAGTCATCCACATGGGGCAAGAGTGAGGGAGAACAGGTATTTAATTCCCAATTAACAGATGAGGAAACTGAAGCTCAGAGAAGTTAAATGACTTGCCCAAAGTCACACAAAAGGCAAGTAGCAAAGCTGGGATTAGATCCTAGGCGTCCTAACTCCCAGCCCTGTGCTCTTTCCCCTCTAGACAATAAGCTCATTGTGGCCAGGGGACATGTCTACCAACTCCTGTTATATTATACTCTCCCAAGCACTCAGTACAGTGCTCTGCACACAGTAAGTGCTCAACAAATACGATCGATTGAATTCCTCTAGGCCACGCTGCTTTTCACGTTTCTTGACAGGGTGGGACTTGGGGCGCACTCGCAGCTAGTCCCCATTTGAACCCCACTTTCCCCAGCTGACAAGAGTAGATGGCAGCATTCTGATCGCACTGCTTCCTTTAACCTCAAACTCTATATAATCACCTTGGACAGTAGTAGCGTTAACAGTGTGCCAAACACTGGCAGACTACATGGGTATGAAGTAGACACAGTCCCTGTCCCTTGGGGAGTTCACAATCTGAAAGGAACAGAGACGTGCCTCAGTGGAAGAGAGCAGTGATGGCAGAAAGTCTCAGAGGCAGAGGCCATGAGGGGAGGAAAGAACGGAAAAAGCCCAAGAGAAAGAGAACCAACGGAGGCTAGGATGATAGAGAAATAGGAAGAAGGGTGGGAGAAAAGTCCAGGACAGTGAGGGACAGTGCATTCCAGGCGCACCACACTTATGAGAAAGCAGAGAAAGAAAGCCCATGTCCCTTGGGAGTGGGCCCAGCTGTGAGGCCCACTGCCTGTAGGGTGGGAAGAAGGGGATAGGCACTGTCCCTCTCCCTCACCTGACCTGCAATCCTGTGGGTGTGTCGACACACAAACAACAGCTGAAGAAAAATACAGGTAGAGCAATAAAAGTGGCCAAACAGGTGTAAAATACAAATGGAATGCAATGCCCCCCCCAACCCCAAGTCCAGAACAACAAAACCACCCCAAAACAAACAAAAAAACCCAAATGAAATGAAAGAAAAGGGAGCAACGGAAACAGAGAAAGAGGGAGTAGACTGGCCCCAAAACTGCCATCTCGAGGCTCCGGATCAGGTATGGGACAGCTGTGGGGCTAGGAGGTGGACTCCAATGCCTCGCCCCTCCTGTCACAGCGGACCCGCAGCATCCCTCCCTATCCTTTGGTGGAAAGGCCAGGACAGCCCTGTCACAGCCGTCTGGCAGATGGCAGAGGATCTGAAAGAGGGAAACTCATTTGTAAGCACTTAAAAAGTGAGACTACCACTAAATTTAGGATTTTAATTCAAACGACTTCAGAAGTGCCTCAAATTCAAAATACATGTCAGGGCCACCTATTTGGTCTTATCTCTATGGTCCCTCTCAAAATCTGAATGGATACTACATCCCAACTATGATTATATATGGTCCAGTATGGGCACTGATGAGAGATTTAAAAAAAAAATCCCGCTGATAGCCAGGGTTAAATGACAGAAATGGGTCACGAATCTAAGGTCTTCCAACTGCAGAATTTCAATTTCTGTTGGAAAAGTTCATCAGAAATAGTTCTACCTGCACTGAGCTACATTTTCATTCCATTTATTCCCCATTTTACAGAGCGAGACCTCCACGGCCATATAAATAACTGGTCCTTCAGATTCCACCTGCTCGGATACCCTATTCCTCGTCCAAAATCAATGTTGTTTGGGTCAGTTGCAATGGAAATAACTCTGGAAGAGAGCAGCAAATGGACTCATTCTAATTGAGCCATCCTTAACAATAAGAAAGGAAAAAGGAAAACTATAGCTGTGAAAGGACTTCTTTTCAAAAACTCTTCCTCTGGAGATGAATTGAAAAGGAAGTTTGCTGTCCTCACTGACATGCTCCTGCCCAGCCATCGGAGACACGCATCCCCAGCCAAGCTTTTCTGTGGCTCAGCGTTTACCCACGAAGACTGGATATAATAGTAACACAGATGTCTAAGCCACTGACCAGCAAGTCATGAGCTCCCTTCCGCAGGACCCTGAGGTGGCCAAGTGAGTCCACGTCAGCTCCCTACGGAGCCCTCCATCACCTTTTCTCATGGGAGGGGAGCCTTTCCCTGTTCCACCTCCCTACCCCCCAACCACTGCCAGGCTCCTCAGGGCCTTCCTCCCTCTACTCTCCGACTGTCGCCCTGACCTCTGTGTGCTCCCAGGACTCCATCTCCCATCTTGTCCCACCTACATGAGAGTACAGGCAGGTGAGGGGCCTATTTTCTCCTCAGCATTGGGGTAAACGTTTGCATGCTCTTAACTGAATATTCACTTGGAATATTTTTCACCAAGAGATATTTCCTATTTTCACGTCACATTAATCGTGACTATTCAGCACTCTGATCTCTCTGCTGCTTTTCATGCTGTGGATCACTCACTCTTCCTCAAAATTCTCAGGACAGTTTTGCTGATCCAGTACTAAGCTGGTTCTCCTCCCATATCTCTCCAACTGCTCAGTTTCTCAGTTCCGCCTCCTGGCTCCTCCCCTTTCTCTCATCCTCTTACCATGGGCGTCCCTGGAGGCTCTATTCTGGGCCCTCCACTCTTCTCATTCTCCCCTCTTTCTCAGGGAGCTGGCCCACTCACATGGCTTCAGATACCATCTCTAATGCAGAGGACTCCCTCATCTGCCCCTCTAGCCCTGACCTGCAAAGCTGCATCTCCTCTTGCCTCCAAGACACCTCTACTTGGATGTCCCGCCGGCATTTCAAAGCCAACATGTCAAAGACTTAATTTCCTCCTCCTTCCTGCTGAACCTGCTCCTCTCAACTGACTCTGCCATCTCAGGCATCACCACCACCATACTCCCCATCCCAGAAACCCACCATCCTGGTGTTCTCCTTGACACTTTGCTGTCATCTAACTCCTGCCTCCAGTCCGCTGCCAAATGCGGACGGTTCTTCCTGCCCCGAGTCTCCCGGATCCATCCCTTCCTTTCCTCCCAGTCTGCCAGCACCCTGATAGGGGCTCTGGTCTCGCTCTGGCTAGGCTACTGCTACTCTAGCCCCCTCACTGGCCTCCCAGCCTCCAATCACCCCTCGTCCCACATCTCCCCTCTCTTCGAAACCCTCCACCGTGCCCAGCCACATCAGGTAAAAACTCCTCCCGTTCGGCTACAGGGCTTGCCACCACCTGTCAATCCCCAACCCCTCACCTCCTGCTCTCTTCACCGTCTTTCTCCAGCTCACTGTCTTCACTCCTCCCAAGCCAACCTTCTCACTACCTCTCTCCTCACCCTCCTGCTTCTACCTCCTGGCTCATGCTGCTCACTCTCCCAGCCTGGAACTCCTTCCCTCCCCACAGTAGACAGACCCCAGCTCTCCCTAAATTTAAATCCCTCCTAAAATCCCACACCTTCCAACAAGTCTCCTCTGACTGATTTTCCTGTACCCAGTCACATCATCCCTTCAAGCAACTCAAATTTAAACTTGTTTACACTGTCTTTAGTGCTCATGTATACATGCCAATCAATCAATGGTATTTATTGAGCACTTACTGTGCGCAGAGAACTGTATCAAGTGCTTGGGAGAGCACAATGCAAGAGAGTTGATAGTCACTCTCCCTGCCCATAAGCAGCTTACAGTCTACAGGGAGAGACAGATGTTAAAATAAATTACAAACAGGGAAATGGCAGTACACAAGGGTGAGGGTGAGTGAATACCAAGTGCTTAAAGGGTACAGATCCAAGTGTAGAAGTGACGCAGAAGGGAAAGGGAGTATGGCAAAGGGGCTTGGTCGGGGAAGACCTCTTGGAAATGTGATTTTAGGACGACTTTGAAGGTGGGGAGAGTGCTGGTCTGTCAGATATGAAGGAAGACAGAGGTCCAGGCCAGAGGGAGGATGGCGGCAGCAGCGAAATAGATAAGATCAAGGTTCGGTGAACAGACTGTCATTAGAGGAGTGAAGTGTGCAGACTGGGTCACAGTGGGATATGAGCGAGGTGAGAAACGGGGAAGAGTGGATGGACAATCACTGGAAGATTTTGAGGAGTGAGGAGACATGGACTGAACGTATTTTTAGAAAAATCATCTGGGCAGCAGAATGAAGGGTGGTGTGGAGTGGGGAGAGACAGGAGGAAGGGAGGTCAGCAAGGAGGCTAATGCAGTAGTCGAGTAGTGCTTGGATTAATGTGGTAGCAGTTTGGATGGAGAGGAAAAAGCAGATTCTAGAGATGTTGTGGCGGTAGAACTGACAGGATTTGGTGACAGTCTGAATATGTGCGTTGAATGAGATGGACGAGTAGAGGATAACACCATGGCGACAGGCCTGTGAGCCAGGTAGGATGGTGGTGCCGTCTAACAGTGATGGGAAAGTCAGGGGGACGAGAGGGTTTCGGTGGGAAGGTGAGGAGTTCTGTTTTACACATCTTAAATCTGAGGTGCAGGTGGGGCACCCATGTAGAGGTGCCCTGAAGGAACAAATGAGAGATCGCAGAGAAAAGTAATAGATCAGGGCTGGAGAGGTAGATTTGGGAATCATCTAAGTAGAGATTTTAGCTGATGCTGTGAATCCACTTGATTCATGTAACGGGACCCCTCTAACTGCAAATATTTTTCTGCTTCTCTTTCCTGTTAAGAATGTAAGCTCCATATGGGCAGGGAACCGGTCCCTTCCTTCAGTCTGTACTTCTCAAGTGCCTAGTACTGCACCCCATGGTTTTGGTAGAATTTACCCCATTCTTAGATTCTGCCATAAGTGTACTGGAAATCTGCTTGTGTCCCCACACATCACCAGAATCAGACTCCAGAACAAGAGCATTTATGGAGAGGAGGCAGAACACTGAACATATAAACCAAAGAGAAGACATGATTCCTTCCTCCTCGGGAAACATGTCCAATGGGACAGTTCCAAAAAGAGCTCGGAGAAACAGCAAAGCTAAACATTCCATCCTGTCGATTCACTGTACCTTGTGGATGCTGTGACACTACTCGATTCCAAGATTTCTTCCGTCAGCCTGAGGTGTACCAGCTCTGGCGTCTCGTTGGATTTTTCTGGGCAATCTTCCGGAATTTCTTCCGATGGCTCAAGCTTTTCATCTTCTTCGTCTTCTTCCGAGAGTTCATTGATCTTAAAGACAAAATGAGAGGTAGGTTTTGAGAACAAGACTGAGTACACACAGCAAAGCAAGGACAAAAGGATGATCTTTGGTATCTAGTAAAGGTCTAGTTCTGTAAGTCCCCTGGCCATCCCCCAAGACTACAGGGCAGAGAGAGCGTGCGTAGTGAAACTGGGAATTCAAGGTGCATTGCTTGTGTCCAGCACAGAGCAGTCTGCGTGCGCGTGTGCGTGCGTGTAGGGGGAAGAAGGGGGGGTGGGGGGGGGAGGAGAGGAGAGCTCCTTGCCTCATTCCAGCACCCATCCTGGCAGGCAGGCCCCTGGGGTGGCATCAAGTCTGAAGCGAGCCAACTCCAAACTAATGCAGCCCACGACTCATTTCTAGGGATGATGCAGTGTGCCTGGGCCCGTTCCATTGGGATTCTGGTTAGTTGCCAGCCAACGCCAGTGATGGAGCACCCAAGCGAGCTGGCTAATGTTAGGAAGATTTGCTCCCGCGGTGGTTTCCTGTTGTATTTCAGCCCAGATGCTCAAAATGCTGGTGTGAGGTGGTGAACATGGGTCTCTATGCCACACAGTGTCCTGACTGGCCCAAGGGATAGCTTCTACCCAGAGGTGCTGGCTGTTTTCGCCTGGTTGGGCTCTGAGGTGCAGTGTTGAGGGCTGGGAAAGCCCAAGTTCCAACAGTCCATCAGGAGAATGTCCTCCGGGGAAGCTGAAGAGCTGTGGGGCCTGACCACCCAAGATTCAGCCCCGTCTTCGGATGACTCGCCCTTAAGTGACCCTGGGGCTTCAAGTGAGGGATGCCGCAGGATGGCTTTCCTTTGAAAATGAGGGTCACAAAATGCCCCTGCCCTGCAGGGCTAGTGTTGGCAAGCAGGATGATATCTGGAATACCACTGGGCACGGAAGGAAGCTGAAGAACCTATGGTAGAGAAGAGTGGGGCCTCCCTGATGCCATCAGTTTGGGCAATGGAATGGGTTAGTTGGCAGAGAACTGTCACAGGTCTCCATCTTCGGGGGCTCAGGAATCCCACTGGAATTCGCCCAGCAGGAGAAAATGCAAATTAGGCTCAACACTGGCCACACTACCCAGGAATCTGGTGCTGTTACTCCGGTTTTTATAATCCATGAGTGGTGAGCTCTTGGAGGGAAAGGAAAAGCAACGAAAGACGAGTTTTGGAATAAAAGAATGGCTCTACCCATATCCACATATCAAATCCGGGGAGTTCTGGAGAGGATCTCTTGAAAGACTAGCCTAGAACAATGGGATGAGGGTTTCTTTCCCATCTTGTAAGCATTAGGCACTGGTGAGCAAGGATTTGGATCAGAAGAGCTGCCAATGGGAAACAGCTGGGTGCCACAGAAACCCTGCCACTGGGCCACAAGTGTAAGTGAGCAGCATGGCTAGTGGAAAGAGTCTGGGCCTGGGAGCCAGAAGACCTGAGTTCTAAGCCACTTGGTCTTGCCACTTCTCTGCTGTGTGACCTTGGGCAAGTTATTTAGCTTCTCTGTTTGTCTCAGTTACCTCATCTGAAAAATGGGGATTAAGACTGTGAGCCCCATGTGGGACATGGACTGTGTCCAACACAATAATAATAATAATGATATTAATAATGATGGCATTTGTTAAGTGCTTACTATGTGCAAAGCACTGTTCTAAGTGCTGGGGAGGATACAAAGTGATCAGGTTGTCAGCACCTGTATATATGTTTGAACAGTTTTATTACTCTATTTTACTTGTACATATTTACTATTCTATTTATTTTGTTAATGATGTGCATCTAGCTTTACTTCTATTTATTCTGATGACTTGACACCTGTCCACATGTTTTGTTTTGTTGTCTGTCTCCCCCTTCTAGACTGTAAGCCCGTTGTCGGGTAGGGACTGTCTCTGTATGTTGCCAACTTGTACTTCCCAAGCGCTTAGTACAGTGCTCTGCACACAGTAAGCGATCAATACGATTGAATGAATGAAAAGTGGGGCTCACAGTCTTAATCCCCATTTTACAGGTGTGGTAACAGGCTCAGAGCAGTGACTTGCCCAAGGTCACACAGCAGACATGTGGCGGAGCTGGGATTAGAACCCATGACCTCTGGCTCCCAAGCCTGTGCTCTTTCCACTGAGCCACGCTGTTTCTGATTAGCTTACACCTACCCCAGTGCTTACAGTGCCTGGCAAATAGTAAGCACTTAAATACCATTAAAATGAAATACTATTTAAAAAAAAAAGCAAGCAGCAGCAGGGCAGCTGATGGCAACGAACAGGGCTGCAGACCCAGAGCCTCCATGGGGTTTAGCTGCCTCCTATTAGGGGAGAAACCTTCCCTCCCCAGCCCATGGGGGTGGCGGGCATTTAGACTCTCTAGCCCTGCTTGGTGGAAAACACAAACAAGGCCGATGAAGGGTAGGCAGGGCACTGGCCCGGGGATGGCCACTGGACTCGTATCAGGGTTACCATTCACCACAAGGGGATAGACAATACAAGGCACATCAACTTTCTTCCCCACACATGCATTGTCTAATATTTTAATATCTGCAGTTATATGTATGTGGGTTGGGTGCTTGTGGGTGTGTGAAGAGATTTTCTCTCTCTCTCTCTCTCTCTCTCTCTCTCACACACACACACACACACACACACACACAAAATCATGACTGGCATCAAAATCAGTTTCAGGAGCAGGTGTCCAGATTGAGTAATTCTAGTAGATTTCTGAAGGCACTGGAGGTTCGAGTCAACAGATAATATTTTTAAAAACTGGGCAAGAATGGGCGGGGGATTTGTTCTCAGAATTTTAGGTGAAGACGTGATCCAATACTTTACAACTGGCACCCCAGGAATCTTGTGCAAAGTGCAAAAACTGGTCTGGTCTAGAATTTATTGGGCACAGAGTTAAAAAGCTTCCAGGAATAGCAAAATCTTTCACAAAAGACGCAAGGGATGAACTATCAGCTAATAGCCAGACAGGCTTTTTCTTGCATTGTTTTCAGCAGCTGCTTGGATGGAGCCAATGTGATAACTGTAGTAGAAAAGTGCCATGACAAACCAAAGAACAGAGCCTGCTGGACAAGGTCATGTTCTCTAAATTAGTAGAGCGTGACACTGGAACTCCCTCTCCTGCCCCCCAACACAAACACACACACACACACTCTCTCTCTCCCTCTCTCAAATTAGACAAGGAACTCTCACCTCAGACACCCCTCCCACCCTAGGAGAGATCCCAAGGAGCTCTTCTAGGCTGATCCCCCACTCCCTCGAAGAACGTCGTCGATTCCCCATCCGTTCCAAAGATTGCTCTGAAACTGCCCTCCACTGCCTCTGTTCCCATGCTGAAGTCTCCTCGCCCGTACTTACAGCTCTTCCTCCTCGGACTGTGGGAATTTCCCTCTCTAGGGCCCCGTGAAATGCCAGCTCTCCAGGCTCCAGCTTGTGGAGAACGCTGCTGTCTGCCTTCTCAAATGTACAAAGAGACAGAGTTATATCTCCATCACCTCCATCTTCAGTCCACTGGACTCACAGTTACTTCAGGAACCCGCCACAAGCACACCTTCTCCCTACTACATACGTGTGGGGACCCATGTGGGTGGGATGATCTTGTATCTACCCCAGCACTTAGTACAGTGACTGGCACACAGTTAAGTGCTTAATAATACTGTGATTCTTATTGTTATTCCCTTAGCACATTTCCAGAGGTGGGCTTGACCCATCTCCTCTCACACCTCCTTCTCTCTTCTCAACACCCCCACACTACCGTGGTCCGTGAGAGGCTTCTAGTTCTATGTGAGAAAGTCCCAACATAAGCAAGACTCCAAGAAGAAAGGAAGGAGAGATTTTTGTTCCTTCATCCAAATCCCAAAAGGTTTACAGAAATGGGCCAGGCGCTAACCACAAGTCTAGAGATTAGTGGAACTATTTAATTTTTCATTCACGGGTGAGAAAGCATTATGCACAAGCACTTAAATTCATTGAAATGTTATTCAATCAGGGTTGTGTACAGTTTAAAAAAGGGCCAGTTTCACTCAGACGCTTTTATAATCACATCACCCTTGTGGGTCAAATCAAGGTTCTCGTCTACTTGGGAAAAATAAGCTTGCGAGGCGCAGATCCTACTAGAGGATAAGCCCCTCTTAGATTCAGCACCTTAGCAGAATGTCTCCGGGAAACAAGTTACGCTCTGCCTCCTCTTACTGTCTGGGCCGAACAGAGAAATCCAACAGCTCGGATGGAGAGTAAGTTGAGACTGGAGTAGCCACCAAGTGGCATGGGGCCAGGGGAATTCTACATGCAGGTCGGTAAGCTCCCAAGCTGTTTCTTCAGCACAGGCAAATCTGTCTGCTCCTTAACTGGGCCGCAAAGCAGGGGCCCACTCCTGCCCGATCCTCCTTCAAAATTTAACTCAGGTTATATTTGAGCCAGAGTGAATTGGGGTTTTTTTTTCCCATCCTCCTCATGCCCAATGTATTCAGGTCCCAGTCCCAAAGAATAAGGTTAGGAGCAGGGCCTGTCCCCCAACCTGGGAGGGGAAGAGGGCCAGAATGACACAGGACTGTGAAAGGCGGCAGCCTGGAAGGCTGCTAAGAAGGCTTTGAAAGGATCGTGTCGAGTATCATCAGGGGAACTGGAGGGGAAGCATTCCACTCCCAAGTCCCAAAAAGTCAAGGCTAAATTTTGGAATGGAGTCTTTAGCAATCAGATACTTTCTAACACCAATCTGGGCCAAGAGGGAAGATTAAACAAAAAGTACGATAAACTCCTGTGAACCTGCTAGAAAACCACAGGGCAGGCTGGCGGGGGAGGAGGTGGAGAGGAGCACAATTCTGAAACAAGTGGCACTGAAGAAAAATGAATCCCCATGGATTCTCCTGCGCCGCTGCTGTTCCCTCTGCTTTCACAGGCTAATTGGAAGTTGGAGGGGAACTATTTGTGACTTCTACTCTCTTCCTACTAGATTTTCTGAAGCGGCGACTGCATATGGTGGCTGACAACTGAGAACTTGTGCCAGAAATTCTGTCGCCAACTCAGGCTCCAGATTCCACCCACACATTTTCTTCACATATGCCCCCTTTACTTTCATGCACACACCTGTACGTCTCCTAAATGTGTGGCCTCCTTAAAAGTCACGGGCTTGAACCAAATGCTCACTGGGCAGGTTTCTGGAGAAAGTGGCCTAATAAGCACAGAGGCCAGCTTCCTGGGAGTCGGTTAAAGAACGGAAACCTGCATGGGCCCGACGGGAAAGGCTCCTTAAGAGAACCTCACAGACATCACTGGGCGTGAGCAGATGGGCATGCTCCTCTCAAACGTAGTTTTCAGGCAAGGTGAACACCATATGGTCTCATGCCATGCTGCGCAAGGGACCTTCTTGGGAGTCTGGACACCGGGCCTTTAGGGGACCATTTGCGAGCGGATCAAAATGCAATTGTAGCTGCGGTCCCAGAACCAAACCTCCCCACGACCATGGAAGGCAGGCAACACCGGCCGCTTGGAAGCATTTTCCATTTGGGCACCTGATACTATGCCGCTGCTCTGATAGGACAGTGCATCAAAATCTTTCTGACAGCCTCCGAGGTGAATTCCTGGCTCCCGATAGTGATTTGTTCCGTCACTTGACAGAACATGTCACTTGAATCGACTTGGGTTTCACTACTTGTTTCTCTCCACATTTCACACAAATCTTACCTGCTGAATGCCCTCCACTTTGATCCATTCGCCATGCCCTGGATCTTGCTCTCCTTCCTCGGCGACCCCTCGCTTGGGAAAGTGAAATAACAGGCAGCTTCCCTCCTTAAAGCCCAAGCCACCCAAACTAGCGGGCAGCAGGGCAGACTCCACGAGATCCGGGACGCACAGTACGCCCGGGTTTCAAAAATAAGAGCCACCAAGGTTCCCCATTCAACCGGAAGCGGGGCTCTGGAAGCAACTGTGTTCCACATGGCTACACTGTCGCTGAAAGTCCCTGATCAGAGAAAGGGATCTGCAGTTCCCACCAGAACCCCCCAGAGTCAAGGTAAAGCGAGATGCTGAGCAACCACAGTATGCTTCAGTACACCCACCTGTTCAGTGACTGAGCTCAAATCATTAGTAGATGAAAAGTCCTCCTCTTCACTCTCGAAGAATTCATAGTAGTTCTCTAGAAGCCCAGCCATTATCCTGCTTACGATCTCTTGCTCTTTCAGATCTTCCACATCAGTGTAAATGCTAGTAATGAAAAGTCCAAACTAGATTACAACTTCTGAGCTAATGTCCTCATCCAAGAGAGACACCAAAATTTCAACCACGGGAAAGAGAAGACACTTCTTTTCGGTTGCTTTGACTTCAACTACGCCCCGGGCAACCTGGTACGGTGGGATGAGGCAGGAATTATGGCCGCCATTCCCAGGCCCATCATTCCCTCACTTCATGGCCTCGAGCGAGTCACTTCGCCATTCTTGCACCTTGGTTTTCATGTCGATAAAGTGGAGCTAACCGGGCCCACTCACCCCCTATCTCTTCCCAAGAAGGCTACATGGATTCATCAGATCTTTATGTCAGAGAGAATAGATCATATGGCCCTTTGAGCTTCTGGAAAAGGGCGCTACCTAACCGGACAGGCCTGAAGAAAGAAGTCTGTGATTTTTTTCAGATGAGACTCAGAAGCCGGTGGAAGGCACTTACTGGAAGACATCGGGCCCAAAGACAGCAGCCAAAGAGCTCGCAGACCAGACCTCCTCATGATGAGAGGCTACGTTGGCTAAAAACCTGCACAGAAACTTCAACAAGCTGTAATTAACACGTGGAAGCTGCTGCAAGACGAACCTCAGCTTTCTTCCAAATTCATCTTCGTTATTATCATCTGTAAAACATAAGGACAGTCTTTTAGTGGAAGCCCAAGCCAGGTTTAGATAGATGGCCAATTTCAACCTCTAGCCCCGCTGTGAGTCTGGTGGAAAGAGAAGGGGTTTGGGGCCTCTGGAGACTAGGAATAATCAATCAGTTGTATTTACTGGGTGCTTACTATGTACAGAGCACTGTACTAGGGAGAGTACAACACATTCCCTGTCCACAACAAGCTTACAGTCTAGAAAGGGAGACGGACCAGAATACAAATACATCACAGATATGTATATGTGCTGTGGGGCTGAGGGAAGGGTGAATAAAGGGAGCAAATCTGGGAGATGCAGAAGGGAGTGGGAAAACAGGAAGTGAGGGCTTAGTCAGGGAAGGCTTCTTGGAAGAGATGTGCCTTCAATAAGGGTTTGAAGGTGGGGAGAGTTATCGTCTATCGGATGTGAAGAGAGATGGCATTGCAGGCCTGAGGCAGGACGTGGGCGAGAGGTCGACAGTCAGACAGACAAGATCTAGGTACAGTCAGTAGGTTGACAGAGGAGTGAAATGTGTAGGCTGGGTTGTAGCAGAAGAGTGGTGAGATAGGAGGGGTGAGGTGGTGGAATGCTTTAAAGCTGATGGTGAGGAGTTTCTATTTGATGAGGAAGTGGATGGGCAACCACTGGAGGTTCTTGAGGAGTGGAGAAACAGACTAAACGTTTTTGTAGAAAAATGATCCAGGTAACAGAATGAAATGTGGACTGGAGTGGGGAGAAGCAGGAGGGAGAGAGGTCAGCAAGGAGGCTCATACAGTAATCAAGGCAAGATTGGATTAACGTAATACCAGTTTGGATGGAGGAAAAGGTGGATTTTATTGATGTTACGAAGGCTGAACTGAAAGGATTTATTGAATAAGAACAATAATAATAATGGTATGTTAGGTGCTTACAATGTGCCAGGCCGGTGGAGTGGATACAAGCAAATTAGGTTGGATACAGTCCCTGTCCCACATGTGGCTTCACAGTCTTAATCCCCATTTTACAGATGAGGGAACAGAGGCACAAAGAAGTTAAGTGACTTGCCCAAGGTCACACCGCAGGCAAGTGGTAGAGCCGGGATTAGAACCCAGGTCCTTCTGACTCCCAGGCACATGCTCTGTCTACTAGGTAGATTGATTATGTGGGTTGATTGAGAGCAAGGAGTCAAGGATGATGCCAAGGTTTTGGGGCTTGCAAGACGGGAAGGATGTTGGTGCTGCCTAATGTGATGGAATGATCAAAGGGAGGACAGGGTTTGGATGGGAAGATAAAGAGTTCTGTTTGGGACATGTTAAGTTTGAGGTGTCGGAGGGACATCCAAATAGAGATCTCTTGAAGGAAGAAAGAAATGTGAGACTTAACAGGGAGGGAGAGAAATCAGGGCTGGAGATGTAGATTTGGGAATCATCTGCCCAGAGGTGGTAGTTGAAGCCTTGGGAGCGAATGAGTTCTCCAAGGCAGTGGGTGTAGATGGAGAACAGGAGACTCACAACTGAACTTTGAGGGGCTCCCAGAGTTAGAGGATGGGAGGCAGCGCAGGAACCCACATTACAGCTTGAAAAGGAGTGTTCAAATTCCGGCTCTAACCGCTGAGGCTGCGGTTTTGGACCACAGAACTACCGAGGGTGTTCCAGGAGGTGGACAGGCTCTGCTGGAATCCTGGAAAGATAGCTAAAGGAGGCCAAGACCACGGCTGCTCCCTGCCAGATCGTGGCATCTCGGGCACAGAAATGGCTCTAGGAAGCGGTCACCTTGGCCATAAAGGGTCCCGCACACCCAACTTCTTCCAGCGCGCTTTGCAGTGTGCTCATGCACGCCCGGCTACTCGCTCGCTGCCCTCTGTGCTCCAGTGGGAAGTGACTAGCAGAGAAGTTAGAACACCTGTGGTTTAGTGCCAGACCACTAACTCACACACGTTGTCTGTTAGTCCTGACAGCCTCCCAATGGGAGGCTGTAAGCTCGTTGTGGGGAGGAAATGTGTCTACCAACTCTGTTGCACTGTATTCTCTCAGGTGCTTAGTGCAGTGCTCTGGGACTAAGTGCTCAATAAATACCAGTGATTGATTTCATCACCACCACCATCACTTTTTGGTCAATATTCCAACACTCCAAGTCTAAGGGCTAAGACCATGGGCTCTGTTTACCAAAGAAAAACACATAAACCAGGGTACCAGTGCTCTATCCACACTGGAGATGCATCCTTCTCTTCTTGCCAACACAAATGACTCAATCATTCTTTTCCCTCTACAATATATGATCTCTTGCACTGAACCTTTGCTGTTAGCCCAGTACCCAAAGAAAGGCTTTGATGCAATAATCAATCAATCAATCGTATTTATTGAGCGCTTACTGTGTGCAGAGCACTGTACTAAGCGCTTGGGAAGTACAAGTTGGCAACATATAGAGACAGTGCCTACCCAACAGCGGGCTCACAGTCTAAAACAGGGAGACAGAGAACAAAACCAAACATACTAACAAAATAAAATAGAGTAGATATGTACAAGCAAAATAAATAGAGTAATAAATATGTACAAACATATATACATATATACAGGTTCTGTGGGGAGGGGAAGAAGGTAAGATGGGGGGATGGAGAGGGGGACGAGGGGGAAAGGAAGGAAGGGGCTCAGACTGGGAAGGCCTCCTGGAGGAGGTGAGCTCTCAGTAGGGCCTTGAAGGGAGGAAGAGAGCTAGCTTGGCGGATGGGCAGAGGGAGGGCATTCCAGGCCCGGGGGAGGACGTGGGCCGGGGGTTGATGGCAGGACAGGCAAGAACGAGGTACGGTGAGGAGATCAGTGGCAGAGGAGCGGAGGGTGCAGGCTGGGCTGTAGAAGGAGAGAAGGGAGGTGAGGTAGGAAGGGGCGAGGTGATGGACAGCCTTGAAGCCCAGGGTGAGGAGTTTCTGCCTGATGCGCAGATTGATTGGTAGCCACTGGAGATTTTTGAGGAGGGGAGGGACATGCCCAGAGCATTTCTGGACAAACACAATCCAGGCAGCAGCATGAAGTATGGATTGTGACTGTGAGCCCACTGTTGGGTAGGGACTGTCTCTATGTGTTGCCAACTTGTACTTCCCAAGCACTTAGTACAGTGTTCTGCACACAGTAAGTGCTCAATAAATACGATTGATGATGATGATGATGATGATTGAAGTGGGGAGAGACACGAGGATGGGAGATCAGAGAAGGCTGATGCAGTAGTCCAGACGGGATAGGATGAGAGCTTGAACGAGCAGGGTAGCAGTATGGATGGAGAGGAAAGGGCGGATCTTGGCAATGCTGCGGAGCTGAGACCGGCAGGTTTTGGTGACGGCTTGGATGTGAGGGGTGAATGAGAGAGCGGAGTCAAAGATGACACCAAGGTTGCAGGCTTGTGAGATGGGAAGGATGGTAGTGCCGTCAACAGAGATGGGAAAGTCAGGGAGAGGGCAGGGTTTGGGAGGGAAGACAAGGAGTTCAGTCTTGACATGTGACGGTCTTGGACAGTCTTACTACACTTGACCAGCACCAGTAACTACCCACACCTGGGGAATCATAACTGGCCAACAGCAGTAAGATCATTTCATAGTCTTTGTCCATTCAGGTGGCCAGGAAAATCAAGGACAGGCAGGCTGTGACCACTGATTCTGCCCAGAGACAATAACCCTCCTTAGCTCAGTTATCTCAGCAGAATTTTCCAAAGGCCCTATCATTCTTCTACATCATTCCTTACACTGAGGTGCATTCTCAGAGGCGCATGCATACATAAGTGTGCCGTTAGTCCTTTGGAAGGGATATACTGTTAAATCAGGGTCTTCATGATCATGTCATTTACCTCTGCTCCTCAGTGACAATTGGGCCTGGTCCACTTCACACCATATCACCTCAGAACTATTTCTAAAGGTTCTCTGTCCTAAGTATTCCAAACGTAAGCACTGGCTTTCCACCCAGGTAATCCTAGTGGCGGCACCACCAGAATCAATCACCTTTACATGTGCAGGGGATAGAAGAGACCATTACCCCCCGGCCCCACACCCCGTCCCCTCACACACCAATATTAGATGGTAAGCCTCTTGAGAACAAGGATATGTTTTTATTCCTTTGGTTTGTTTTCCAAAGTCCCTATTACAGAGCCGTATATAAAGAAGATGTTCACAAGGACTGTTAACACTGAGACAGGCTCTCAGTACTGGAAACTGAGTTCTATTCAAAATCAAAATAAGTAATCCAATGCAGCTGAACTGTCAGAACTAATCCCATTCCTGCATTCAGGAGCTGTGCATTTTGTTTCTATTGTACTCTCTGAGCACTTCTAAGCATGGGGCTGAGCAGTCAATGGCTGTTAGTGGACATCACTGACTGATTCCAGAAGAATAAAAATTTTCAATGGCTCTGGAAACACATCCTGCCTTGGCCTGGCTTGCCTGCCTGCCCGGTTAGGCTCGAATAACAGGAGCCATGTAAACTGAGTACTTGGTAGTGAATTATGCAAAGTGCTTAGCAGAGTGCTCCACACATAATAAGTGCTCAATAATCACCATTGACTGCCTGGTTACCTGTCTCATCCCAATGAGTACAGATGTCATGAGAGCTACAGGTGCCTGGCCGGGGGAAGGAACTCTCCATCATCATCAGTGGGAGGGTCTAGATTTATGGATTCATTCAATCATATTTATTGAGTGCTTACTGTGTGCAGAGCACTGTACTAAGAGCTTGGGAAGTACAAATCGGAATATATAGAGACAGTTCCTACCCAACAACGGGCTCACAGTCTAGAAGGGGGAGACAGACAACAAAACAAAACAAGTAGACAGGTGTCAATACCATCAGAATAAATAGAATTATAGCTATGTACACATGATTAATAAAATAGAGTAATAAATATGTACAAATAGAGTAATAAATATGTACAAAAATATACAAGTGCTTTGGGGAGGGGAAGGGGATAGGGCAGAGGGAGGGAAGGGGGGAGATGGGGAAGAGGAGGAGAAGAAAAAGGGGGGCTCGGGCTGGGAAGGCTTCCTGGAGGAGGTGAGCTCTCAGTAGGGATTTGAAAGGAGGAAGAGAGCTAGCTTGGCGGATGTGTGGAGGGAGGGTATTCCAGGCCAGAGGTAGGACATGGGTCAGGGGTGGACGGCGGGACAGGCAAGAGTGAGGCACAGTGAGGAGGTTAGCGGCAGAGGAGCGGAGTGTGCGGGTAGGGCTGTAGAAGGAGAGAAGGGAGGTGAGGTAGGAGGGGGCAAGGTGATGGAGAGCCTTGAAGCCGAGAGTGAGGAGTTTTCGCTTGATTCAAAGTGCTTGATAGGCAACCACTGGAGATTTTTGAGGAGGGGAATGACATGCCCCGAGCGTTTCTGTTCAAAGATAATCCGGGCAGCAGAGTGAAGTATAGACTGAAGCGGGGAGAGACAGGAGGATGGGAGATCAGAGAGGAGGCTGATGCAAAAATCCAGTCGGGATAAGATGAGAGATTGAACGAGCAAGGTAGCGGTTTGGATGGAGAGGAAAGGGCGGATCTTGGCAATGTTGTGGAGGTGAGATGGCAGGTTTTGGCGATCGTTTGGATGTGTGGGGTGAATGAGAGAGTAGAGTCAAGGATGACACCAAGGTTGCGGGCTTGTGACAGGGGAAGGATGGTAGTGCCGTCTACAGTGGCAGGAAAGTCAGGGAAAGGACAGGGTTTGGGAGGGAAGATAAGGAGCTGAGTCTTGGACATGTTGAGTTTTAGATGGCGGGCAGACATCCAGATGGGGATGTCCTGAAGGCAGGAGGAGATACGAGCCTGGAGGGAGGGAGCGAGAACAGGGGTGGAGATGTAGATTTGGGTGTCATCAGCATAGAGATGACAATTGAAGCCATGGGAGCAAATGAGTTCACCAAGGGAGTGAGAATAGATGGAGAACAGAAGGGGACTGAGAACTGACCCTTGAGGACCCCTACAGTAAGGGGAGGTGAGAGGGAGGAGGAGCCCACGAAGGAGACTGAGAATGAACGGCCAGAGAGATAAGAGGAGAACCAGGAGAGGACGGAGTCTGTGAAGCCAAGGTTGGATAGCGTGTTGAGGAGAAGGGGGTGGTCCACAGTGTCGAAGGCAGCTGAGAGGTGCAGGAGGATTAGGATAGTGTAGGAGCCATTGGATTTGGCAGGAAGGAGGTGACCTTTGAGAGGGCACTTTCGGTGGAGTATAGGGGACGGAAGCCAGATTGGAGGGGATCTAGGAGAGGGTTGGAGTTGAGGAATTCGAGACAGCGAGTGTAGACTATTCGTTCTATGAGTTTGGAATGCATTCAGGGAAGACTCGAATGCTTCCATGAATGATTGCTGAAGTTAAAATTATAAATAATCTGGAGAACTCGCCTGCTACGTAAGCTCTGTGACTTTCCAGGGGGTGTCAAGACATCCCCTTGAGGCTGCCAGGAGACCCACGCAACAACCCCGGCAGCCATGAGCCGAGTCCTGAGTGGGTAGACAACTCACTCTTTGGTGACTGAGGAAGACTTCCATCCCATTGAGCAAACCACTAAATTTTCCTCCACATACCAGCATCACCCGTTCACATTCAGGCTGGACCCAGCACCAACACGTCCTTCACTTTCCCAGTCTCACCAGCTCCCAGATAGTCCAGGGAGCACACAGATCAGATGCCCCAAGACAGAAGCAGGATGAATGGATGGAAAAAAAGAATGAGATTCAGGGTTACCAGGCCACCCGCCCACCCCTGCAACCAGAGCACTGCCTTTTGACATTATTCAGAAGCCACAAATTGGGCACTACTGAGGCTAATATATGCACACAGCCCAAAATGTCAGGAAAAATGACAAGTTCAAGAAAAGAGAAAAAAACGGGGTGGGAGAGTCCGAGTCTCAGAGAAAAATGTGAAGGTATACTACAACGGGTGACCTTACCGTATGAAGTCCTGTTGCAATGTAACAATAACGGGCACACACTGTTTTAACAAATAATTCCCAAGCTGAACCCAACTGAGAAAACGTATGAGAGGAAATGGACTATGTGAAGAAATGATACAGGGCTCCACAGGCTGGAGACCAGAGCAGTCTGGGGTTTAGAACAAAAGTAGGCCGAGGGGCACTTAGGACAGGAGCTTCCCCAGCACTAAGACTGGTGTAGAATGCAGACTGCTGGAGACCTTCCCTACCCTCAAGGAATGGGCTCATTTGGCAGAAATAACACATGGGAGAGAGAGGTGATCTAAGACCACCTGGTGAACGGGTAAAAACCCAGGAGCTGGTTAACAGAACAGCCACATGTGGGTAAAGTGGGCAGACACTACACAAGTTCTCGGTAACATCGCCGCGAGCATTTCTTCATGCAGTTGCTGGGCCTGGCAAGAGACAAGGTGCAAGATGAGTGTGGTTGTCGGGAGAGGGGGCACTCAACGGGGAGGAGGAGTCATTGGCCCACAAAACCATGTGCCATGTGGGAGGACTAGCCTACTGAGGGCACGACCACGCAGGCAGCAACAAGGAGATTCTCCGTGTCGCTCTCTTTCTAGAAGGGCTAAGAGGAAAGGGGGTGGACCTGGGACCTCCTCAGAAGTGGCAGACCCCAATTCCCCCAGTTTGGATTCCACCTCCTGTGGGCAGCTCTCCACAGTCACTGCTCTGGGACACCGAGCAATCAAAAGTATTTCCTGAGCACCTACTGGTTGTAGAGTACTACACTAAGCTCTTGGAAGAGTACTATAGAATTAGTAGACATGAATCTTGCCCTCGAAGAGCTGAAAATCCAGCGAGGGAGACAGACAGACTCTAAAATAAATTACCACTAGGATTCAGGGGCTAGGACCCAAGTGGTTTAGGTGCAGATTTGGCTGTAGTCAGAAGGATGTTAAATGGGGAGATGAGAAATTCACCACGGGAGTCCTCCGAAGATGGGAAGATTGGTGGTCTGTCAAAGGGTGGGGGGCAGGAGAGACAGAGGCCGGGGGTTAGGGAGTAGGTCAGTTTGACTGTTCAGACTGTAAGCCTCTAAGCCTGTAATTCTCTAGACTCTAAGGTCAGGGTGGGCAGGGAACATGTCTACCAACTCTGTTGCACTGTACTCTCCCTCAAGGGCTTAGTACATTGCTCTGCAAACAGTAAATGCTCAATACAAACCATTGATTTGATTGGTGAAATGGAAGAAGAGAGTAGAGAAGCAGGAGGGAGAGAACTGATCGAGTGCCTTAAAAGCCAGCAGTCAGCAGGAAAGGACTGTGCAACTACTGGAGGACCTAAAGGAGTGGGGAAAATGTCCACAGAGTAAAAGACAGACAGGATAAGGAGGTGGCCAATGAAGTAGTCAAGTTGGGATATGAAAGCGTGGTAGCCGTTCAAATGGAAAGGAAGGGGTGGAGGTAGGAGAAGTGCTGTTACTGTGCAGAGGACAGACCAGAGTAAGGAAGAACCTGAAAGGGCCAAAGTCAGCCTGGTGCCTGGATTTCTGCCATCAGCTCTTCGCAGCACGAGTGGAGGAAGCGAACCATGGCAGTGATCCAGGGTTGGGGGTTTGGCAGCGTGGGGAGGGAGAGCCCACAAACTGTAGGGAGTTGAGTTCGTGGAAAAGGCAGTGCGGAGGATGTGCATCTGTGAATAAAGGGAAGGGAGGATGGGCATGGAATCTAAAAGGGATGTGACCGCTTGGGGTAAACAGAAGGGGTCAAGAGAGCGGAAGCGTCTCGGGGGAAAGAGAGAGATGGGACCGTTTGGCAGGGGGTGAAGGTGGGGAAGAGAAGTAGGTTAGGACAATGTGGGACTCAGCATGGCCTACTGGACAGAGCAACAAGCCTGGGAGTCAGAAGGACCTGGGTTCTAATTCCGGCTCTGCCGCTTATTTGCTGTGTCACCCTGAGCAGGTCACTTAACTTCTCTGTGCCTCAGTCACCTCATCTGTAAAATGGGGATTAAGCCTGTGAGCCCCATGTGGGACATGGACTGTTTAACTCAATTAGCTTGAATCTACCCCAGAGCTTAGAACAGTGCCTGGCACATAGTAAGCACTAAAATACCATGTTAAAAAAAAGTGTGGTTGGAGAGTGGGCTTTCAAAGGAGGGAACTGGCGCAATGAATCTTGATAAGATCGAGTATGTGCCCAAGTTGGAGAGAGTGGGGGGGGGGGGGCGCGGGGGGGATAAGAGGAGGTCAGCAGAGTTGAAGAATGAGAGGAACAGGGGTGAGGGGATGGCACCATGACCAACCACATGCATGCTGAGATTGCCGAGGGGTAGCACAGGATGGAAGAGGGTAAGAAAGGAAGTGAGAAAGGCACCCAGATGGCTCAGAAAATGGGAAGCGGGGCCTTGGACGGTAGATGAGAGCCACTAGAAGTTCTAGAGGGTGCTAAGAAAAGGCCTGGGCAAGAGAAGGTGTGCCGAGAGAAGGCACAGGGCGGACAATGGGAAGGACGAGGGCAGGAAAAACAAGAGTGGAAGGGAAGAGGCTGGCGGTGATGCGGGCGTGCAGCCAAACTCTCGGGAGGCCGGAGCTGGAGAGTCAATAAGCAGTAGTGACGGTACTTGGTGAGCCCACTGCGTGCCATGCACGGAAATACATGCTTGGGATGGCGCAAAAAGGGCGAGACACCAGCGCCATTTACAGGGGCCCACTGAGTCTGCTGCCTGTCAGCAGCATGCCTGTCTGAAGCTCCCTCCTCCCCACAGGGCTCTCACCCTTCTAAACCCGCCCCCTAGGCATTCAAGCCCCCACTTGTCACAGAGGCAACGATTTCAGAGCCAAAAAACAGGCAGACCAGAGTACTTTGGAGCTGTGAGCCCTACATTACCTCGAGAAAGCTGCATCAGGTGGATATGCAAACTGCCAGGAATAACAGGCTCTGGAAGCTCTTGGAGAAAAAACCTAAGCAGGCTAATGGCCGAGGGCACATCGGCTTCCTTAACCAAATCCACATCTTCCCCACTGTCGTATCTCTGCCGAAGCCACTCCACTGTCTCCGCGTTTCCGTTGACTTGAAAAAGTCCTTCTTGCTCCAGACCTCCTAAATTAGGAATGATGCAAAAATCAACTGGAGGTCCACCTCGGGCCAAGTGAACACTTGCTTTTTTTCTTGGACCACTGTTCAATCCAGCTAAACCATCTGCCTCCTAAGCTCTACAAACCCTTAGTTGATTGCCACGTTCAACTTGAACTCTGGGTCCAACATCCCTAACCGGATGAAGCATCCCCACTCCCCAAGGAACATTCAATCCTCCTCTCTCCCCATAAAGAGACCCATCCTGGATGGCGATGATTTCAGAAGAGTGGGAATCCACTTAAAGTTTCAGGAAGTCTAAAAAATGAGGCCTAGGCAATTTCCTAGCTCCCTCTCGGTGCTTGCAATACAGGTTGAAAAGAAAAAAAAAACTTGCAAGATCAAAAAAAGAGGAGAAATAATAATGATAACTATGGCAATTAAAGCAAACAAAAGCTGAACTGTGCCCATGCTAGCACTCAGAGTAAAGGAAGGAAATATATACCATGTTCCTCTATATAGTCCACTACATGACGGACTATGAACGGAACCTCATTGTCTGGATGTCCTCCCTGCTGCAGCTCATCAAGTGGAATTCCAAATATTTTGTGAGCAAGAACGGAGTTGCAGTTACTCAAGGAAGGGGAGGAGCTCTTCCTCATATCTTTTTTGCAGCCAGAAATCAAAGCTGTCTTTCCTGTCAAGTGAAAGACAAAAAAAAAAAAAAAAGGCTACAGTGATTAACGGGGGTGGGGGGCAACGGGACAACACAAAACAGAGATGCTTGACAAGTAAACACGTCTCCCATGTGGTCCCCATGTTTCCCGCGCTTCCCATCCGTGGACACAGGCAATTCTACCATGTGCACTAACTAAGCCCCCCGACTGGGACAACGTCCCCTCCTCCTCTTCCTAGCCAGGCAGGTCCAGTGCCCTACGTGGTGTGACCAAATGCTTAGGGTTTGGGGTCAGCGAGCCAATACGGCTCCCAGGGCCCGCCAGGTCCCAGTGCAAAGGACAGCCACCCCCAGTGAGGCTTCCCACACTACGCTGAGCTCCACAGGCCATTGGCCTGAAGTTCCCAGAGGTGGGCAAGCCGAGTGGGCTAGCAGCCTGTACAGCAAGAGTGGCCGAGTCACCACAAGCACGGAAGCCAGGCCGGTGGGTAAGTCCCAGCCGGTGGGCTACGGGAAATGGGACGTTTGGCACGAATCAGTGCCACTAAGCCCGGATTCCGACCCTGGCTTTTCTGACCGTTCTTCATGGGACGAGGTCCTTGCCCTTCCCCTCAAGAGACTCTGCAGGGGCAGCCTGATCAGAGGTCGGGCCGGGTCTTGAGCTCAGTGGGGTCGTGATTACGGTCGGCCAGCAGGACAGGGCAGTGCCTCACATTGCTTTTGCCAATCTTCAAAGTAGAGCACCGTCACAGGGGAGTCTGAACAACAGGTATAGTGAAATTTGAAGATGACTCCAAAAAGAGGAAGGGAGAGGAAGGGGAAGGAGGGTTGGTGGGGAAGAGGAGCTTTCCCAAGAGCCACACTTGGCCATGGGCAGCTAGTCCCTTGCAAGAAAATGGCCCCCCCAGGAAGAACGTGGGGCCCTTGCCATCTGTTGTACTCTCCCAAGTACTTAGTAGAGTGCTCCACACATAGCGGGTGCTCAGTAAATACGACCGATTGATCTGTCAAGTCTTCCAGATAGATCCAACTGGATTCCAGCCTCAGGGCATGACAGTTGGGAAAACTGCAAGAGTGGTTGCCGCCATCGTTCCAACCACTTGCTCTAGTTCCTTGTTCCTTGTTACAAGGAAGGCCACGTTCCTTGTTCGGGAGAGGGGCTGGGGCACGTGAGGCTCGGCCCAGCATGGCCAGGGGTGACAGGGGAGTGGAAAAACAGAGAAGCGGGGAACAGGGTACACTGGTACAGCAGTCACGGACTTGCCGGGGGCGGTCCTGGGGGTTTTCTCCATGGCAGTGCCAGGAACAGATCCCAGCCACTGTTACGTGGGTCACCTGGGAGAGCCACCTGGCCACAGATCAACAAGCCTGGGTTCCCACACACCACTCTCAGGAGTAGGCTGTGGAGGGATACCTACCCACCTCACCTGGGAGCTTTTTTGATGAAGATAAACAAGTCAAACACAACCAAAATACTGCTGCAAAGTGCACTTGTGGATGTCAGGAAAAATGGTGTCTAGAAACAGCTGGGACCCACTCCAGCAAATGCTTGGGCTCTTGGCAGGCAAGTCAGAGACAGGGTCAGAGCTAAGCCACGCAGGAAGAAAGCGTGGCAAGCCGCTAACCAGGTGTGGGAGCATTGCCCTTCGAGGCTTGGTTCTTTCTGAGGGGACTGCCTCTGGCCTTGCTTTGCCTTCCTCTCACTTAAGAGCTCCCTGTATCTCAGCCTCCACCTGTAGAGAATTGGGGATGGGGGTGGGAATCAACCTGGAAAGGCGTTCTAAAGGAGGTGGGAATTCAGGATGGGCAATGGTCTGTTGGCTTTAGGAGGGACTAGGGATTCCAGGCCATGGGGAAGGAGGCTGTAGAGTGGTACTGTTAAAAATCAATCCATCAATGCTATCTATTGAGCTATCTATTGTGTGCAAAGCACTTTATTAAGTGCTTGGGAAGGTACAAAACAACAGAGTTGGTAGTCTTCCTGCCCACTAGGAGCTTACAATCTGTGGGGGTGGGGGGAGAACACATTTAAATAGATTAGGGATAGGGGAAAGAGTAGAGCACAATTTATGAAGTATTGTGGAGCTAGGGTGAGTATCAAGGTGCTTAATGGGTACACAGTTAAACTCATAGAGGGGAGGCTGGATAGGGGAATTAAAGGGTTTAGTCTCAGAAGGCCTCTTGGGGAAGATGTGATTTTAGGAGGGTTCTGAAGGGGGGGGGAGTGATGAAATGTTGGCTATGAAGAGGGAGGGAGCTCTAGGGCCAAGGAAGAATATGAGCAAGGGATGGGCGACAGGACAGATGAGATCAAGGAACAGGCTGGTGTTAGAGGAGTGGAATGTGCAGATTGGGTATTAGTAGGAAATCAGCAAGGGTAGGTAGGAGGGAGAGAGCCAACAGTGCTTTAAAGTCGATGGTAAGGCATTTCTGTGAGATGCAGAGATGGACAAGCAACCACTGGAGTTTTCTGAAGAGTGATGTGGACTAAATGTTTTTTCAGAAAAATGATCTGGACAGCAGAGTGAAGTCTGGATTGAAGAGATGGGAGATATGAGGTGAGGAGGTCAGTGAGGAGGCTGATAGAGTAGCCAAGGTGGGGAATAATGAATCGATCAGCACGGTAGTAGCTCGGATGGAGAGGAAAGGGTAAATTGTAGGGGTGTTGGGAAGATACAACTGACATGATTTGGCGACAGACTGAATATGCGGGTGAATGAGAGAAGAGTCAAGGCCAAGGTTATGGGCTTCCGAGACGGGGGGATGGTGGTGCTGTTGACAGTGATGGAGGAGTTTAAGGTGTCGGCATGTCATCCAAATAGAGACAGATGTGCTGGAAGCCAGAGGAAACATGATACTACGGAGGAAAGAGGTCAGAGCTGGAGAGGTAGATTGGGGAACCATCTGTGTGATGTCGATTGAAGCCACGGGAGTGAATGAGTTATCTGAAGAAGTGGGTGTAAAGAAGGGGACCCAGAACTGAGCCTTGAGGCACCACCAAAGTTACAGGGTGGGAGGCAAAGGAGGACTCAGCAAGAGACTGCAAAGGAACAGTCAGAAATAGGAGGAGAAGCCAGAGAAAGGACAGTTTTGGTCCTTCTCTCTCTGACAGCCTTCTCTCTGATCTCCCATCCTCGTGTCTCTCCCCACTTCAATCCATACTTCATGCTGCTGCCCGGATTGTCTTTGTCCAGAAACGCTCTGGGCATGTTACTCCCCTCCTCAAAAATCTCCAGTGGCTACCAATCAATCTGCACATCAGGCAGAAACTCCTCACCCTGGGCTTCAAGGCTGTCATCACCTCACCCCCTCCTACCTCACCTCCCTTCTCTCCTTCTACAGCCCACCCCGCACCCTCTGCTCCTCTGCCACTAATCTCCTCACCGTACCTCGTTCTCGCCTGTCCCGCCATCGACCCCCGGCCCACGTCATCCCCCGGGCCTGGAATGCCCTCCCTCTGCCCATCCGCCAAGCTAGCTCTCTTCCTCCCTTCAAGGCCCTACTGAGAGCTCACCTCCTCCAGGAGGCCTTCCCAGACTGAGCCCCTTCCTTCCTCTCCCCCTCTCCAATCCCCCATCTTACCTCCTTCCCTTCCCCACAGCACCTGTATATGTGTATGTTTGTACATATTTATTACTCTATTTATTTGTTTTACTTGTACATATCTATTCTATTTATTTTATTTTGTTAGTACGTTTGGTTTTGTTCTCTGTCTCCCCCTTTTAGACTGTGAGCCCACTGTTGGGTAGGGACTGTCTCTATATGTTGCCAACTTGTACTTCCCAAGTGCTTAATACAGTGCTCTGCACACAGTAAGCGCTCAATAAATACGATTGATTGACTGATTTTGGTGAAGTCAAGTTTAGATAATACTTCCAGAAAGGGGTGGTCCGCAGAGTCAAAGGCAGCAAAAATGTTGAGGAGGATTAAGATGGAGCAGTGGCCATTCGATTTGGCAAGAAGGAGGTCACTGGTGACCTAGAGGGCTGTTTCTGTGGATTGGAGGGTGTGGAGCCAGATTGCAGAGGGTCAGGGAGCCAGCTGGAAGAGAGGAAGCGTAGGCAACTCACCCAGGAGTTTGGAGAGGAATGGTAAGAGGGAGATAATTGGAGGTTGCTGTGAGGTCACGGGAGGGTGTGTTTTTTTTGGTTTTTTTAAGGACTGGGGATACATGGGCATGTTTGACAGCAGTGGTAAGGAGCCGTTGGGAAGAGAGGGATTAAAGATGGCAGCCAGCGCGGGAAGAAGGGAGGGGGCAACTCTTTTAATGAGGTGAGAAGGGCAGGGGAGCAAGTGGACATGTTGAATGGGTATGGAGACCAGATCTGCTTGCTGGGAACGGAGAGAGAACTGGAGGGTTGTGGGGTTGGAGAACTGACCTGGAAGAGACCCTTGAAACCAACTGTGAGGAGTTCTGGTTTGACGCAGAGGAAAATGGGAGGCCAATGGAAGTTTTTGAGGAGCAGGAAGGTGTGGCCTGATTGACTAATAGATGGATCAGAGGGGCAGAGAATAAGAGCTCCTCGAGGACAGGGAACACATGCTTTGTTTCTGCTGTACTCTGCCAGTGGGCACTCGGTAAACAGCACAGATTGACTGAACACTGCCAGGGAAGAATTAATACGTCCCCCCTCCCACCTCACACAGCCCCACCCAGGCTACCCTACGGAAATTGGGGGACTGCCCCTCACCATCACTTCTTGTCTAGCAGTCAACGGGACATTTCTGCACCAGACAAGTCATTCAATCTTTGGTTTAGTTCATTGTTTCTCAGTCATTCATATATTCATCATATTTATTGAGCACTGTGTGCAAAGCACTGTACCAAGCGCTTGGGAGAGTACAATAGAACAACAGACACATAGCAATGTTAAATGCTACTCTGCACTGATTTCCACTGCAAAAGTAATGGTTAATGTGGCTAACAAACATGCCTACTTCAAAGAGCATAGACCCTTCCCGCACCCTCGTTACCCCTGTTCCAGCATCCAAGGCCCGCTCCCCTCCTAGGCCTCTTCTTTCTGCTCCTGTGATCTAGACTGTAAGCTTGTTGTGGGCAGGGACAAGTGCTTAGTACGGTGCCTGCACACAGTAAGCTCTCAATTAATACGACCGAATGACTGAATCTATGCCTGCCTGCCCTTTGGGCTCAGGAGTTCTGCTCCTGTTAATGGCAGCCTGTACCAACACAAGCCCTTTGGCTCCAGGCCCCGCTCTTGAAGGAGTGGGGGCAGCTGCAGAGTGTTCCCTCAAAGCAGCCTGAGCTTTTGGGGGGGGGGGGGGGGGGGAGTTGCTAGTAGTAGTAGTAGTAATAAAGTGGAAGTAGAGCTGCCCCTTTAGGCACTGACGCTTTCCTAAAATGGGAGGCAGGCAGGGCCCGTGGGGCAGGTTCATACCATCGGTGACACAGAAGCCTCCCTCACATGGCTCACAGCTCCGCTCTCTGGGTCCCGGCACGTTTACTGGATACAGAGTCACAGTCACCCCTCTGCAGAAAGTGTTTTGAAAGACCCGCCGGCCTCTTTTGCTCTGAAGCTGCTGCCTCAAAAGGGGCAGGCCAGCTGCTTGGACTCCTGCCTCCAGGAGCGGAGAGGCCCACGGGGAGAGGGCAGGTGGGAAAAATGGTGACCAGGGGAAGAATATGTTAACAAAGATGTTGCAGGACCCTCAGTGGGGAAGATGGGGGCAGCAAGAAGGTATGGTGCCAAATCACATGAAATCGGTCTTTGGAAGGAAAATGTGGAGAACAGCTTTTTCTAAAACTTTCCTTTTAAAATCCATGTGTCTTACCGTCTGATGGTCAGCCATTTTGTTTTCATTTTAACTGAAAATGTACTACTTGGAGTATTTAAAAAAAAAAGAGGAAAAAGTAAAGAAAGAAAATCCATTTTCCCTCCTTCTGATTTTCACCCTAATACAACCGGCTTCCTGGGAGCTGACATATCTTTCAGATAACCAAAAGGGTGGGTGGGGAAGCCAAGGTCCCAATACTGTCCTGGGGGTGTTCAGGGAGGCTCCCAGGGGTCGGGACGACTCACAAATACCCTCTCCCACCAGCAGCTCCAGATTTGGAGTGGGGAGGGTGGTATTTTCAATAACGAGGCCCCATTCGGCCCCAGGATTCACTCTGCTATTTTCCCAGGTGGGGCACTCTCACCTCCTGATATCCCTCATTTTTTTGTTGCTGAAATCATCATTTTTCATCATTCCCAAGAAAAAAATGGAAAGCCCAAAACGAAGTGCTCTAGCTCAACCCAGTATGCAATGGTTTACTCATTTCTGTGTCCTGGCCCTTTTTGTTTCAGGTTGCCTGGGTTTTGCTTTTTGTCCTGTCTCCGCCATTAGGCTGTATCCTCCTTGAAGGCAACTGTCTTTCAGGGCCTGCCCATGCCAAGCTCCACAGGCTCTCTAGCACCCACCCAGGGGCCGGGAGGTGCTCACCGCTGTCTGACGCCACTCACCTTCGCGTATTTAAACACCTAAGTTTAAAAAATGGTTTCCGCACCAGCTATCCTCACTGAGCAAGCATCCTTTGGTGATTTATGGCTGTTTGAGATTATGGCAGAAGATCAGCCTGTAGTTCCTCATTGAAGAAACACAGCACTCGATCAGTACTTCAGCAGTTAATCTAGAAAATAAGAGAAGGAAAAAAATTTAACTCAAGTCCCTTTCCATTTCAAGTTGGACACAATGACTTCAGTTTCACCCTCAGTCTGGAATTCTTTTCCAAGAATGAAAGCTCATTCGCTAGTCGTCTCCAACCAGCCCCTGGGAGAGACCACAGCGAGCAACCAAATTGGTTGCTTGTGCTTCGCCGGCTGCCCAATCTCCCCCACCGTGGAGCATATAACGAGGACAGATGGGCGGCATAAGTGGTACCGCAGTCTCTCCGGCATGACGATGGCCCGGGATTATTTTGTCTCCCTTGCCCCTGAAAGAGCTTGCTGAAAATCAACATGCTCAATCAAGTCTTTGGTTCAGGGGACATGTGACTTTCAGTGTGGAGGGTGGATATCACTATCCGTAACAAGGCGGGCAATTTGCTTTGAAGGGACTGGGCCTGTGGGACTGGGACTGACTCTCACCAACTCACCCATTCCTCTGGGCACGCAAAGCACAGCCCGACGATTAGCAGGTCTGACTTGGGCACAACGCCCGCCATCCTACTGAGTGAATCCAGCATGGCGACCTGACTCTTGGAGGTGAGGGAAGGAGATGAGAGAAGGGTCACACTCTCCCTCCCTCCCGGCCTCCAGCCTCCCTTGTCCCCAAAAGCTGCATGACAGCGTTACCCTTGCCACGCTTCCGGGGAGACCACAGTCAGCTCTAGGCTGCCCATGGAAACCCCCAAAAGAGGCGAGAACCTGTGCCCGGCCGACCAGGATGGGTTCTCCCTTCAACTCCCAGTTCCCCCCATCCTACTCTCATCCACCTCATGCTGGCACGAAACCAGGTCTAGCCCCCTTGAAAAGGCGGTAAAGACAAACTGCACAGATTCAGAGCCTCCACACGGCAAAATGCCAGAGGGAGAAGTGAGAGAGAGAGCCCCTGGTGAGGCGCGGGGTGAAGAGTTACTCACTCCATTCCAGAGACAGCCAGAACAGAACGGCTTCCAGTGAGCGTCTCGTCCCAATTCCTCCCACATCCGCCTCCCGCCATGGGCCTGGAGAACTGTCACCAGGAGGGGGCTCGGAACCTCTGCAGAGAGCAGCTGGGAGCCATGGGCTTGAACACTGAGTGTCTCTAGGCTCTCCAGCCCGCCTGGTGTCCCCTTCGGCCCCCTCGGGATCATCTCAGGTCCTACGATCACGGTGCCTCCCCCTGTCCCGGCAGCGTCTCAGAGGCGTGGGGATCACTCCGCCGTGGGCACTGGACACTGCACAAGGCCCCACCGTCCCTAGCAGTCTGGGACGTTTCCCAACTCCACTTCGGCACACTGATACCGAAAAGGCCCGTGACCGTACTTGGTCAAAGGGGGTTCAGGCCAGTGGAGGAATGCTACCATACTCTGTAGCTCATTTTAATTAGTAATTATTTATACCTCCAGGAGGAACATTAAAATTGCAGGTAAGGAGAAACACATTCCTAACAAAGATTTCACAGACATTCTGAAATGCCTGTCTAAACAAGTTGCATATTCACTTGTTTTGGGGCGGGGGGAGGGGGGAAGGCTTCAAAGGAGAAATTCACATTAAAGGCCTTTTACAAAGAATAATTTGGCAGGGCTAAAATTTTAATGGTCTTCTTTGAATCAGGAATATTAGAAATTAGGTTGGTACTTATTGGGTAGACAGGAAATGAAAAACTAAAGAGGAGCTGCTTGCTTATGCAACATTTCTCAGAAATGCACGGTGCAGTCAAGACTCGGCAGCTCAGAGGCGGCACGGCAAACACCGGGTTGGACATGTCATGACCCAGCCCCCGGCCCCTGTCTGGAGAAGCACCTCAGAAAGCCACTGGTTCCCATCGGGCCTTGGGAAACAGGGCAGGCACCCATCTTCAGTCTGGACTGCCCAGGACAGGCTAATAATAAACAATATGATTACTCAGATTATTACTTCCGGGATTTAGAGGGTGAATTGGGTTCAAAAAAGGAAGCTTATGTTACCATTATGGTACTTACTAAGCACTCGCTGTGGCTCAAACCACTGTGCTAAGCACCGGGATACAAAGAAGAGAGCCCGAATGGACACGGCCCCTCGTCCCACACGAGACTCACAATCCAAGAGGGAAGAAGAGCAGGGATCTTATTCTCATTTTACCGGTGAGGAAACTGAAGCCCAAAGAAGTTCAGTGACTTGCCCCAGGTTATACAGCAGACCAGTGGCAGAGCTGGGGTTCAAACTCTGGTCTCCAGACTCCCACACCTGTGCTTGTCCTTTCATCCCTTTACCTTTATTTTTTGCAGTTAATTTTCCAGTGCATTCTTCCCTTTCCCCACTTAATTCTACAAAACAAGGCAACAGGAACAGGGAGTCATGAGGGTCAAGCCACAGAGTGCCCAAAGGAGAGGCTTCAAGATTTCTGGAAAGGAGAAAGAGTTCAAAAAAGGGTAAAGCCATTTTATACATGTGTAAACTTGATGTTAAGGAAATTAGTTCTTAGCACTTCATGGGAAGAAGTATTTCAGGGGTGATCAATCCCCTAATCACAAAGCATCAGATTTCTGAGACATTATCATACTCTCCCAAGCGCTTAGTGCAGAGCTCGGCACAGATTAAGTGCTCGATACAATTCACTGATTGATCAGACTACGAAGCCACCTTACCCAACAAAAACGGCAGCACAGACACCAGGTTAGGGTTTGGACTCAGCTGTCACTGACCTGACAACAGACCTGAGCAACTTCACGCTACTTTTCATCCAGCAGGTCATTTACGATGTCACCAACTGTAATGGTATCAAGCACTTCTGCCCTAAAACGGGACCCACGCCCATCGATAATCTGACGTTCAGAGAAACGGTCCCTAGGATTCATTGCCCGGACACCTTCAAGTAGTTAGTTGGTCCATACGAGTCGGAGTTTCATCTTCCATTTTGTTCAGCTTTCGAGGCAGATTCGCCAATGCCATAAATGCGAAGGGCAGACAAAGACTTCTCAAAAATGGCTGTCTAACTTTCTTCCTGTCAGAGACTTCACACTCACGGAGTAACATATGGATGATGATTGATTGGTCTTTACCACTGCATACCACACGATCTTGTTCTTTTTCTGACAAAATAACCCAAAGCAACTCTCCGATAGGAACCTAGCCATGAAAGAATGAAACCAACTCCACTGTCCTAACTGAAAAAGGGTACAAAGATAGACTGCTAGGGTAACTCCTGAAGAATCTCAGTTTTCTCCAGGGTAGCTTGACATCTCTTACCCGACATTTGATGAGGTCACAGGGCCATGTTGGCTGAAGGTGGGGGGAGGCGGGGGTGGAGAAAGGGTCAATTCAAGTGCTCCACCCCTGTGTTTATTCCCTCAGGGTGGAGAGGAAGGATCCATCTGCACCAAATGCTTCAGCTGCTTCTTGGGCTTGTGGGACTCTCCACCCCTGTCATCCTAACCTACTCCCCAGGCCTGAATTTTTCTTTTAAACGGTATTTGTTAAACACTTACTATATGCCAGGAACATAGTGAGTGCTGGGGTAGATTCAACCTAATCAGGTTGGACACAGTCCATGTCTCATAAGGGGCTCAAATTTTAATCCTCATTTTACAGATGCGGTAACTCAGGCATAGAGAAGTTAAGTGACTTGCCCAAGGTCACACAGCAGACAAGCGGCGGAGCTGGGATTTATTCTACACTCATCCAAAAATCCTTCTCTCCCATCCCCACCTCAAGTTTTTTTTTTAATCGTTCCCCACTTCCTCACCTGCCAGCAGCAGCATTCTTTCCTTTCAGAACTCCCCAAAGGACTTGGCTTAGGCAGGAAGTTGTACTTCTATTAGCCACACTTGGTTCCAAGCGCTAAGAACCCTCCGTTTATGAATACCTGTATTCAATCTGTTCCTAAACCTTCTGTTTACAACTTTCTGCTTTTTGAATTTCATACCTGTGTGGGAAGGAAACTCCTCAAGGACAGGGGCCAAGCCTCTGATGTCCGCTGTAAAAACCTGGGCCTCCCCCCCACCCCCGCAACCGGGGGCATACACGACAATGACATTCAATATCATTCCTGTTCCGTGGCTTAGTGGAAAGAGCACAGGCTTCGGAGTCAGAGGGCGTGGGTTATAACCCCGGCTCTGCCACTTGTCTGCTGTGTGATCTTGGGCACACTTCTCTGTGCCTCAGTTACTTCATCTGTAAAATTGAGATTAAGACTCTGAACCCCACGTGGGACAACCCGATTACCTTGTATCTTCTCCGGTGCTTAGAACGGTGCTTGGCACAAAGTAAGTGCTTAAACACCAAAATTATTATTATTATTATTATTATCACACCTGTTCTTGACCATCTAAACCACTCTGGTACACAGGCACCCAGCAACTGGAGACAGCTGTTCCTTTGATTGCCCACCACTTTAATAATAATAGTGGGGGTATTTGCTGAGTGCTTACAGTGTGCCAGGCACTGTACTAAGTGCCGGGGCATACCAATCAATCGTATTTAGTTAGCACTTACTATATGTAGAGCACTGTACTGAGCACTTGGGAGAGTACAATATAACAGAGTTGGTAAATGCATTCCTTGCCCGCAATGAGCTTACAGTCTAGAGGGAGGCAGCTATGAATATAAATACATTAAGGAAACAATAATAGTGGCACTTGTTAAGTGCTTACTATGTGCCAGACACTGTGCTAAGCACTGGGGTGGTGTAAGGGGAATACTGTGGAAGAATAACGAGGCAGACTCTTAGTGGCACTTAACCAATCTAGCGCGAGACCTGAATGAACACACCACGTAACCCCCGGTGCCAATCCGAGAACTGTGAGTCCCTTGATTCATATTCCAGGAAGGATGGTCCCTGATAATAATAATAATAATAATGACGGCATTTGTTAAGCGCTTACTATGTGCAAAGCACTGTTCTAAGCGCTGGGGGGATACAAGGTGATCAGGTTGTCCCATGGGGGGCTCACAGTCTTAATCCCCATTTTACAGATGAGGGAACTGAGGCCCAGAGAAGTGAAGTGACTTGTCAGCTGGGTGACTTCGGGCAAGTGGCGGAGCCGGGATTTGAACCCATGACCTCTGACTCCAAAGCCCGGGCTCTTTCCACTGATAATGAATAGCCACATCCCTGCACCAGTTGCAGCACAACTCAACTCTGGAAATGTAGTCTTTATCTCACAGAGCAAGGACAAACACAAAAGTCTGGACTGTGGGGAAAGTGCCAGACTCGGTCAGGAGGATACTTCCCCAGGCGATAACGTGCCCATAGCCCCCCTCCTTCAAATGTTCCACATGAAACCAGCACAGCTTATAAAAACGTGCTTCTCCCCCGCCACCCCCACCCCCACTGAGACCCACGACGGCCGGTCATGCAGACCGTCCTTCTGCATTCCCCGCGGCTCCCCGGGGGCAGCTATGCTTGGGTCTCCTTGCACTGATCCAGACGTGACTATTGAGATACCATTGTGACTGATACCAACAGCAATCTGTTGTACTCCCCAGACGCAGCTGTATCAGCATCTCCCTGCACTGATCAGGGAGAACACTTACCCATTAAATCTACTTAAATGTAGCCTGTGCGTGTCTTGCATCGTTGGTACCTTTTTGAACCATATCATGTGGACTTACTTCCGGTATCTTTTGCACTCACAGGTGGATGCAAGCAAATCGGGTTGGACACAGTTCCCATCCCACATGAGGCTCACGGTCTTAATCCCCATTTCACAGATGAAGTAACAGGCACAGGGAAGGCCATAGAGCGGACAAGTGGCAGAGCCAGGATTAGAACCCAAGTCCTTCTGATTCCCAGACCCATCCTCTAATCACTAGGCCACTGCATGTAAGTTCTGTGGGGCTGAGGGAAAGGTGAATAAAGGGTGCAAATCCAAGTGCAAGGGTGACACAGAAGGGAGTGGGAGAGGAGGGGCTTAGTCAGGGAAGGCTTCTTGGAGATGTGACGTCAATAAGACTGTTAAGGTGGGGAGAGTGATCATCTGCCGGATATGAAGTGGGAGGACGCTCCGGTCCAGAGACAGGATGTAGGAGAGAGGTTAGCGGCGAGACAGGAGAGACTGGGGTACAGTGAAAAGGTTAGCATTAGAGGAGTGAAGTGTGTGGACTGGTTTGGGTAGTAAGAGAATAGCGAGGTGAGGTAGGAGGGGGCAAGGTGATGGAGTGCTTTAAAGCTGATGGTAAGGAGTTTCTGTTTGTTGTGGAGGTGGGTGGGCAGCCACTGGAGGTTCTTGAGGAATGGGGAAACACGGATTAAACATTTTTGTAGAAAAATGATCTGGGCAGCAAAGTATGAGCTGGAGAGGGAAAGGAAAAGAGGCAGGGAGGTCAGCAAAGAGGCTGATGCGGTAATAATAATAATGGTACTTGTTAAGCACTTACAATGTGCCAGGCACTGTACTAAGCGTTGAGATGGATACGAGCAAATCGAGTTGGACAAAGTAGCTGTCCCATATGGGGCTCACAATCTCAATCCCCATTTTACCAGTGAGGTAACTGAGGCCCAGAGAAGTGAAGTGACTTGCCCAAGGTCACACAGCAGACATGTGGTGGAGCTGGGATTCAAACCCATGATCTCTGACTCCAAAGCTCGTGCTCCTTCCACCGAGCCATGCTGCTTCTCTTGAATGAAAGAGATGAGTCCAGTATCACGCCAAGGTTATGAGCTTGTTAGGAAGGGTGGTAGTGCCGTCTACAGGGTTTGGATGGGAAGATAGGGAGTTCTGTTTTGGCCTTAACCTTGACTTTATCAGACTCATCTCTCTCATTCAACCCACACATTCAATCTGTCACCAAATCTTGTCAGTTCAACTTTCAAAACACTGCTAAAATCTGCAATTTCTTCTCCAAACTGCTACCCCATTAATCCAAGCACTTATCCTATCCTGCCTTGATTACCATTTCAGTCTCCTTGCTGACCTCCCAGCCTCCAGTCTCTCCCCACTCCAGTCCACACTTCACTCTGCTGGCCAGATCACATTTCTACAAAAGCGTTCAGTCCATTTTTCCCTCATACTCAAGAACTTCAAGTGGCTGCCCGTCCACCTCAACATCAAACAGAAACTCCTTACCATCAGCATTAAAGCACTCCATCACCCTGCCCCCTCCTACCTTACCTCCCTGATTTCTTGCTACAACCCAGCCCACACACTTTGCTCCTCTAATGCCAGTCTACTCACTGTACCTCCATCTCGTCTAACTTGCTGCCAACCTTTCACCCATATCCTGTCTCTGTCCTGGAACACCCTCCCTTTTCATATCTGACAATTACCCTACCCACCTTAAAAAGCCCCATCGAAGGCACATCTCCTCCAAGAGGCTTTCCCTAAGCCCTCATTTCCTCTTCTCCCATTCCCTTCTGTATTACAGTGATTTGCTACCTTTATTCCCCACTCGCCTCCCCTCCCCCCCAGCACTTATGAACATATCTGTAATTTATTTATTGTCTGCCTCCCCGTCTAGTCTGCAAACTCATTTTGGGCAGGGAACATGTCTACCAGCTCTGTTATACTGTACTTTCCCAGAAGCTTAGTACAGGTGCTCTGCACACAGTAAGTGCTCAATAAATACAACCGACTGATTAAATCATAAACTCAGAGAGCAGGGACCTTGACTTCTTTTATTGTCTGCTCCCAATAAATGCAGATAAGAAGCACACCTGAAAACCTTTAGTGGAATGGCATGAACCCTAATTTTTTAAATGGAATTTAAGCTCTTATTGTGTGCCAGGTAGTGTACTAAGCGCTGGGGTAGATAGAAGATAATCAGGTTGGACACAGTTCCTGTCCCACAGGGGCTCACGGTCTTAATTCTGGTTTTACAGATGAGGCAACTAAGTCACAGATAAGTTAAGTGACTTCACCCAGGTCAAACAACAGACAAGTGGTGGAATGAGATGGAATGTGCTCTGCACATTACAGAGTAAAGGAGGAAAGACCCAATTTAGCTAGTCCCTCAGATCCTGCATAGGTATGTTCCCCTTTAACTTCCTGAAATAAATTCAGTACCCAAAGCAATGTTTCCCTCAACAGCGAGGTAAACAACCAACTATTCATGAATGTCATTTTAAATCTGACTGCAGGAAGAAGTTCTAGCTATTACACTGGCCCACCCACACACTGAAAAGAAAGGATTTATTCACGTTACCCAGATTCCATTATATTTTTGTTTGTGGCCAAAAGCCACCCAGTAAACTCAGAAATATTCTCCCCTTTAATCCTCTAAAAACCAGTGGACACCAGGAGTGCCACTGAAAACACTCATTTTCTGACTCGTTTTTGTCAGCTCACACACTGCCCGGTAATTAAAAGGGTCTACTGTAGACCGACAAAGTTTTTTACTCGCAAATGTCACCCACCAGTGAAGCAACATTCCCTCGTTTGTCCATCCTAATGACAGTCTTAAGCTTGTTTTATTCCAAAGTGACTTGTAAAGACTGGGGCAGAACAAGATGCATACTTAAAAAAATGTCAGGAGGGGATCTGGGGACCCTCTGCAACTTGATTCCAGGGAGGCGAAGGACTTCTCTGGCTTAGTTCTAGGAGTTCGGTTTAAGTCTGTCTCCCTCTCCCCAGCTCCAGTCCTAAGACAAGAAGGTACCTTACATTCATTCGTTCATTCGTTCAATCGTATTTATTGAGCGCTTACTGTGTGCAGAGCACTGTACTAAGCGCTTGGGAAGTACAAGTTGGCAACATATAGACACGGTCCCTTACCCAACAACCGGCTCACAGTCTAGAAGGGGGAGACAGACAACAAAATGTGGACAGATGTCAAGTCGTCAGAACAAACAGAATTAAAGCTAAATGCACATCATTAACAAAATAAATAGAATAGTAAATATGTACAAGTAAAATAGAGTAATAAATCTGTACAAACAGATATCAGGTGCTGTGGGGAAGGGAAGGAGGTAGGGTGAGGGGGTGGGGAGGAGGAGAGGAAAAAGGGGGCTCAGTCTGGGAAGGCCTCCTGGAGGAGGTGAACTCTCAGTAGGGCTTTGAAGGGAGGAAGAGAGCTAGCTTGGCGGATGTGTGGAGGGAGGGCATTCCAGGCCAGGGGGAGGACGTGGGCCGGGGGTCAGTGACCACTCCAGGTGACTCAAAATGTCACATTTTGTTGTGGTTCACTTAAACAAAATACAGCAACAACAAAACAGCTCACATCCCCCACCAGGCACTGTGTAGGAAAAGTCTTCCACAACATGAGAGTCAGGTGAGTAATTGGTGATACTAATAAAGGATGGGGGTGGGGGAAGGAGGGAGAGGTTTCTAATGACTCCAGCCGCATGGTTTACATTTTTTTTTTTGAGGATGATATTTGTTAAGTGCCTACTATGGGCCAAGCACTGTACTAAGCCCTGGGGTAGACCCAAGATCATCAGGTTGGACGCAGTCCCCAGCCTGCATAGGGCTCAGTCTTAATCCCCATTTTACAGATGAGGTATAGAGAAGTTAAGTGACTTGGCCAAGGTCACACAGCAGACAAGTGGCGGAACCAGGATGAGAACTCAGGGCCTCTTCCCAGGCCTGTGCTCTTTCCACGCTGCTTTTCGATAACTGGGATTCATTAATGCCACCAGAGTACTGGAGAAAATGCATGCAAAAAGCCTGTCACAGTGACAATCTAGCCATGTTTCCGTACTCCCGCATCACAGCACATGAGTCAGATGACCCTGGAGAATCTCAGTGTGTAGCCATCTTGGCTTTCACTGGGTACCAGGGGCACACCTAAGCTCAGGCAGAAGCTCAGGAGAACATGGACAGGAACATCAGGGAGCGAGCCACCCTCATCAAAAGCCTCACCACTTTTCCACACACCCTCCCCTTCCTAGACTGGGTGGGACCGCGGAACGTCAACAAACCATTGTGGCCTTCACTTACTAGAACATAAGAACTGGAGAAATAAGGAAAACTGCTAGAGATCAAGCCCCTGCCCACAAAGCTTGCCCAATTTTTTTTGTTTATTGGACTAGAGGAGAGAAGCCCTTCAAATTTTTTCAGCTACATTACTGTAAATTACTTTAAGACCACTGTTCACCAAAAAGCCCTCACAATTCCCCTCATGCCAACTGGAAAATGATCTCTTCTCCTTTCCAACTGATTACCAAATATGTATTACAACTGACCATATTCCATAGCCTGGCTCTATGTTCCAGGATCTCTCTTCTGACCACTTTATCCACTCTCTGGGCTTTCACCCACTAATGTGAGTGACAAACGGGAATTCTAGAGTTAAATGGGAATGGAACAAGAGCTGAACGAACAAGGAACTTTCACTTCTGGACCTCTTAGGTCAGTTTCACATTTGTTGTAGTAGTCTGTGTCTACTATGCTATAGGGGGGAAGGGGGAAGGGAGGGCGGGGGAGGGGGAAGGGAGAAAAGGGGGGGAGAGGGGGGAAGGAGGAGAGGGGAGGGGGAAGGAGGAGAGGGGAGGGGGAAGGAGGAGAGGGGAGGGGGAAGGAGGAGAGGGGAGGAGGAGAGGGGAGGGGGAAGGAGGAGAGGGGAGGGGGAAGGAGGAGAGGGGAGGGGGAAGGAGGAGAGGGGAGGGGGAAGGAGGAGAGGGGAGGGGGAAGGAGGAGAGGGGAGGGGGAAGGAGGAGAGGGGAGGGGGAAGGAGGAGAGGGGAGGGGGAAGGAGGAGAGGGGAGGGGGAAGGAGGAGAGGGAGCAGGAAGGGGGAAGGAAGGGGGAGGGAGAAGGTGGGGGGGACAGGGAGGGAGAGGAGATCTGCACTCAAGATAATTTCTAAATTTGGTAAATTCACACCCAACAGCTTGTGTGAAAGGAATCGGGGATTAAATCCACTTCAGAAAATGTGTCCGCTGTCTGTGGCCACTGATGACACTTAAAAAAAGTCTTAAAACTAAACCAACACAAAAATTGTCTTGCTCTTTCCATCTGGACGAAGACACACACCCCTGCTTCTTCCCATCCCAGGGGCAAAAACAAAGCACAGCCCCAAAAGAATTTTGGGAATACAGGCGACAAGTAAAAGCATTTACAGGCAGTGTCTGCCCAGGGCAGGTCTGACAGAGGGCTAGAACAGGGGTGGTGAGAAGCAGTGTGGCCCAATGGAAAGAGCATGGGCCTGGGAGTCAGAGGACCTGGGTTCTAATCCCGGTTCCGCCAACTGCCTGCTGTACTACCTTGGGCGAGTCACTTCACTGGGCCTCAGTTGACCCATCCGTAAAATGGGGGTTAAGCCTGTGAGCCTATGTGGGACATGGACTGTGCCCAACCTGATGCCTGTTCTTCCCAACTTTCCCAGCATGGTAGACGGCACCACCATCCTTCCTGTCTCACAAGCCCATAACCTTGGCATTATCCTTGACTCCTCTCTGTCATTCAACCCATATATTCAATCCATCACTAAATCCTGTCTTCCCACCTTCACAACAAACCTAAAACCCACCCTTTCCTCTCCAAACAGCAACCATGTTAAAACTATCACTCATCCTATCCCACCTGGATTACTGCATCAGCCTCCTTGCTGACCCCCCAGCCTCCTGTCTCTCCTCACTGCAGTCCATACTTCACTCTGCTGCCCAGATCATTTTTCAACAAAAACGTTCAGGACGTGTCATCCTGCTCCTCAAAAAACTCCGGTAGTTGCCCACCCACCTCTGTACCAAACAAAAACTCCTCGCCATTGGCTTTAAAGCACTCACCTTGACCCTCCTACCTCACCTCGCCACTCTCCTTAATAACAACAATAATTACGGTATTTGTTTAGCACTTACTATATGCCAGGCACTGTGCTAAGCACTGAGGTGGATACAAGTAAATTGGGTTGGATACAGTCCCTAACACACAAAGGGCTCACAGTCTCAATCCCCATTTTACAAATGAGGAAACTGCGGCACAGAAGTTAAGTGACTGGCCCAAGGTCACACAGCAGGCAAGTGGCGGAGATGGGTTTGGAACCCATGACCTTCTGACTCCCAGGCTTGCGCTCTATCAACTACTATGCCATGCTCCTTCTACAATCCAGCCCGCACACTTGGCTCCTCTGGTGTTAACCTTCTCACTGTGCCTCCATCTCACCTGTCTCCCTGTCGGCCCCTGGCCCATGTCCTGCCTCTGGCCTGGAATCAATCAATCAATCATATTTATTGAGCGCTTACTGTGTGCACAGCACTGTACTAAGCGCTTGGGAAGTACAAGTTGGCAACATATAGAGACAGTCCCTACCCAACAGTGGGCTCACAGCCTAGAAGGGGGAGACAGAGATGAAAACCAAACATATTAACAAAATAAAATAAATATAGATATGTACAAGTAAAATAAATAGAGTAATAAATATGTACAAACATATATACATATATACAGGTGCTGTGGGGAAGGGAAGGAGGTAAGATGGGGGGGGATGGAGAGGGGGGTGAGGGGGAGAGGAAGGAGGGGGCCCAGTCTAGGAAGGCCTCCTGGAGGAGGTGAGCTCTCAGTAGGGCCTTGAAGGGAGGAAGAGAGCTAGCTTGGCGGATGTTGGGAGGGATGCACTCCCTCCTCAAATCCAACTGACAATTACTCTCCCCCGCCCCCCCCTCAAAGCCTTACCGAAGGCACATCTCATCCAGGAGGCCATTCCTGACCACTTTTCATCTCCCATTCCCTTCTGCATCGACCTGACCTGCTCCTTTTGCTCCTCCCCTCTTTCAGCCCCAAAGCACTTATTCATTCATTCATTCATTCAATCGTATTTATTGAGCGCTTACTGTGTGCAGAGCACTGTACTAAGCGCTTGGGAAGTACAAGTCGGCAGCATATAGAGACGGTCCCTACCCAACAGCGGGCTCACAGTCTAGAAAGGGAAGACAGACAACAAAACAAAACATGTGGACAGGTGTCAAGTTGTCAGGACAAACAGAATTAAAGCTAAATGCACATCATTAACAAAATAAATAGAAGAGTAAATATGTACAAGTAAAATAGAGTAATAAATCTGTACAAACATATATACAGGTGCTGTGGGGAGGAGAAGGCGGTAGGGCAGGGGGGATGGGGAGGAGGAGAGGAAAAAGGGGGCTCAGTCTGGGAAGGCCTCCTGGAGGAGGTGACCTCTCAGTAGGGCTTTGAAGGGAGGAAGAGAGCTAGCTTGGCAGATGTGTGGAGGGTGGGCATTCCAGGCCAGGGGGAGGACGTGGGCCAGGGGTCGACAGCGGGACAGGCGAGAACGAGGTACGGTGAGGAGGTTAGTGGCAGAGGAGCAGAGGGTGCAGGCTGGGCTGTAGAAGGAGAGAAGGGAGGTGAGGTAGGAGGGGGTGAGGTGATGGAGAGCCTTGAAGCCGCGGGGCATTTACGGGTTGCGGGGGGCGCCCCTTAACCTATACCCATCTGTAATTTTATTTATTTGTATTGCTGTCTGTCTCCCACACCCTAGATGTAAGCTCATTGTGGGCAGGGAATGGGACTGTTTATTGCTGTTTTGTATTCTCCCAAGAGCTTAATACAGCGCTCTGCACACAGTAAGCCCTCAATATGACTGAATGAATGCCCCAGTGCTTAGTTACAGTATCTTGCATATAGGAAGCGCTAAATACCAAACTTTTCAGGCATCAGGCCAAACTGGGGCAAGGGTGGGTTCTGTTCTGCTGGGAGGGAGCATGTACCCCAGTTCTGCTAAGACTTAAGCCCCATGCCCAACCAGGGCAGACAGGTCTGTCTGGCTGGGAGGGCTGATTGAGCCAGAAAACCACTGGATGGCTGGCAACTCAATTTTCTACCCCCTTGCTACTGGCGGCCTTCCTGATCTTTGGAGACTGCCAAGGTGGCGGCGGGGTGGCAAAGGTCAAAACTGACTGTCAAAAGAACAAACAGCTAGTCGATGAGGTTTGAGCTCAGAAAGCCCAAGGCAGGCTGGGAGATGAGCCTAGAGGCTGAGATGGCTCCAAAAAAGATACTCCTCTTTGGCTCGTGTGTCCCGGAATCTGTGACATTAGCATGAGGAGGGAAATTTTGATGCAAGATATTTGCTCCATGCTGCCAGAGGGATAAAAGTGTGATCTTCACATTCAGCACTAACATTAAGATCGATTACAGATGTTCTCTATAAGCAAACGCAGCAAAAGGTACACCACAATGTCGCTTAATCATTCTTCCTCTAACCTTCTCAACTGCTATTCAGTGGTAGCTATTGGCCCTCTACCAAGAAGAGAGCTAGCACTTGGGATTTTAGCTGTTGATTGGACTACTGAAATCAATCAGTGGACACGCAGCTGCAAACAGAAAAAGAATCAGGGCCAGCACACTCTTGACACTTGCAATGCTGGGAGGCTGTAGCCATTCTTAGCTTGGTCACTGACTTGCTGTGTACACTAAACAAATAACTGCTTTTCCAGGTCTCTCTTCACCCATCTGTAAAATTCCTCAGAAGTGCATTCGTGTGTTTTCAGATGAAAAGTGTAATGGAGTAAGTGTAACATCATAGTTTCAAAAAGCACAATCACCTACAGCATTTTCCTTTTGCCAGAAGATTCCTCAATATTAATGACCAGGAAGACTCCCACGATGACTTGGTTTGAAGGTACTCTTATAGAACAGAACCAAACCATCTTCTGATTTGCTCTAGGGTCAACCACTGCAACTCAGAAGGGTTAACCCCATGTGGGGTAGAGACCACCCAATCTGACTACCATGACTATGCCAGCAATTAGCACAGTGCCTGGCATGTAAGTGCTTAATACCATTATTTAAAAAAAAAAAAAGTAAGGTCTTTCTAGAAACCATCATTACTGATTTCCCGGGAGGGATGACAGTGCTTCACATCTATTCAGTAGGCATCAGGATGACATTTTTCTGACACACAAAGGAAGGCATCCAATCTAGGCCTTTCGTGCTGAGTCCCTTAGGTCCACTAAGAGGTGTTGAGTCAATATTTCAAACTCTCTTTAGTATTTCAGAAACTAAGAGCAAATGCAGGCTTTGAACCTGAAGTGGATTCTGATCCAGTTTCTCACTAATCTCTAGAGACTTGGAATGGAGGTTTATTACCTTGGAATGCAAGAGTATTTTTGTTTATAAACGGGAGGGGGAGGTTAACCCAAAAGACCTTATCGATTTCCCTCAAGGTCAGAAGTCAGCCAGGGTCCTCTCCCTATACCTAAATGCAAAGCTCTAAAACAGTCTCAAGTTTAGGCTTCGAGCCAGGTTCTGAGACCGCACATATGACCACCGATCCAATTCTGACTACATTCGGCGACTAGTTTCAGGAAGTTTAGCAGACACTGGGCTCTGGGGATATTAAGGAGGCAGAGAGTTGAGTTCTAGACCATGGGCTGTTTAAACCTGGGGTTCTGGGGACCCACCTGCAGGGCAAAGGGCCAGGAGAGTTGGGGTATGTGCGGGGGGGGGGGGGGAGGGGGGGCGGTGATAAGGGATGGGAGGGGCAGGGTGTGAGGGAGGAGGGGGATGAAGGAAAGAAAGAACGGCGTGGGAGATTATGCCGAGGGAGAGGGGGGGGACAGGGTGTGTGGGGGGTAGGGAGGGGAGTGAAGGAGGGATGGGAATGGGGTGGTGGGGAATGTGGGAGCGGAGAGGAGGAGTGTGATACAGGTGTGGCTAGGAATTATCCGGGGAGTTGGCAGGAGGTCCCTATCTCAGCCCGAGGCTGGGCGTGGAGGTTCTGAGGAGGCCGAAAGGCGCCGCCACCCGACCCCGAGTTGCGGGCGGAAACCGCAATTTGGGGCTGGAGTTGCAAACCCCGGATGCGACAAACGGCAGGAGACAAAGCGGCGAGGCAGGGGTCGGAAGGACCTGCTTCTAATCCCGGCTCTGCCACCCGCCTGCTGTGTGACCTTGGGCGAGTCACTTCACTGTGTCTCCGTTTCCTCATCTGTAAAACGGAGACCAAATGCTTCTCATTTCTCTGACTGAACCCACGTGGGGCAGGGAGTGTGCCCGATCTTGGGGCTACCCCACCTCTTTAGGCGCCTAACAAATCGCCACCACTACCAAGGATCGCCCCCCCCCCTCCGCCCCTCTCCCTGCAGGGGCACCTCGGGTGTCTCTCCGCCCCCCCTTTGTTCACCTCTGACCTTCATGTGCACCCGGGTCCCTCCACGGACCCCCATCCTCTCTCCCTGCCGCCCCCCCCCCCCCCCAAGCCAGTGGGACATGGCGCCGGGGCGGGGGGAAGGGAGGGGGAGGGGAGGGAGAGACACGCGTGCGCAGGGGCGCCCGCTCCCGCCTCCTTACCGCTGGAACCGCGAGTCCCCCTTCCCCGGCCGCGGCCGCCTCTCCAGGACCCGCGGCGGCTGTGGCAGCCGCAGTACGGCCCCGCGCGGCAACAAGAGGACGAAGGCGCTGGCCCCGGGCGGCTCCGCGGCCGACAAGGCTCCTCTCGCGGCGGCTGGCGGGCAGCGGGGGCAGCGGCGCCGGGCCAGGCCGGTGTGCGCCCTCGGCGGCCCCTCCCCTTCGGAGGAAGCGGCACGGGGAGCGGCGGCGGCGGCGGAGCAGGAGGACGATGAGGAGAAGGGAGGAGGAGGAGGACAAGCAGGCAGCAGAGATGGCGGCGAAAGCGGCGGCGGCGGCACGGACCCTCCCTGACGGCGGGGGGAGAGGCGGGGCCCGAACCGGAAGTGAGGCGGAGGTGGGCGGGCCGCCCCATCGGGCGGGCCTGGGGGGCGGGCTCGGGATGGAGCCATTGTCTCCTGCGGTGGTGGACGGGGGCCTTACCTCACCTTTGGCTTACCAAATTGGTCTTGACAGCCACGATCACGGTGACTCGAAAATCACCCGCCAAGCTTCCCTTGGCCCCCCCAAGGCGAGGTCGCAGCGCCGTGGTTGCGCGTTTCCTGATTCACGCGGGACGTCGGGCTTTGCTCCCCCACTCGCCCTACCCCCGGCTCGCCCCATCCTTCTAAACAACGCCTCGTCTGTGCAGGACGTCTCCTGTCCCGAAAGGGACTGGGAATTTGGTCGGCACTGGGCCGGGAAGCGTAGTGATATAATAATAATAATAATGGCATTTGTTAAGCGCTTACTACGTGCAAAGCACTGTTCTAAGCGCTGGGGGGGTACAAGGTGATCAGGTTGTCCCACGTGGGGCCCACAGTCTTCATCCCCATTTGACAGATGAGGTAACTGAGGCACAGAGAAGCAAAGTGACTTGCCCACGGTCACACAGCAGACATGTGGCGGAGCCGGGATTAGAACCCATGACCTCTGACTCCCAAGCCCGGGCTCTTTCCACTGAGCCACGCAGCTTCTCTGTAGTAGTAGGTGCTCAGCAAATACCGTTGATTGAGGAAACGTTGGACTTTTGAGTCTGAGTGGAAAATGAGGAAGAAGGAGGGGCGTGGCACTTAGACTGCCACCCTGCGGGTCATAAACCCCATCCAATACGCCAGGTCAGCCCAGAATCTTGCAGTGTGCGGCTGGCTCTCAGATTCACCTTGTGGCACTAGCAAACCCTCTCTGCATTTCCATTTTCCTGCCTATAAACGAAACCGAAGTCACTCTGTGACCTGACGCTAGGGCTCTTGGAATAGAAGGCCTGTGGGTTCCGGCCTCGGGGGTGGAAGAGCGACCAAAGACTTCGATTTAGACTGTGAGCCCCAGGTGGGACAGAGACAGAGCCCGTCCAGATTATTTTGGATCGACCCAGCGTTTAGGACAGTGCTTGACACAAAGAGTTTAACAAATACCGTTAAAAAAACGCCTGGAGCCCTCCCAAATCAGCTTGGTTTCCAGGGTGAGGGAGTCACACCCAGATCCCCTTTCACCCCCACCCTCTGGCCCCCCACAAGGAGGGATGAGGCCTGGGTGCAAAAGCTAATGCTCCCAGAAATGAGAAGCAGCATGGCATAGTGGACAGAGCCCAGGCCTGGGAGTGAGGGGCCCTGGGTTCTAATCCCAGCTCTGCCACTTGTCTGCTGCGTGACCTTGGGCAAGCCACTTCACTTCTCTGTGCCTCAGTTCCCTCATAAAATGGGGATTAAGAGTGTTAGCCCTTTGTGAGTCAGGGACTGTGTCCAACCCAATTATCTTGTACCTATCCCAGTGCTTAGTACAGTGTCTGGCACATAGCACTTAACAAATACCAAAAAAAACCCCAAAAATAGAACTATGAAGGCCTAGTCCAATTGAAGTCTAGGTAGTAGTGACTATGGACAAGTCTGCTGCACACAGAACTCCCAAATTCTTGGCAATCTGTAAATCAGAGATTGGTTAAAGAGCTCTTGGGTTAAGATTAGGGTCAAGGATAACATTTATTTGAGCCCCTGCTGTGTGCAGAGCACTAGAGTAAGCCTTGGGAGAGTACAGTGGAATTAGTGGAGATGATTCCTACCCTTGAGGAGTTTACAATCTGGGTGGGGAGACAGATACTCAAATAAATTGTAGATGAGAGGAAGTAGTGGAGTATAAAGATGTGTACAAAAGACATCAACTAGGGGTGTGAGTGCTTAAGTGCTTAGGCAACTGGAAGTACTGAAATGGCAGTTGAGGGGAATATAAAATAGGGAGATTAGAAATTAACCAGAGAAGGCCTCCTAGAGGAGATGTGATTTCAAAGGGGCTTTGAAGATAGGGAAAGCAGTGGTCTCTCAGAGGCGAAGGGGGAGGGAATTCCAGGCAGGGAGAGGGCCTGAGCCTCTGTGGTCCTTTGGGGAGAGATAAGAACTCAAGATGTAGTAAGTAAATTAGCTTCAAAGGGATGAGAGCCCAAGCTGGATCTTAATGCCAGAAGAAAATGAATAAGTAGGAAGAAAAGAGCTGATTGAGTGATTGGCTCAATAGTATTTATTGTTCTACTGTGTGCACAACCCTGTTTTAGTGATTGGGTGAATACAATAGTTGTAGGAGACATGCACATAGTAAACGCTAAATAAATACCATTGATTGTATATTGTAAGCCCACAGGGACTTACAATGTAAAGGGAGAGAGGATACACACTAATCTTCATATAGAAAAAAGTGGTTACCTCCCAGAGCACGTAAAATGATGTTTACAAAACTGTAATGGGAAGTTGGTGAGTGCTAAAGTTCTGAGATGATAGGAAGATGTAACCTGGGAAGAAGGGAAATTAATTAGGGAAAAGCTTCTTGGAGAAGGTGAGATTTCAGGAAGGGCTTTGTCCCTGGGAAGAGCTGAGGTTTGGCAGATTTGAGTGAGGGGGTGTCAACCTAGCTGTAGCATTCCTTCATCTCTCTCACCTCTAACTTGTAGCTCCTGCTGTACCCCAGCCTGGAACGCCCTTCTTTCCCAAATAAGCCAGACCACAGCTCTCCCCATCCCTAAAACTCTCTTCCAGGAGGCCTTTCCCCATTGATTTACAACCCCCTCAATCAGATTGGACCTTTCATTCATTCATTCAATCGTATTTATTGAGCGCTTACTGTGTGCAGAGCACTGTACCAAGCGCTTGGGAAGTACAAGTTGGCAGCACATAGAGACGGTCCCTACCCAACAATGGGCTCACAGTCTAGAAGGGGGAGACAGACAACACAACAAAACATGTGGACAGGTGTCAAGTCGTCAGGACAAATAAAAATAAAGCTAGATGCACATCATTAATAATAATGATAATAATAATTTTGGTATTTGTTAAGCGCTTACTATGTGCCAAACACTGTTCTAAGCACTGGGGTGATACAAGGCGATCAGGTTGTCCCACGGGGGGCTCACAGTCTTCATCCCCATTTTACAGATGAGGGAACTGAGGCCCAGAGAAGTGAAGTGACTTGTCCAAAGTCACATAGCTGACAATTGGCAGAGCCAGAATTTGAACCCATGACCTCTGACTCCCAAGCCTGGGCTCTTTCCACTGAGCCATAACAGTAAATATGTACAAGTAAAATAGAGTAATAAATCTGTACAAACATATATACAGGTACTGTGGGGAGGGGAAGGAGGAGAGGAAAAGGGGGGCTCAGTCTGGGAAGGCCTCTTGGAGGAGGTGAGCTCTCAGTAGGGCTTTGAAGGGAGGAAGAGAGCTAGCTTGGCGGCTGTGGGGAGGGAGGGCATTCCAGGCCAGGGGGATGACGTGGGCCGGGGGTCGACGGTGGGACAGCCGAGAATGAGGCACGGTGAGAAGATTAGTGGCAGAGGAGTGGAGGGTGCGGGCTGGGCTGTAGAAGGGAGGTGAGGTAGGAGGGGGCGAGGTGATGGACAGCCTTGAAGCTGAGGATGAGGAGTTTCTGCCTGATGCATAGGTTGATTGGTAGCCACTGGAGATTTTTGAGGAGGGGAGTAACATGCCCAGAGCGTTTCTGGACAAAGACAATCCGGGCAGCTGCATGAAGTATGGATTGAAGTGGGGAGAGACAAGAGGATGGGAGATCGGAGAGGAGGCTGATACAGTAGTCCAGACGGGATAGGATGAGAGCTTGAACGAGCAGGGTAGCGGTGTGGATGGAGAGGAAAGGGCGGATCTTGGCAATGTTGCAGAGCTGAGACCGGCAGGTTTTGGTGACGGCTTGGATGTGAGGGGTGAATGAGAGAGCGGAGTCGAGGATGACACCAAGGTTGCGGGCTTGTGAGATGGGAAGGATGGTAGTGTGCCGTCAACAGTGATGGGAAAGTCAGGGAGAGGGCAGGGTTTGGGAGGGAAGACAAGGAGTTCAGTCTTGGACATGTTGAGCTTTAGGTGGCGGGCAGACATCCAGATGGAGATGTCCTGAAGGCAGAAGGAGACGCAAGCCTGGATGGAGGGGGAGAGAGCAGGGGCAGAGATGTAGATTTGGGTGTCATCAGCGTAGAGATGATAGTTGAAGCCGTGGGAGCAAATGAGGTCACCAAGGGAGTGAGTGTAGATTGAGAACAGAAGGGGACCAAGAACTGAACCTTGAGGAACCCCCACAGTAAGGGGATGGGAGGGAGAGGAGGAGCCTGCAAAAGAGACTGAGAATGAGCGACCGGAGAGATAAGAGGAGAACCAGGAGAGGACGCAGTCTGTGAAGCCAAGGTTGGATAGCGTGTTGAGGAGAAGGGGGTGGTCCACGGTGTCGAAGGCAGCTGAGAGGTCGAGGAGGATTAGGATAGAGTATGAGCCGTTGACTCTACTATTGATTTGACATGTTTTGTTTTGTTGTCTGTCTCCCCCTTCTAGACTGTGAGCCCACTGTTGGGTAGGGACCGTCTCTATATGTTGCCAACTTGTACTTCCCAAGTGCTTAGTACAGTGCTCTGCACACAGTAAGCGCTCAATAAATACGATTGAATGAATGAATGAATGAATGAATGAATAAGAGGGGAACCAGGAGAGGACGGGGTCTGTAAAGCCAAGCTTGGATAGCGTGTTGAGGAGAAGGAGGTTGTCCACAGTGTCGAAGGCAGCTGAGAGGTCGAGGCGGATTAGGATAGAGTAGGAGCCGTTGGATTTGGCAAGCAGGAGGTCACTGGTGACCTTTGAGAGGGCAGTTTCAGTGGAGTGTAGGGGACGGAAGCCAAATTGGAGGGGGTCAAGGAGAGAGTTGGCATTGAGGAGTTCGAGGCAGTGGGTGTAGACGACTCGTTCTAGGAGTTTGGAAAGAAATGGTAGGAGGGAAATAGGGCAATAACTAGAAGGGGAGGTGGGGTCAAGAGAGGGTTTTTTTTAGGATAGGGGAGACATGGGCATCTTTGAAGGCAGAGGGGACCAGCAGCCACCCGTAGCACTTTCATCCCATCTGCAGCACACGTGAGTACAGTGCTGTGCACACAGTAAGCACCCTATAAATATGATTGAATGAATGAATATATGCATATCCTTAAGTTCCTCCTCTAGACTGTAAGCACCTCTTCTAGACTGTAAGCCCCTTGTGGGCAGGGAACATGTTTACCAACTCTGTAGTATTATACTCTCCTAAGCACTTGCTACAGTGCTCTGCACTCAATAAATATCACTGGTTAATCGATTGATATACTTATCTGTCCATTCAAGTGTTCAGCCACTTCATCCTGATATGTTTGTACTGCTTACCTGCCTTATACTCTAGACTGTAAACTCGTTGTGGGCAGGGAATGCATCTGTTTGTTGTTGTACTGTACTCTCCCAAAAGCTTAGTACAGTGCTTTGCGCACAGTAAGAGCTCAGTAAATACGATTGAATGATTAGATTTGTTCTCAGTGCCTTACAGCCAATGGTCAGTTTTTATTTATGGCAAAGATAAATATTGGAGGCTTTTGAAGTGGAGAGATGTGTGCAGATGGTATTTTAGAAAGATAATCCAAACAGTAGAGGGAAGTATAGGCTGGAAAGGGGGTCCCTAACTGTTCCTCAAGGCTCAGTTCTGGGTCCCCTTCTACACCTGTTCCCTTGGCAAACTCATTCGCTCCCAATGCTTCACCTACCATCTCTGTGTGGATGATTCATAAACCTCCAGCTCTGATCTCTCTCCTTCTCTGCAGTCTCACATTTCCTCCCGCCTTCGGGACATCTCTGCGGGGATGTCCCGCTGACTCCTCTAACTTAATATGCCCAAAACAAAATTCCTCATCTTCCTACCCAAACCCTGTTCTCCCTCTGTCTTTCCCGTCTCTGTAGACAACACCCCTAACCTCCCTGTCTCACAAGCCCGTAATCTTGGCCTTGTCCCGCACATCTCTCTCATTCAACCCACGTATTCAGTAGTCACCAAATCCTGTCATTTCTACCTTCGCAACATCTTTAGAATCCACCCCTTCCTCTTCATCCAAGCTGCCACCACAATGGTCCAAGCACCTGTCATATTCCTCCCCAACTATTGCTTCAGCCTCCTTGTTGACCTCCTTACCTCCAATCAATCACTCAAATCAGTCAATCATATTTACCGAGCATTTACTGCGGGCAGAGCCCTGTACTAAGTGCTTGGGAGAGTACATTGTAATAGAGTTGGTAGACATGTCCCCTACCCACAAGGAACATATAGTCCAGAGGGGAAGACAGACATTAAAATAAATAATGGATGTGTACATAAGTGCTGTAGTACTGAGGGTGGGGTGAATAAAGCATACAAATCCAAGTGCAAAGGCAATGCAGAAGGGAGAGAGAATATGGGAAATGAGGGCTTAGACAGGGAAAGGCCTCTTGGAGGAGATGTGATTCTAATAATAATAATAATAATAATAATGGCATTTGTTAAGCACTTACTATGCGCAAAGCACTGTTCTAAGCGCTGGGGAGGTTACAAGGTGATCAGGTTGTCCCACGGGGGCCTCACAGTCTTAATCCCCATTTTACAGATGAGGTAACTGAGGCCCAGAGAAGTTAAGTGACTTGCCCAAAGTCACACAGCTGACAATTGGCGGAGCTGGGGTTTGAACCCACAGCCTCTGACTCCAAAGCCCGTGCTCTTTCCACTGAGCCACTCTGCTTCTCTAAAGTGTTTGAAGGTGGGGAGAGTGATCGTCTTGGATATGAACTGGAAAGGAGTCCCATGCCAGAGACAGGATGTGGCCAAGGGGTCAGTGGTGAAATAGATGAGACTGAGGTACCCTGAGTAGGTTGGCATTAGAGGAGCAAATTGTATGGGCTGAGATTAGGAAAGTAAAATGTGGGGAGCAAGGTGACCGAGTGCTTGCTTTAAAGCCAATGGTGAGGAGTTTCTGTTTTGATGCAGAGGGAGATGGGCAACCACCGGAGGTTCTTGAGGAGTGAGGAAAACACAGACTGAACTTTTTTTAGAAAAATGATCCAGCCTTTCCCTTGTCCTGTCCATTCTTCACTCTGTTTCCCAGATCATTTTTTTTTCTGAAAAATTGTTCTGCACACTCTCCCCTCTTCAAAAACCTCCAGTGACTGCCCATCGAGCTCCACATCAAGCAGAAACTCCTCACCAACATCTTTCAAACACTCAATCAGCCCTCTCCCTCCTACCTACCTCCTCCTGTAATCCAGCCCATAGATTTCACACCTCTACCACCAACCTAGGTACTGTGCCTTGATCTCCTCTTTTGCTGTCAACCATGCCCTCCCTCCTGCCTGGAATAACCTCCCCCTTCATGTTTAACAGACCTCTACTCTCCCATAAAACTGCATCTCCTCCAGGAAGCCTTCCCTGACTCATCTCTGCACCCTATTCTCACACCTTTCTGCGCTGCCTATGCACTTGTGTTCATACCCCCAGCATATTGATATCCACTCCATCCCCATCTCCATAGAGAAGCAGCGTGGCTCAGTGGAAAGAGCACGGGCTTTGGAGTCAGAGGTCATGGGTTCAAATCCCGTCTCTGCCAATTGTCAGCTGTGTGACTTTGGGCAAGTCACTTAACTTCTCTGGGCCTCAGTTACCTCATCTGTAAGATGGGGATTAAGACTGTGAGCCCCCCGTGGGACAACCTGATCACTTTGTAACCTCCCCAGCGCTTAGAACAGTGCATTGCACATAGTAAGCGCTTAATAAATGCCATCATTATTATTATTATTATCCCCACCCCACCACACTTATGCACATGTTCTGCTACTTCCCCTCTCATTTATTTTATTATGCGTCTCCCGCACTAGTTTATAAGCTCTTTGTAGGCAAATATCTCATCTACCAAATGTATTGTACTCCCCCAAGTGCTTAGTGCCATGCTCTGTTCACTGTAAGCACTCAGTAGAGTTGATTGGATTGATTGATTGAGATCAGTGAGGAGGCTGATACAATAGTTCATATGGGATGTGACAGTACTAGTGGTAGTTGTTAAGTACTTACCATGTGTCAAGCACTGTACTAAGTGCTGGGGTAAATGCAAGCTAATCAGTTCCCACATGGGGCTCATGGTCTAAGTAGGAGGGAGAACCGATATTGAATCCCCATTTTGCAGATGAGGGAACTAAAGCACAGAGAAGTTAAGTGACTTGCCCAAGGTCACACAGCAAATGGTGGAGCTGGGATTAGAACCCAGGTCCTCTGACTCCCAGGCCCGTGCTCTTTCCACTAGACCACGCTGCTTCTGGATCAGGGAGGAGGCTGTTTAGATGGAGCAGAAGGGGAGGGTCCAGAAAGTGTTGCACAAGAAAAACTGACAGGATTTAGTGACAGATGGATTGAGAGAGTTAAAATAAAGTAAAGAGTAAGGGATAATGGCTAGGTTGCAGACTCCCACAGCAGGCAGAATGATAGTGTTGGTAAATTGGTAACTGTGATGGAAAAGATCAGAGGAAGAGAGGATTTGGGTGGGAAGATAAGGAGTATAGGTTTGGACATGGTGAGCTGAAGGTGCTGGTGGTACATCCAAGTGGAGATGTCTTGGAGGCAAAAGGAAATGAGAGGAGAGAGAGAGAGACATGAGAACTAGTGAGATAGATTTGGAGTCATCCACATAGATGTAGTCGTAGAAGCTGAGATTCTGGATGAGGGCCCTCGCAAGGGAAGGAGTGTTGATTGGGGAAAGAAAGGTACCCAAAACGGCTCAGGAGGGCCACCCATAGTTAGGGGCATTGGAGACGGAAGAGGAGACAGCAAAGTAAATAATAATGATAAAAATAACTGTGGTATTTGTTAAGCGCTTACTATGTGCTAAGTGCTGTGATAGATAAACGCTTAGTACAATATTCTGCATACAGTAAGCACTCAGTAAATACGATTGAATGAATACAGGTTAATCAAGGTGGACACAGTCTCTGTCCCACATGGAACTCACAGTCTTAATCCCCATGTTACAGATGAGGACACCGAAGCCCAGAGAAGTGACGTGACTTGCCTAAGGTCCCACAGCAGGCCAGTGGCAGAGCTGGGATGAGAATACAGGTCCTATTCCTTCCAGGTCTGACCTCTTTCCACTAGGCCATGCTGCTTTTGAGAAAGAGTGGTCAGAGAAGTAGGAGGAAATCCAGGAGAGACCTATGTTGGGGAAACCAGGAGTAAGTAGTCTTCCCAGGAGGATAGAATGGTCTGCAGTGTCAAAGTGCCGAAACATCAAAGAGGATTAGAAAAGAGTAAAGGATGTTTGATTTGGTAAGAAGGTCACTGGTGACCTTGGGGACTGCAATCTCAGTGGAGCGAGGGTCACTAGTCATGGCTTTGCCTACCAGCCTGTGTTGGAAATAAATGACTCAGCAAATTAAAAGAAACAAGTCATCATTATAAGTGTCTGCGATTTGGGGCTGGAAGATTTTGAGGTTTTAGCTCGTTGAATCCCGAGTTAATTGGTAACGGAATGAATGAGATACACAAATCCAACAATCCAGCTGCTAAGCAGAGTAGCTGAGTACAAGAACCCTGTTAGGATACAGTGCTCTGTATGGAGCAAGCACTCAATAAATATTATTGATTTAATAATAACAATAATAATAATAATGATGATAATGTATTTGTTAAGCGCTTACTATGTGCCAAGCACTTGTACTAAGCTCTGGGGTAAATACAGGATAATCAGGTCAAACACGATCCCTGTTCCACATGGGGCTCACCGTCTAAGGAGAAGGGAGAACAGGTATTGAATCCCCATTTTATGGATGAGCAAAGTGAGGCACAGAGAAGTTAAGAGACTTTCCCAAGGCAAGGCAAGTGGTGGAGCCGGGAGTAGAACGCACTTTTTTTGTGTGTGGTTTTTAAGTGTATACTATAGGCCATGCACTGAACTAAGCGTTGGGGAAAATATAAGCTAATCAGTTTGGACACAGTCCATGTCCCACTTGAAGCTTAATTCCCATTTTACAGATGAGGTAAGTGAGGCATGGAGAAGTGAAGTAACTTGCCCAAGGTCACACAGCAGAGAAGTGGTGGAGCTGGGATAGAGCCCAAGTCATTCTGACTCCCAGCCCTGTGCTGCTTAATCCCTGCTCTGCCACTTGTCTGCTGTGTGACCTTGGGCAAGCCACTTAACTTCTCTGTGCCTCAGTTACCTCATCTGTAAAATGGGGATTAAGACTGTGAGCCCCACTTGGGGTAACCTGATTGCTTTGTATCTACCCCAGCACTTAGAACAGTGCTTGGCACAGAGTAAGTGCTTAACAAATGCCATTATTATTATAATTATAATTATTCTCTTTGAACAGAGCAGGTCCTGTCTCAGTTAGACCTGGGTAGCACCTTCTTAAAAGACCCCATACAACACGGTGAGCCCCTCATCGGAGGCAGGGAGAGTGCTTTGGAGAACTGAAGGGTTTTTTTTTCCCTGACAAGAGTCCAGGATTGTTTCCCACAATTTTCCTTCCTAGACTTTGCGCGTGGCTCAATGGAAAGAGCACGGGCTTGGGAGTCAGAGGTCATGGGTCCTAATCCCGGCTCTGTCACTTGTCTGCTGTGTGACCTTGGGCAAGTCACTTAACTTCTCTGTGCCTCGGTTACCTCATCTGTCAAATGGGGATGAAGACTGTGAGGCCCACGTGGGACAACCTGATCACCTTGTATCCCCCCCAGTGCTTAGAACAGTGCTTTGCACATAGTAAGCACTTTACAAATACCATCATTATTATTATCAAGTGCTTAGTACAGTGCTCTGCACACCGTAAGTGCTCAATAAATACGATTGAATGAATGAATGAATGACTGGTGGCATTTCTCACCTCAATATACCTTTCCTCTCACATTACTTGGGAATCCGTGGGCTGGACTCTTAGAAAAATCTTGAGGGCCAGAAATTAATCCTTTTGAAAAGGCTTCCAAAGAGCCACTCATCAAGGGCGAACAGTAGTTTATGCCAGATGAGTCGCAAAGGTTGACAATTTTATTTTTTCTGTCCTGAGGAGAGGAGCCAGGCTGGCTGAGCATTTTATACATTAGGAACTTTTTGGTACTTATTTGCCCGATGATTCAGGAAACCTAACTGATTTTCCTCGCTAAGGATCAGAATTCCCCAAGCAGTTTGCAGGCTCCAGACAAACAACTTCAAGTCAACTTGCACCAGGAAGAAGTCTGTCGGTTGACCGCCCTAGTATATGGATATTTTTATGTGGCGCCTCATTTGTGTATGCAAAGACTTACTCTCCTATTTCATCCTGCTATAGTTGAAGTATTAGTAGTAGTAGCTATAATAATGTTTACTGAGCTTGGGAAAGGACAATTGAAGCAGAAGGCTTGTTCCCTAGGCTAGACTCATAGGAGGCCAAGAAGCACTTCCTTTTGTTTGTTTTAACCTTACCACTTTCACACTTCCATCCGTGGTCAGTAGGTGCGGGATTGGGTGAAATTCTGTTTCCGTTTTGGTAAACATCAATCTGTGTCTTTCCAGACTGAAGAGTTCCAGTGGTTACAGTCTCTTCTCACCCAGAGGCTTCCCTATTCCCCAGTCATCTTCACCAGCTCCCTCTACTAAGTCGTGCCAAACAGCACTGTATGCCCTTTTTCCAGCTGATTAAGCTGGGCCTTTTCTTTGACTTGGCTTTGTTTCCTGAGCTTGGAGAATCGATTTTTCAGTCATATTGATTGAGTGCTTAGTGTGTGCAGAGCATTGTACTAAGTGCTTGGGAGAGTACAGTACATTGAAGCAGCATGGCACAGTGGCCAGAGCACAGGCCTGGGACTCAGAAGGTCATGGGTTCTAATCTCGACTCTGCCACTTGTCTGCTGTGTGACCTTGGGCAGGTCACTTCATTTCTCTGGACCTCAGTTACCTCATCTGCAAAATGTGGATTGAGACTGTGAACCCCATGCGGGACAGGGACCGTGTCCAACCCGATTTGCTTGTCTTCACCCCAGCACTTAGTACAGTGCCTGGCACACAGTAAGTGCTTAACAAATACCATAATGATGATTATTATTATTACAGTACAGCAGAGTTGGTAGACAAGGAGCATACAGTGTAGAGGGGGAGATAGGCATTAATAGAAACAAATCAATTATGTATATGTATGTAAATTCTGGGGGGCCGAGGGAGGGGTGAAATAAAGGGCGCAAATCCAAGTGTAAGATGATGCAGAAGGGAGTAGGAGAAGAGGAAATGAGGGCTTTAGTCAGAGAAGGCCTCTTGGAGAAGATGTGCTTTTAATAAGGCTTTGAAAGGGGGAAGATGATTGTAGTTTATGAAGAGGGGAGGGCGTTTGAGGCCAGAGGCAGGACATGGGTTAGGGGTTAACGGTGAGATAGAGGAGATCGAGGTACAGAGCCAAGTGTGCAGGATGGGTTGTAGCAGGAATCAGGGAGGTGAGGTAGGAAGGGGCAAGGTGAATGAGTGCTTTAGAACCTGTGGTAAGGAGTTTTTGTTTGATGCAGAGGTGGATGGGCAACCACCGGAGGTTCTTGAGGAGTGGGGAAACATAGCCTGAATGTTTTTGTAGGAAAATGATCTGGGCAGCAGAATGAAGTTTGGACTGGAGTGGTGCTCCAGTCCTGTTGAACTGGCCTGTTGAACTGCCACTGCCCGGTGGACCAGTTTTTGGAGGGAACAGTCGACAAAAATTCCAAAAATCTTTCCTCCTCTTTCTCACTCTTTTGTAGAGTAAGAAAATGTTCCTGACCTCCACATCCCCTCTGATTAAGGTGAGGGGCCAAAACAAATCCCAGTAAATCCAGAGGATCAGGGAACAATAGGAAACCTTTGGCCTCTAATCTATTAACTGATCATTGCTCTGAAACTTATCATGGCTAAAATCACAGCTAGGCTGAAGTCACAGAAGTTCTCTGTTGCCCACGGTGAGTGCTGTTGTTTTTAACTCCACATCTGCAGGTGTTTGCCTTGACAAGAAACTGGAGACTCATTATCTGATGTGACTGGCTAGGCCTCCGGCCTCTTTCCTTCAATAGCATTAATGAGGACCCTGTCCTTTCCAATGGACAGAAGGGTACTTTTTTTAAAAAAAAGTTTTCTGACTTTTTACAATGGCCCAAGAATATAAAAGCTATTCCAGTTGTTTTTTGCCCCTCCAGTGCCATTACTTTAGGATAGGAACTCATTACCAATCAATTAGTAGTATTTATTGAGCACCTATGGTGTGCAGAGCACTGTATTAAGCACCTTGGGGGAGTGCAATATGGTAGCAGTAGCAGTAGTAGCAGCATGTGTTAAGTGTTCACTTGCTGCAGTGTGCTGGGGTGGGCACTTGGAAAATACAGAAAAACAAAGCCTTCCCACAACGAGCTTAAATTCTAGTTAGAAAACAGCATCAGATGGTAAGGATGGCCTCCCAACCCTCTCAAGATGGCTGTCGCTTGGTTAGTTCAAAATGGCCACTCACACACATGCGGAGTCTTTATCAATCTTCTCCCTCTGCTACATGCACATGTTTAGTTTCATTTTTGCATTCTTTCATTCAATTGTATTTATTGAGTGCTTTCTGTGTGCAGAGCACTGTACGAAGCGCTTGGGACAGTACAATGCAACAATAAATAGTCACATTCCCTGCCACCCAATGAGCTTACAGTCTAGAGAAGCAGTGTGGCCTAGAGACAAGAGCACAGGCTTGGGAGTCAAATGACGTGGGTTCTAATCCCTGCTCTACCGCTTGTCTGCTGTGTGATCTTGGGCAAGACACTTAACTTCTCTGTGCTTCAGTTCCCTCATTTGTAAAATGGGGATTAAGACTGTGAGCCCCATCTGGGAAAGGGACTCTGTCCAACCTGATTACTTCATATCAACCCCAGTGCTTAGAACAGTGCTTAGCACATAGTGCTTAACAAAATACCATAATAATAATTATTATTAGAGGCGGGGAGATAGACATCAATATGAATAAATAAAATTGCAGATATACACATAAGTGCTGTGGGGCTGGAATGGGGGAAGAGCAAAGGGAGCAAGTCTGGGAAATGAGGAAAAGTGGGGCTTAGTCTGGGAAGGCCTCTTGGAGGTCTTCAGTAAAGTTTTGAAAGGGGGGAGAGTAATTGTCGGATTTGAGGAGAGAAGGGCAGATTTTAGAGATGTTATGAAGGTGGGACCGACATGATTTAGTGATGGATTGAATATGTGGGTTGAATGACAGAGCGGAATCAAGAATAACTCCAAGGTTACGGGCTTGTGAGGCAGGAAGGATGGTGGTGCCATCTACAGTGATGGGAAAGTCAAGGGGAGGACAGGGTTTGGGTGGGAAGATAAGGAGGTCTGTTTTGGACACGTTAAGTTTGAGGTGAAGGGAGGACATCCAAGTAGAGATGTCTTGAAGGCAGGAAGAGATGTGAGATGGAGCCTCCGTTTCCCGCCCTCAGAAATAAAGGATTCTTTTTAAAGGATTTGAAGGTTATTTCTTTAAGCACCAGGGAACTTCCGTCATTCCCCTCTTACTTCCCCAGGAGCCGCTTGATTCCAGGGGGGGCAGGGTGGTAGGGCGGGGGTGGGAAAGGAGGGAGGCCCCACCAGGGTCAGGGCTGGGCTATTAAAGGGGTCGGGGGGTCATGGGGGAGTGTGTGGGGGGCGGGGATCTGTAGGGAAGGAAGGGGCCAGTGCAGAGCAGGGAGCAGAGGGACAAGCAGAGGGGACCTGAAGGCTGTAGACTGCTGTAGGGGTTGTGCAGAGCAGAGTGGTGAGGGAGGAGGGGAAAGGTAGAGCCAGGAGTTATGGGGTTAGGTGTTGGGGGCTAGGCATTACAGGATCAGGAGTTACAAGACTAGGAGGAGTTGCAGGGCCAAGCATTATGGGACTAGGTGTTATGTGACTACGAGTTATGGGCCCAGGAGTTCTGAGATTTGCAGTTAAGGGACTGGGGGCAGGAGCCACTGACCCAAAAGGACCCAGCAGACTCAACCGCAAGTTCCAGTTTGCTCCGTGGCCCGACACAGGGGACATCTAAGCCTGGAAATCTCTGATGAGCCATGAGGTGATCAGGGCAATTTGATGATGTCACAGTGTGCCCCAATGCACAGTCACACCTTGCTCCCAGGGCGTCAGAAGTAGGATCTGTTAAACGGTCACATGGGGGATGGCACTCTGAACTCTCGCCTCAGAGCACACGGCCATCCGATTGAAGACCACCCTTGTTAGAGGGTGCAATCCCTGCCCTCCAGGAGTTTACAATCTACAGGGGAGGAGGCACAAAATAAATTGCAGATGTGAGAAAGGAGAGAAAGGAGAGCTAGCTATGTGGATGAATAAGTGCTTTAGTAATAGAAACTAGATTGACAGGGATTTATTTTATTTATTCATTTTATTTTATCCATTTATTTTAAAAGCTGAATCTTCAAATAAGAGCACCAAGACACTTGGAACCGTTTTTGATTTCTCTGCTTAAAAAAATTACTTCAGGGTATATAAGAGAGTAACAGCAAATCAATTACTTTCTATTATTGGGAGAACATTTTGTCCTCAATACAGAGTCAATTTTGACTCCAGACAGGGACAGAAAAACAGCCAAACTGAGTCAGACAGGACAGAGAGTGGGCTTCAGTCACTTAGTGCCCCTCTATCTGCAGGGGGGAAATTGAGCCTCAATGGCCAACATGCAGACCGTTGTGAATAAATTTGGGAGTTTGGGGCCCCTGGGCCCCTAGGGGAAATACTGCTTGGAGTCAGTGTTTGAAGCAAAGGGACCACCTCACCTCCCGTCTCGCCTTCCACAGCCTAGCCCGCACACTCTGCTCCTTTGGTGCTAACCGTCTCACTGTGCCTCATTCTTGCCTGTCCCGCCGTCGACCCCTGGCCCACATCCTACCTCTGGCCTGGAATGCCCTCCCTCCTCAAATCTGCCAAACTAGCACACTTCTCCCCTCCAAAGCCCTACTGAAAGCTCATCTCCTCCAGGAGGCGGCCCAGACTAAGCCTCCCTTTTCCTCTGCACCTCCTCCCCTCCCCATCGCCCCCACTCACTCCCTCTGCTCTACTCCTCTCCCCGCCCCAAAGCACTTGTGTGTATATATGTACATATTTATTATTCTATTCATTTTATTAATGATGTGTGTATATCTATAATTCCATTGATTTATATTGATGCCGTTGATGCCTGTTTACTTATTCATTCGTTCATTCAGTGGCATTTATTGAGTGCTTACTGTGTGCAGAGCACTGTACTAAGTGCTTGATAAGTACAAGTTGGCAACATATAGAGACGGTCCCTGCCGAACAGCGGGCTCACAGTCTAGAAGGGGGAGACAGACAACAAAACAAAACATATTAACAAAATAAAATACATAGAATAGTAAATATGTACAAGGAAAATAAATAGAGTAATAAATCTGTATAAACATATATACAGGTGCTGTGGGGAGGGATGTCTGTCTCCCCCTTCTAGACGTGAGCCTACTGTGGGCAGAGATTGTCTCTGTTGCTGAATTGTACTTTCCAAGTGCTTCTCTGCACGCAGTAAGCGCTCATTAAATACAATTGAATGAATGTGGGAATGAAACTGACTTTTCTTCATGTGAGCTGATATCGGGCAACCCAGGTGAAATTGAACTAGCTGGGCAGTTTCTCTCATTTCCCCTAAAACTTAATCTAAACTGGCACGTCTCCTCCAAGTGCTTGCTGCCCGCCTTTGCAGTTCCCGGGGCTCTGTTCTCAGAGTGCCCGGGCACTGCCAGCTGCATGGGGTTAAGTCTCTGATGAGCATTCATCAGACTTCTCTCTCCACCCGGAGGCCACACAACACCTCCAGCCCCCATACTGAAGTTCTGTTCCTCTAGCCACAGCGTCCTACTGAGCTTTGAATTTGTCTTCATGTTGTCTTAGTGTTTTGTTTCATCTCTCCCCATGTGTTTGTTGCCAGTCCCCTCTTCTCCTTTTTATTATTAGATTATGAGCCCAAGAGTGACAGGGAGCCTTGTCTTCTACTTGCCCACTGTGTGACCTTGGGCAAGACACTTAATTCCTCTGTGCCTCAATTTCCTCCTCTGTAAAATGAGGATTAAATATCCGTTCACCCTCCTATTTAGACTCTGAGCCCCATGTGGAACAGAGGGGTGTCTGAGCTTAGTACAGTGCTTGGCACATAGTAAATGCTTAACAAATAGCACTATTCTTATTATTATTATTATTATTATTAATAATAATTTTGGTATTTGTTAAGCACTTACTTTGTGCCAAGCACTGTTCTAAGCTCTGAGGTAGATACAGGGTAATTAGGTTGGTCACAGTCCCTGTCCCATATGGGCCTCACAGTCTTAATCCCCATTTTACAGATGAGGTAACTGAGGCACAGAGAAGTGAAGTGACTTGCCCAAGCAGCAGACATGTGATGGAGGCAGGATTGGAACCCATGTCCTCTGACTCTCAGGCCCTGTGTATTCTTTCCTACCACTTAGTACAATGTTCTGCACACAGTAAGTGCTTAATGAATACTATTTTTACTATCCAAGAGAACAATAAGTAGAAGTCTTATTGGCACAGCAGCGTGGCTCAGTGGAAAGAGCATGGGTTTGGGAGTCAGAGGTCGTGGGTTCTAATCCCTACTCTGCCACTTATCAGCTGTGTGCCTTTGGCCCATCCACTTAACTTCTCTGTGCCTCAGTTACCTCATCTGTAAAATGGGGATTAAGACTGTGAGTCCCACTTGGGACAACCTGATTACCTTGTATCTACGCCATCGCTTAGAACAGTGCTTGGTACATAGTAAGCGCTTAACAAATGCCATCATTATTATTATTATTATTAAGGCCAATCAGTGAAGCGAAGGCTAAAACCTTCACCACGAAGATTTCCCATTGGTTGAAAATGTTTTAGGCTGGGTCAGGACACAAGACAGTGAACCCTTGCCTGGAAGGTATGCCTGGGGGCATCCCACAAGGTATTTCTTTTCAGACTAGAAAAAGGGCAGAAAGGATATATTTCACTTGCACATTTCTTTGTTTGGGCAGCTTAAAGTCAGTGTCAATTTCACCCACTCTCCTCCTCCCCCCAACTTAGTTTCACACCTAATCCTTGGGGACCAAGATGCCTTGGCACAGCTAACCCATATTGAAAGAAGCAGCATGGACTAGTAGAAAGAATATTAGTCAAGGAGTCAAGGTACTTAGGTCCTAAACCCTGCTCTGCTACTTGCCTGCTGTGTGGCCTAGGGCAAGTCACTTCACTTCTCTGTGCCTCAGATTCCTCATCCATAAATTGGAGACTAAATACCTGTTCTCCCTCACCATTAGACTCCCCTTTAGATTAGACTGCGATCCCCATGTGGGACAGGGATGGTGTTCAAACGGATAATCTTGTTTCTACTCCTGTGCTTAGTGTGGGGTTTGGCACAAATACCGTTATAATTCATGATGGAATTCTGGGCGGGCAAGGCCCAGAGAAAGGTGATATTGTCCTTTCCAACCCCACAGATGAAGTGGCAAAGGAGATGCCAGTTGGGCAGGTGGGAATAGGACCGAGCTCTACATTGGCCTTCTCTCCTGTCACCTTAACATAGGAGATCACAAGTTAGCCTTGTAGTAGTAGTACTAGCAGTAGTAGCAGTAGTAGTAGAAATAGTATTTATTAACTGCTTACTCTGGGCAGAGCACCATGCTAAGCACTGGGAAAAAGTACACAGGTGGGAAGTAGACACAGACCTTGTCCCTCAAGAGGCTCCCAATCTAGGGCCTTGTCCCTAAGGCTCTTTCTTTCCTGGGCAAGGAATCATCAGAGATACCCCTGAATTTTTAGCAAAAACAGTTGCTGGCCCTGAGAAGTCCTACTGTGGGGGTTCCCCAAGGTTCAGTGCTTGGTCCCCTTCTGTTCTCAATCTACACGCACTCCCTTGGTGACCTCATTCACTCCCACGGCTTCAACTATCATCTCTACGCTGATGACACCCAGATCTACATCTCTGCCCCTGCTCTCTCCCCCTCTCTCCAGGCTCGCATCTCTTCCTGCCTTCAGGACATCTCCATCTGGATGTCTGCCCACCACTTAAAACTCAGCATGTCCAAGACTAAACTCCTTGTCTTCCCTCCCAAACCCTGCCCTCTCCCTGACTTTCCCATCTCTGTTGACGGCACTACCATCCTTCCCGTCTCACAAGCCCACAACCTTGGTGTCATCCTTGACTCCGCTCTCTCATTCACCCCTCACATCCAAGCCGTCACCAAAACCTGCCGGTCTCAGCTCTGCAACATTGCCAAGATCCGCCCTTTCCTCTCCATCCAAACCGCTACCCTACTTGTTCAAGCTCTCATCCTATCCCGTCTGGACTACTGTATCAGCCTTCTCTCTGATCTCCCATCCTCATGTCTCTCCCCACTTCAATCCATCCTTCATGCTGCTGCCCGGATTGTCTTTGTCCAGAAATGCTCTGGGCATGTTACTCCCCTCCTCAAAAATCTCCAGTGGCTACCAATCAATCTGCGCATCAGGCAGAAACTCCTCACCCTGGGCTTCAAGGCTCTCCGTCACCTTGCCCTCTCCTACCTCACCTCCCTTCTCTCCCTCTACAGCCCAGCCCGCACCCTCCGCTCCTCTGCCGCTAACCTCCTCACCGTGCCTCGTTCTCGCCTGTCCCGCCATCGACCCCCGGCCCACGTCATCCCCCGGGCCTGGAATGCCCTCCCTCTGCCCATCTGCCAAGCTAGCTCTCTTCCTCCCTTCAAGGCCCTACTGAGAGCTCACCTCCTCCAGGAGGCCTTCCCAGACTGAGCCCCTTCCTTCCTCTCCCCCTCGTCCTCCTCTCCATCCCCCCCATCTTGCCTCCTTCCCTTCCCCACAGCACCTGTATATATGTATATATGTTTGTACATATTTATTACTCTATTTATTTATTTATTTTACTTGTACATATCTATTCTATTTATTTTATTTTGTTAGTATGTTTGGTTTTGTTCTCTGTCTCCCCCTTTTAGACTGTGAGCCCACTGCTGGGTACTTCCCAAGCGCTTAGTACAGTGCTGTGCACACAGTAAGCGCTCAATAAATATGATTGATTGATAGAAAGCAAGCGGGTGACGGCGACCCCGATACCAAGGACGGCCAAGGGGTGACGAGTTCAGTGAGCCACTGCACTAGTGTCAGGTCCCATTATCCACCATGGTTAGGCCAGGGAGATCAGGTGAATTGGGTTGGAGGAAACTGTGATGATCCTCTGGTGGAAGAGGTCATTTCTAAAGATTTACGCTGCTTACCTGACAGAAGGATTTAATGCTAGTCTTCTGCGCATGGCTAGATTACAAATTAGCATATCAACTCTCCTTGCTGGGAATGAAGGGTGCCCATGGTAGGTGTCCTGCTTTGCTCTGTGTGTCCATACTGGCCTGCAAAGACCTTTCCTGCTCTAGGATAGAATCAGAGCACAAGAAATGTGTTACTGAGCAGCAAAAGATTCTCCATTGACTTTGCTCAGGGTTTTGAAAAGAGTGATGTTTTAACTGCGCTGTGGGTTAGCCTGCTGGTTTAACCTTAAACTCATTTTCATTTAAATGACTTAATGCTTCCCCAGATGGACAGCTTTTCAGCATGCCTTTTAGAAGGCTACAGTGAGAATGAAAACTTTGGGTTTGGGTTTCTTCCTTTCACTAGAATTCTTCAGGGTCACCAAACTGGATTTTGCAGGCCCAGACATTATCAAGTTTCAGTGGAAAACTTCTCAGTCAGAGAAGAGGTTGCCTAGAGAGAATTAGTTGGTGGCACAGGGAAGTGAATTTGCTGCAGAGAAGAAAAAAAGTGAAAACAAAGAAACCACTGCAGTTTATTTGTCTTTAGCAGGACAATTTCAGTCACCATGAACTGAGCCATAGAAATAATTACAAGGGACCAAGAAGTCTTCACTTGAGTGACATCTCCTACAGGGCTAGGTCTCCAAAATACTGGGATAAGCTCCACCTGCTGGGACATATTCCAAGGGAGAGCCCATAGCAGGGGTGTAGAGTATGTGGGTGTAACACACACACACACACACGCACCCACGACCATATACATACATGGGCATACGGTATATAGTATAAATAGTTCTGTACTGCACCTACTTCCACTAAACTAGCCCCTTGCAAATTGAGGGAAGACGCAAGATTTTTCCAGTGAAAAATTCCCTGTCAAAACCCCAATTGTCTTAATTGGTCCATAATATTTATTGTATATTTACTGTGTTCAGAGCACTGTGCTAAGTGCTTGGGAGTGTACACTGGAATTAGGAGAAAATAAAATCTCTACCCTTGATGAGTTTACAATCCAGCGAGGGTGCCAGACACTAAAGCAATGTACAGATGGGGGAAGAAGGAAAGTGGATATGTAGGTGAATGAGTCTTTAAGTAATAGGATCCGTCAAAAGTACTTCAGGTAGTTGTGAGTATAGAAGTGGGTGGCTGGGGGAATGTTCTGGGATGGTAGCTGAAGAAAGAGGAGAAATTAATCAGGGAACAACCCCTGAGGGAGAGGAGAACTCAGAATGGCTTTGAAGATGGGGAGAGCCGTAGTCTGGTGGACATGAAGGGGAAGAGAGTTCCAGGGTGGAGGACGGGTCAATCAATCATGTTTATTGAGAGCTTACCATGTGCAGGGCACAGTACTAAGCACTTGGGTGAGTGCAGTGTAACAGAGTTAGTAGATATGTTCCCTAACCACAAGGAGTTTACAGTCTAGAGGGTGTGAGCAAGAAGTCAGAGGTGGGAAAGATGAGAATGAGGCAGTGTGAAGAGGTTAGCTTGAGAGGACTGAAGAGTGCAAGCTGGTAGATAGTGGGAGAAGAGAGGGAGAGAGACCTGATTGGGTGGTGCCTTGAAGTCAATGAGCAGGCATTTCCACTTGATGTTCATTCATTCATTCAATCATATTTATTGAGCGCTTACTGTGTGCAGAGCACTGTACTAAGTGCTTGGAAAATACAGTTCGACAACAGATAGAGTCAATCCCTACCCAACAACGGACTCACAGTCTAGAAGGGGGAAGACAGACAACAAAACAAAACAAGTAGACAGGCATCAATAGCATCAAAATGAATAAATAGAAGTATAGATATATACACATCATTAGTAAAATAAATACACAAGTGCTGTGGGGCAGGGATGGGGGTAGAGCAGAGGGAGGGAGTAGGGGCAATGGGGAGGGGAGGAGGAGGAGAGGAAAAGGGGGGGCTCAGCCTGGGAAGACTTCCTGGAGGAGGTGAGCTTTCAGTAGGGCTTTGAAGGGAGGAAGCGAGCTAGTCTGATGGATGTGAGGAGGGAGGGCATTCCAGGCCAGAGGTAGGACGTGGGCCAGGGGTCGACAGCGGGACAGGCGAGAACGAGGCACAGTGAGGAGGTTAGCGGCAGAGGAGTGGAGTGTGCGGGCTGGGCTGTAGAAGGAGCCTCTGCTCTCCCATCCTCCTGTCTCTTCCCACTTCAGTCTATACTTCACGCCACTGCCCAGATCATCTTTGTGCAGAAACGCTCTGGGCATGTTACTCCCCTCCTCAAAAATCTCCAGTGGCTACCAGTCAATCTATGCATCAGGCAAAAACTCCTCACTCTCGGCTTCAAGGCTCTCCATCAGCTCGCCCCCTCCTACCTCACCTCCCTTCTTTCCTTCTACAGCCCAGCCCGCACCCTCCGCTCCTCTGCCACTAACCTCCTCACTGTGCCTCGTTCTCACCTGTCCCTCCGTCGACCCCCGGCCCACGTCCTCCCCCTGGTCTGGAATGCCCTCCCTCCGCACATCCACCAAGCTAGCTCTCTTCCTCCCATCAAAGCCCTACTGAGAGCTCACCTCCTCCAGGAGGCCTTCCCAGACTGAGTCCCCTCCTTCCTCTCCCCCTCCCCACCCCCCGCCACCCCCCGCCCTACCTCCTTCCCCTCCCCACAGCACCTGTATATATGTTTGTACAGATTTATTACTCTATTTTACTTGTACATATTTACTATTCTATTTATTTTATTTTGTTAATATGTTTTGTTGTCTGTCTCCCCCTTTTAGACTGTGAGCCCATTGTTGGGTAGGGACCGTCTCTATATGTTGCCAACTTGTACATCCCAAGTGCTTAGTACAGTGCTCTGCGCACAATAAGCACTCAATAAATATGATTGAATGAATGAATGAATGAGAGAAGGGAGGTGAGGTAGGAGGGGGCGAGGTGATGGAGAGCTTTGAAGCCAACATTGAGGAGTTTTTGCTCGATACGAAGGTTGATAGGCAACTACTGGAGATTTTTGAGGAGGGGGGTGACATGCCCAGAGCATTTCTGTAGAAAGATAATCTGGGCAGCAGGGTGAAGTATAGACTGAAGTGGGGAGAGACAAGAGGTTGGGAGATAAGCAAGGATGCTGATGCAGTAATCCAGTCGGGATATGATAAGTGATTGTACTAACAAAGGTAGTGGTTTGGATGCAGAGGAAATGGCGGATCTTGGCGATGTTGTGAAGGTGAAGGTGTTGTGGAAAGGAATCAATCAGTCAATTCTGTTTATTCAGTCAATCAATCAATCAATCATATCTGATTCTTTAATTCTATTTGTTCTGACGATTTTGACACCTGTCTACATGTTTTGTTTTGTTGTCTGTCTCCCCCTTCTAGACTGTGAGCCCGTTGTTGGGTAGGGACAGTCTCTATATGTTGCCGACTTGTACTTCCCTAGTGCTTAGTACAGTGCTCTGCACACAGTAAACACTCAGTAAATATGATTGAATGAATGAATGAATGAATTTGAGTGCTTACTGTGTATAGAGCACTGTACTAAGCACTTGGGAGAGTACAAATATAACAGTTGGTAGACATGTTTCCTGCCCACAACGAGCTTACAGTCTTTAGGGGGATACAAACATTAATATAAATGTTATGGAGATTTGTAATTATACATATCTATGTGACATATCTATATTCATATAGATATGCTTGCCAAATCCAACGGCTCATACTCTGTCCTAATCCTCCTCGACCTCTCAGCTGCCTTTGACACTGTGGACCACCCCCTTCTCCTCAACACATTATCTGACCTTGGCTTCACAGACTCCGTCCTCTCCTGGTTCTCCTCTTATCTCTCCGGTCGTTCTTTCTCAGTCTCTTTTGCAGGCTCCTCCTCCCCCTCCCATCCTCTTACTGTGGGGGTTCCCCAAGGTTCAGTGCTTGGTCCCCTTCTGTTCTCAATATACACTCACTCCCTTGGTGACCTCATTCGCTCCCACGGCTTCAACTATCATCTCTACGCTGATGACACCCAGATCTACATCTCTGCCCCTGCTCTCTCCCCCTCCCTCCAGGCTCGCATCTCCTCCTGCCTTCAGGACATCTCCATCTGGATGTCCGCCCGCCACCTAAAGCTCAACATGTCGAAGACTGAGCTCCTTTTCTTCCCTCCCAAACCTTGTCCTCTCCCTGACTTTCCCATCTCTGTTGACGGCACTACCATCCTTCCCGTCTCACAAGCCCGCAACCTTGGTGTCATCCTCGACTCCGCTCTCTCATTCACCCCTCACATCCAAGCCGTCACCAAAACCTGCCGGTCTCAGCTCCGCACCATTGCCAAGATCCGCCCTTTCCTCTCCATCCAAACCGCTACCCTGCTAATTCAAGCTCTCATCCTATCCCGTCTGGACTACTGCACTAGCCTTCTCTCTGATCTCCCATCCTCGTGTCTCTCTCCACTTCAATCCATACTTCATGCTGCTGCCCGGATTATCTTTGTCCAGAAACGCTCTGGACATATTACTCCCCTCCTCAAAAACCTCCAATGGCTACCGATCAATCTGCGCATCAAGCAGAAACTCCTCACCCTGGGCTTCAAGGCTGTCCATCACCTCGCCCCCTCCTACCTCACCTCCCTTCTCTCCTTCTACTGCCCAGCCCGCACCCTCCGCTCCTCCACCACTAATCTCCTCACTGTACCTCGCTCTCGCCTGTCCCGCCATCGACCCCCGGCCCACGTCATCCCCCGGGCCTGGAATGCCCTCCCCCTGCCCATCCGCCAAGCTAGCTCTCTTCCTCCCTTCAAGGCCCTGCTGAGAGCTCACCTCCTCCAGGAGGCCTTCCCAGACTGAGCCCCTTCTTTCCTGTCCCCCCTCGTCCCCCTCTCCATCCCCCCATCTTACCTCCTTCCCTTCCCCACAGCACCTGTATATATGTATATATGGTTGTACGTATTTATTACTCTATTTATTTATTTATTTATTTATTTTACTTGTACATTTCTATCCTACTTATTTTATTTTGTTGGTATGTTTGGTTCTGTTCTCTGTCTCCCCCTTTTAGACTGTGAGCCCACTGTTGGGTAGGGACTGTCTCTATGTGATGCCAATTTGTACTTCCCAAGCGCTTAGTACAGTGCTCTGCACATAGTAAGCGCTCAATAAACACGATTGATTGATTGATTGATTGATTGATATAGCTATAATAGAAGAGAATGGTCCACAGTGTCAAAGGCAGCTGAGAGGTCAAAGAAGATTAGGATCGAGTAGAGGCTGTTGGTTTTGGTAAGAAGGAGTTCATCGGTGACCTTTGAGAGGGCAATTTCTGTGGAATGAAGGAGCAGAAGCCAGATTGGAGGGAGTCAAGGAAAGAATTGGAGGTAGCAGGTGTAGACAACCCATTCAAGGAGTTTAGAGAGGAATAGCAGGAGGGAGATGGAGCAAAAGGAATGGGTAACTATTGAAAACTTTTGAGGAGTGGGGTGGCCTGTGTAGAAGGATGTTTTAGGAAAGTGAACTAGCCAGCAATGGAAAATAAAACTGGAGGGTGGAGTGAGGGTGAGGAGGTGGGATGAGGTGGAAGGGTAAGAGAAAAGTGTTGGAGAAGTAGCCTAATTTGGATATTTTGATCACCTGGGCCAGGTTGGTGGCTATTTGGGAGTAGGAAGGTAGATCTGGTAGACAGCCTCAGCAGTGGTAGTTAAAGACTCTTGAGTGGATGAGCTCTGGGAGAGAGTGGGTGGAAAGAGAACAGAAGGGGAAGGACCCCTTGCACACTGGCTCTCTAGCAAATCCTCCCAAGGGTTTATTCTTTTATAAGTACTCTTCTTATCGTATCTGTCTGCTGGCTGCTTATGAAAGGAGATAAGACTTCCCATCTGTACTCCTTTTCTCAAGCTGGTTTGGGAACAGGAAATTCTAAGGAACAAGGCATCTTTGCACACTCCAGACCACTCAAGGCCCTGCCCAGTGTGACTCCCAGCCACAGTGGGGGAGGGCCAAGGGGAGTAGGAGAAGGAAGAGGAGGAGAGAAAGAGTAAAGAAGAGGAGGAGGCGGAAAACCGGCATTATTTCAGCAGCACAAATTTTGAATAAATGTGTTTGATCATCATCCCATCTGAGCAAAGTATCCAGATGTCAGAGAGGCCAGTGCTGTGTCACTGACCCTCTCTAGGATGGGGTGACCCATACCACCTCCCTAGTCAGTATGGTTAGGAAAAAATGTATTTAAATTTGTGGGGTGGCAGTTGGGCTCTCTCAGGCTTTCAGGGCTGGCTTGGGCAGGTTAGGAGTCATTATTGATGAAGAGAAGGAGAATAGAAACCACATGCTGGGCATGCAGAAAATGAAGGCACTGGTGGCTTGATTGGTGATTTTCTGGGAACTCTGAGTTGCCTTTTCAATTTTTTTTAAATCTTGGGAGCAGATAAAAATTAGGGCTCAGCAGTAGTTATCATATCCGATCTATATTATACATTCAAAAGGACTGACCCTTTTTAAAAGCTGCTTTGGTTTGGTAAATTTCTTTCCCCAAATGGTGACCTTGTCAGCTGTGAAGAAGACCGGTTCTCAGATATGTTGTGTTTTTATAAACTTCAGAATGAAGTTTAGATGTTTTCTATTTAATGTTTTCGAAATAGCATATCCAGATCCCAAATCTCCTAATAGGAAAGTGAAAATCTACGTCAGTCATAATCACACAACAGTCTGGTTCAGCTGAGTAATGATGGAGATGGAAAACCATATATGCATATATAGCTGTGCATATAGCTATAATTGTATTTATTCTGATGTCAGTAGACACCTGTCTGCTTGTTTTGTTTTGTTGTCTGTCTCCTCCTTCTAGACTGTGAGCCCATTGTTGGGTAGGGACCATCTCTATATGTTGCCGATTTGTACTTCCCAAGTGCTCTGCACAGAGTAAGCGCTCAATAAATATGATTGAATGAATGAATGAATGAAAACCACCAGCCCGAGAAACTGTGAGAGGGATTTGATTATAGTGCAAGTGGTTTAATAATAATAATAATAATAATAATAATGGTATTTGTTAAGCGCTTACTATGTGCCAAGCACTGTTCTAAGCGCTGGGGGAGATACAGCGTAATCAGGTTTTCCCACATGGGGCTCGCAGTTTTAATCCCCATTTTCCAGATGAGGGAACTGAGGCACAGAGAAGTTAAGTGACTTGCCCAAGGTCACACAGCCAATACGTGGCGGAGCCGGGATTAGAAGTCACCACCTCTGACTCCCAAGCCCGGGCTCTTTCCACTGAGCCAGGTGAATGCAAAAATTCATTTATATGTATTAATGGCAGAGGTGGCCATGGCATATTGCCAGTCCTGGGCTGTAGCACTACAACCCAGCAGGAGGTTGGTTGCCTTGCTAGCCTCAGGGAAAGCACTCCTCTAGAGCTGAAGGGAACACTTGGCCACTGGGCTTGGTCACTTCTGTGTCCACTCCTCAGACAACCTGAAAACTAAGAAATGGCTATTGTAACACCTATTCACCCATACAGGCACACACCCATTCACACACACCCACAAGTACACATGACACACATGCATGTGCACATTTAAGGCACATCTCCTCCAAGAGGCCTTCCCTGAATAAGCCCTCTTTTCCTCTTCTCCCTCTCCCTTCTCTGTCACCTTGACTTGCTCCCTTCATTCACCCCCATCCCAGCCCCACAGCACTTATGTACATATCTGTAATTTATTCATTTATATTAATGTCTTTCTCCCCCTCTAATAATAATAATAATAATAATGGTATTTGTTAAGCACTTATTATGTGCCAGGCAACGTTCCACCAACGTTTCCACCACTAAGTGCTGGGGTGGATGCAAGTAAATAATAATAATGATGGCATTTATTAAGCGCTTACTATGTGCAAAGCACTGTTCTAAGCGCTGGGGAGGATACAAGGTGATCAGGTTGTCCCACGTGGGGCTCACAGTCTTAATCCCCATTTTACAGATGAGGTAACTGAGGCACAGAGAAGTGACTTGCCCAAAGTCACACAGCTGACAGTTGGCTGAGCCAAGATTTGAACCCATGACCTCTGACTCCCAAGCCTGTGCTCTTTCCACTGAGCCACACTGCTTCTCATCAGGTTGGAAACAATCTCTGTCCCACGTGGAGCTCACAATCTCAATCCTCGTTTTACAGATAAGGGAACTGAGGCCCAGAGAAGTGAAGTGACTGGCCCAAGGTCACACAGCAGAGAAGTGGTGGAGGTGGAATTAGAACCCATGACCTTCTGACTCCCAGGCCAATGCTCTAGCCACTATGCCATAATAATAATAATAATAGCATTTATTAAGTGCTTACTATGTGCAAAGCACTGTTCTAAGCACTGGGGAGGTTACAAGGTGATCAGGTTGTCCCACATGGGGCTCACAAGCTGCTTCTCATCACAGTCTCTAAACTGTAAGCTCGTTGTGGGCAGGGAATGTGTCTGTTTATTGTTATCCTGTACTCTCCCAAGTGCTTAGTACACAGGAAGCGCTCAGTAAATACGATTGAATGAATGAATTTGTTCATAGCCATATCATTGGCTTTCCTGACACCCACGTAAAGAGGGGCTGGGGCTCTGGGTGGGAAAGAGTAGAGTGTGAGCCTCCAGCCTGGGCCACCTGGAGAGCCCCAAGCTGCACCACAAGTGCTTAGTACAGTGCTCTGCACATAGTAAGCGCTCAATAAATACGATTGAATGAATTGCCTGGAGAGCTGCTTCAATGAGGGCATGGTGCCCTCTAGCGATGCTCAGATGGCTGCTCAGGCTCACGGCTGTGATTGTAAAGCGGGATCACCCTAGTCACCCCGAAATCTATTCTGTCTTGAGTGACTTTAAGAGGGAGAGATTGTTCAAGCCCTTGGCCACCCTTCCCAGGGTTTGAGGGCCTTTAGCGAAGGGAAGTTCTTCTTTCGGTCTAACTGAAATCGGGCGGTACAATCATTTAGACCACTTCTTCTTGTTCTGTCACCAGTGGAAGTCAGTTGCCACCTTCTGTCAATCAATCAATCAGTTGGTGGACTTTATTGAGCACGTACCGAGTGCAGTGCACTGTACTAAGCACTTGGGAGAGTGTAATGCAACAGAGTTTATTTCAAACATGCCCTTGTCTTCCCTATCCTAAAAAAAACCCTCCCTTGACCCCAAGGCTTCATCCAGTTATTGCCCCATCTCCCTCCTGCCATTCTTCTCCAAACTCCTTGAGTGAGTTGTCTATACCTGCTGTCTCCAGTTCCTCTCCTCCAATTCTGTCCTCGATCCCCTCCAATTTGGCTTCCGTCCTCTTCACTCCACAGAAACCACTCTCTCACAGGTCACCAACGATCTCCTTCTTTCCAAATCCAATGGCCTCTACTCCATCCTAATCTTCCTTGATCCCTCAGCTGCCTTCGACACTGTCAACCACCCCCTTCTCCTCGAAACATTATCCGACCTCAGCTTCACTGACACTGTCCTCTCCTGGTTCTCCTCCTATCCGTCTAACTACTCATTTTCAGTCTCTTTTGCGGGCTCCTCCTCTACTCCCCACCCCCTTACTGTGATGTCCCTCAAGGTTCAGTTCTGGATCCCCTTCTTTTCTCCATCTACACCCACTTCTTAGGAGAACTCATTTGCTCACATGGCTTCAACTACCACCTCTATGAGGATGATTCCCAAATCTACATCTTCAGCTCTGATCTCTTTCCCTCTCTGCAGTCTTGCATTTCCTCCTGCCTTCAAGACATCCCTACTTGGATGTCCCACAATCACCTCAAACTTAATATGTCTAAAATAGAACTCCTTATCTTCCCACCCAAACCTTGTCCATCCCCTGACTTCCCCATCACTGTAGACAACACAACCATCCTTCCTGTCTCACAAACCCATAACCTCGGCATTATCCTTGACTCCTCTCTCTCATTCAACCCATATATTCAATCCATCACTAAATCCTATGTTTGACCTTCATTGGTAAATTGGTAAACATTGGTAAAATCTGCCCTTTCCTCTCTATCCAAACTTCTACCACATTAATCCAATTGCTTATCGTATCCTGACTTGATTACTGTATCAGCCTCCTTGCTGACCTCCCTGTCTCCTGTCTCTCCCCACTCCAGTCTGTACTTCACTCTGCTGTCTGGATCATTTTTCTACAGAAACGTTCAAGCCATATTTCCCTACTCCTCAAGAACTCCAGTGGCTGACCATCCATCTCCACATCAAACAGAAACTCCTTACCATCAGCTTTAAAGCAGCTCCCTCCTACCTCACCTCACTACTCTCCTACTACAACCCAGCCTGCACACTTTACTACTCTAATACTAACCTACTCACTGTGCCTCAACCTCGTCTATCTCCCAGATGACCTCTCGCCCACATCCTGCCTCTGGCCTGCAAAGTCCACCCTCTTCATATCCACCAGACAATTACTTCCCCCCCTCCACCCTTCAAAGCCTATTGAAGGCACATCTCCTCCAAGAAGCCTTACCTGACTAAACCCTCCTTTCCTCTTTTCCCACTCCCTTTTGCATCACCCTGACTTGCTCTCTTTATTCATCCCCCTTCCCAACCCCACAGAATTTATGTACATATCTGTAATTTTATTTTTTACATTAATGTCTGTCTCCCCCTCTAGACTGTAAGCTTGTTGTGAGCAGGGAATATGTCTGTTATATTGCTATATTGTACTCTCCCAAACAGTACAGTGCTCTGCACATAATAAGCGCTCAATAAATACAGTTGACTGACTGATTGACTGACACATTCCCTCCCCTCAGTAAACTTACAGCCTAAAGGAGGAGAGAGCTATTAATATAATTAATAATTTATGGATATGTACATAAGTGCTGTCGGTCTGAGGGTGGGGTAAATATCAAGTTCGCAAAGGTGCGTAGGTGACTCAGAAGGGAGAAGGAGTTGGGGAAAGAGGGCTTAATCAGGGAAAGCCTCTTGGAGGAGATGTGACTTTCGTAAGGTTTTGATGGTGGGGAGAGCAGTGGTCTGGTGTCTATGGAGGGACAGGGAGTTCCAGGCCAGAGAGAGGATGTGGGAAAAAGGCCGGTGGCAAGATAGAGGAGATCGGGGCACAGTGAGCAAAGTGAGCAAGATGGTGCTAGAGGAGCAAAGCGTTTGGGTGGGGCTGTAGTAGAAGATCCAACCTGATTACCTTGAATCTACCCCAGCTTTTAATACAGTGCCTGGTAAGCGCTTAACAAATACCATTAAGAAAAGCAAAGATCAGTGAAGTATGGTAGGGGAGGGCATACTGATTGAGTTCTTTATAGCCAAAGGTAAGGAGTTTCTGTTTGATGCAGAGGTGGATGTACAATTGCCGGAGGTTCTTAAGGAGTGGAGAGACATGAACTGAACGTTTCTTTAGAAAATTGACCCGGGCAGCAGAGTGAAGTATAGACTGTAGTGGGAAGAGACAGGAGGCCGGGAGAGCAGCGAGAAGATAGATGCAGTAGGCTAGTTGGGATAGGATAAGTACTTGGATCAGCAGCATAGCAGTTTGGATGAAGAGGAAGGGGAAGATTTTAGTGACGTTGTGAAGGTAGAACTGACAGGATTTCATGACAGATTGAATATGTAGGTTGAATGAGAGAGATGAGTCTAAGATAAGGCCAAGCTTATGGGCTTCTGAGACAGGGAGAATGGTGGTGCTGTCTGCAACTATGGGAAAGTCAGGGGGAGGGCAGGGTTTGGGTAAGAAGATTTGGAGTTCTGTTTCGGACATGATAAATTTGAGGTGTTGGCAGGACATCCAAGTAGAGATGTCCTGAAGGCAGGAGGAAATGCAAGACTGCTGAGAACGAAGGAAATCAGGGCTGGAGAGGTAGATGTGGGAATCATCCTCATAGAGATGTTAGTTGAAGCCATGGGAGCGAATGAGTTCTCTGAGGGAATGAGTGTAGATGGAGAATAGAAGGGGACCTAGAACTGAACTCTGAGGGACTCCCACAGTTAAGGGGTGGGAGGCAGAGGAGGAGCCCGTGAAAGAGACTAAGAATGAGCGTCCAGAGACACAGGAGGAGAACCAGGAAAAGACAGTGTCAGTGAATCCAAGGTTGGATAACGTTTCCAGAAAAAGGGGGTGGTCAAGTAATGTCGAAGGCAGCTGAGAGGTCGAGGAGGATTAGGATGGAGTAGAGCCCTTTGGATTTGGCAAGAGGGAGATCATTTGTGACCTTTGAGAGGGCAGTTCCTGTGGAGTGAAGGGGCAGATACAAGATAATCAGATTCTTTCTGTAACTGGGTCCTGATTTTCCAAGTTATTAACAGATGAGACACTTCGCCCCAAGGGAGAGTGTTTTAGGATAGGGGACAGTGGGGAAGCAGTGGGGAAGAAGCCATTGGAAAGTGAACCGTTGAAGATGGCGGTCAGGGAGGGAAGAAGTGAGGGGGCAAGCATTTTTGTAAGATGCAAAGTTATTGGATTGGAGGTACAGGTGGATTGGTTAGATTTTGAGAGGAGGTGGGAGATTTCCTTCTGAGATACTGAAGGGAAAGATGGACGATTCGAAGAAAGGGTAGCAGAAAGGGACTGGAGAGAAGCAGGAAATATTTTAAAGGGGTCATGCCTGATGGATTGATGTCTGTCTCCCCCCTTCTAGACTGTGAGCCCATTGTTTGGTAGGGATTGTCTCTGTTGCTGAATTGTACTTTCCAAGCACTTAGTACAGTGCTCTGGACACAGTAAGCGCTCAATAAATATGATTGAATGAATGAATGATAGAGCACGGGCCTGCGAGTCAGAAGGTCAGGGGTTCTAATCCTGGCCCTGCCACTTGTCTGCTCCGTGACCTTGGGCAAATCACTTGACTTCCTTGGGCCTCAGTTACCTCATCTGTCAAATGGGAATTGAGACTGTGAGCCCCACATGGGACAGAGACTATGTCCAACCTGAGTCACTTGCATCCACCCCAGTGCTTAGTACAGTGTCTGGCACATAGTACGCACTTAAAAAATACCATTATCATTATTATCATCATCATTATTATTGTTATTATTATTAATTTTCTCGAAAAAGTAATGGCCAGATCATTAGGGGCAAGAGATGGAGGAGGCAGCAGGGACAGGGGATTTGAGGAGGAAGTTAAAAGTATGAAGCAACTGGCGAGGGCAGTGGGCATGGAACTCAATAAGGATGCTTATTATTTTCAAGGGCCTACACTGCCCTTGAAAAATGGCATACTGGATAGAGCAAGAGTCTGAGAGTCAGAAGGTCACGGGTTCTAGTTCTGGCTCTGCCACTTTTCATTCATTCATTCATTCATTCAATTGTATTTATTGAGTGCTTACTGTGTGCAGAGCACTGTACTAAGCGCTTGGAAAGTAAAAATCGGCAATATATAGAGACGGTTCCTACCCAACAACGGGCTCACTGTCCAGAAGGGGGACACGGACAGACAACAAAACAAAACAAGTAGGTAGGTGTCAATACCATCAGAATAAATAGAATTATAGCAATATACACATCATTGATAAAATAGAGTAATTAATATGTACAAATATACACAAATGCTGTGGGGAGGGGAAGGGGGTAGGGCAGAGGGAGGGGGCGATGGGGAGGGGAGGAAGACGAGGAGAGGAAAAGGGGGGCTCAGTCTGGGAAGGCCTTCTGGAGGAGGTGAGCTCTCAGTAGGGCTTTGAAGGGAGGAAGAGAGCTAGTTTTGCGGATGTGTGGAGGGAGGGCATTCCAGGACAGAGGTAGGACGTGGGCCAAGGGTGGATGGCGGGACAGGAGAGAACGAGGTACAGTGAGAAGGTTAGCGGCAGAGGAGTGGAGGGTGTGGGCTGGGCTGTGGAAGGAGAGAAGGGAAGTGAGGTAGGAAGGGGCGAGGTGATGGAGAGCTTTGAAGACAATAGGGAAGAGTTTTTGCTTTGACACAAGGCCACACTTATCTGCTGTGTGACCTTGGGTAAGTCACTTCACTTCTCTGGGCCTCAGCTGCCTCATCTGTAAAATGGAGATTGAGACTGTGAGCCCCATGTGGGACGGGAACTGTAACTAACCGGATTTGCTTGTGTCCATCCCAGAGCTCAGTACAGTGCCTGGCACATAGTAAGCACTTAACAAATACCACTTTATTATTGTTATCATGCCAGTTAGGGATGGTAGGAATGCTTAGCGTGTTGGAGGTTATTTCTGGCTTTTTCTGGATTTTTTGCTCACAAGTCAGTCAGTCAGTTAATAGCATTTATCGAGCACTTGCTGTGTGCAGAGCATTGTGCTGAGCACTTGGTAGAATACAATATAACAGACACATTCCCTGCCCAAAATGAGCTTGCAGTTTAGAAGGGGAGACAGACATTAATATAAATAAATAAAATTACAGATATGTACATGAGTTCTGTGGGGCTGAGAGGGGAATGAGTAAAGGGAGCAATTTAGGGCAATTCAGAAGGGAGCTGAAGAAAAGAATAAGAGGGACTAGTCAGGGAAGGCCTTTTGGAGGAGATGTACCTTCATTAAGGCTTTGAATGGTGGGGGGAGTAATTGTCTGTCAGATATGAGGAGGGAGAGCATTCCAGGACAGAGGCAGGACATGGGCGAGAGGTTGACAGCGAGATAGAGGAGATCAAAGTACAGTGAGAAGGTTAGCATTAGAAGAGAGAAGTGTGCAGGCTGGGTTCTAGTAGGAGAGTAGCGAGGTGAGGTACAAGTGGGCAAGGTGATTGAATGCTTTAAAGCCATTGGTGAGTTTCTGTTTGATGCAGAGGTGGATGGGCAACCACTGGAGGTTCTTGAGGAGTGGGGAAACACATCCTGAACATTTTTGTAGAAAAATGAACCTGGCCCAGCTCAGGCCTCTTAGGATGGCCTGCCTCAGCCTCCAGAGAAGTGACAGGCTTGAGGGTTGCTTTGGCAGACCAGTACTTCTCCTGGGCCAAGATCCATTTTAGGAAAGAGCTTGAAGAAAGCCTAACCCAACTTGTGTAAATTGAACCATATAAGAGTCCTTGACAAGAGCTGAAGCCAGGCCACCCTTCCTTGGCCTTTCACGGCCGTGATTGGGTCTCCTGGAGATTTGGACCATCCTGTTAGGAGAGTGAGCAGGTCCTTGAAGCCAGAAGCAGCATGTGCCCGTTGTTGGGTAGGGACCATTTCTATATGCTGCCAACTTGTACTTCCCAAGTGCTTAGTACAGTGCTCTGCACACAGTAAGCGGTCAATAAATACAATTGAATGAATGAATGAATGGCCTAGTGGAGAAAGCATGGGCCTGTGCATATATAGCTTTAATTCTGTTTGTTCTGACGATTTTGACACCAGTCTACATGTTTTGTTTTGTTGTCTGTCTCCCCCTTCTAGACTGTGAGCCCGTTGTTGGGTAGGGACCGTCTCTATATGTTGCCGAATTGTACTTCCCCAGCGCTTAGTACAGTGCTCTGCATGCAGTAAGCACTCAATAAATACGATTGAATTAATGAATAAACCAGGCTCCACCACTTTGACTGCTTGGTGACCTTGTGTAAGTCACTTCACTTCTGTGGGCCTTGGTTCCCTCATCTGTAAAATGGGGATTGGATTTTTAAGCCCCATATGGGACTGGGGCTGTGTCCAATCTGATTGGCTTGGATATAACCCAGTGCTTAGTACAGTGCCTGGCACATAGTAAGCGCTTAATAAATACCATTAAAAAGCAAACAAACTTGAATCAGTCTATCTGAAGGGAAATGTGTCTGAAGGGAATGTGTCTGTTGTTATACTGCACTCTCCCAAGCACTTAGTACAGTGCTCTGCACACAGTAAGCACTCAATAAATACGATTGAATGGAATACAGAAATAATGCTGCTGGGCAAAGGAGAGGGGAGAGTTAAAGCAGCAAGGATAAACTGAGATGGATGAGGTTGACCTGATATCTGGATTTCCGCCACCAGCTCTCTGAGGTTTGTGCACAGAAGTGAAGGAAACGGACTGTGGAGGTGACCCGGCGGGTGGATTAGTGGTACAAGGTCAGTGAAGGAATTGGGGAGTGAAGTGAATTGAATTCAATAGAGAGGGTGGTGTTGAAGACATCATTTTGTACAACAAAAGAAGATAGTTTGGCTATGGAGACTAAATGGGGCATAATGACCTAAGAAAATTGGTGCAGGTCAAGAGAGTGGAGGTCTCTGGGCAGGAACAGGATAGATTGATAGATTACTTGTGTCCACCCCAGCACTTAGTACAGTGCCTGGCACATAGTAAGCACTTAACAAATACCATAATTATTATTATTATTTACAGGGAGGAGATGTGTGGGAGAGAAGGCAGGTGAGGGAGGTTGTGGTCAGATAGAAGGATTTCAGAGTTGATGAGGGTAGATTGTACATTGACTAGAGATCCCACATGTGTCCAAGTTGGTGAGTTGAAGCCATGTGAGTGAATGAGTTCTCCAAAGGAGTGGGTGTAGATGGAGAATAGAAGGGGACCTAGAATTGAGCCCTGAGGGACACCAACAGTTAGGGAGTGGGAAGCACAGGAGGAGCCTGCAAAAGAGACTGAGAATGAGTGGCCAGATTCATTCATTTATTCAATCATATTTATTGAGCACTTACTGTGTGCAGAGCACTGTACTAAGTGCTTGGGAGAGATACATTCCCTGCCCACAATGAGCTTACACTCTAGAGGTCGCAGAGATAGGAGGAGAACCAGGAGAAGACAGTGTCAGTGAAGCCAAGGTTGGATAATGTTTCCAGGAGAAGGGGGGGGATCTACAGTGTCAAAGGCAGCTGAGAAATTGAGGAGGATTAGGATGGAATAGAGGCCATTGGATTTGGCAAGAAGGAGATCAATGGTGACCTTTGAGAGGGTGGTTTCTGTGGAGTGAAGGGGACGGAAGCCAGATTGGAGGGGGTCAAGGGGAGAATTGGAGGAGAGGAACTGGAGACAGTGGGTGTAGGCAACTCGCTCAAGGAGTTTGGAGAACCATTGTAGGAGGGAGATGAGGCAATAACTGGAGGGAGCTGTGGGGTCAAGGGAGGGTTTTTTAAGGATAGGGGAGACATGGGCATGTTTGAAAGCAGTGGGGAAGAAGCCATTGGAGAACAAACAGTTGAAGATGGTAGTTAGGGAGGGAAGAAAGGAAGGGGCAAGTGTTTTGTTAAGGTGCAAAGGAATAGGGTTGGATGCTGAGGTGGAGGGGATGGATTTTGAGAGTAGGCAGGCGATCTCCTCTAGAGTTACGATGTGCCAGGCACTGTTCTAAGCACTGAGGTAGATACAAGGTAATCAGGGCGGACATAGTCCATGTCTCACATGGGGCTCACAGTATTAACCCCCATTTTACAGGTGAGGTAACTGAAGCACAAAGAAGTTAAGTGACTTGCCCAAGGTCCCACAGCAGACAAGTGGCAGAGCAGAACTAGAACCCAGGTCCTTCCGACTCCAGGCCTGTGCTCTATCCACTTTGCTTCTGCACTTGATATTCATCCCTCCCTCAGCTCCACAGCCGCAGCACTTATACACATACCTGTCATTTATTTATATCAATGTCTGTCTCCCCGTCTAGATTGTAAGTCCTTTTTCATGGTGTTTATTAAGTGCTTACTATGTGCCGGGCACTGTACTAAGTGCTAGGGTAGATAAAAGCCAATCAGGTTGGACACAGTCCCTTTCCCACGTGAGGCTCAGAGTCTTAATCTCCATTTAACCGATAAGGAAACTGAGGCACAGAGAAGTTAAGTGATTTGTCTGAGATCACACAGCAGATGTGCTGGAGTGGGAATTAGAACACGGGTCCTTCAGACTTCCAGGCCCATGCTCTATCCACTAGGCTACAGTGTGGGCAGGAATGTTTCTACCAACTCTGTTATATTTTACTCTCACAAGTGCTAAGTATAGTGCTCTGCACACAATAAGTGCTCAATAAATACCATTGATTGATTGATCAGGGGAAAGAGATCGGGACTAAGAGTCAGGAGACTTGGGTTCCTGTTCCAGCTACCCTGGTCAAATCATCATCATAATAATAATAATGGCATTTATTAAGCGCTTACTATGTGCAAAGCCCTGTTCTAAGCGCTGGGGAGGTTACAAGGTGATCAGGTTGTCCCACGGGGGGTTCACAGTCTTAATCCCCATTTTACAGATGAGGTAACTGAGGCACAGAGAAGTTAAGTGACTTGCCCAAAGTCACACAGCTGACAATTGGCGGAGCTGGGATTTGAACCCATGAACTCTGATTCCAAAGCCTGGGATCTTTCCACTGAGCCATGCTGCTTCTCACTTAGCTTCTCTGGGCCTCAGTCATCTTCTCTGTAAAATGGGTTTAAAACACTTGTTCTTTCTCTTTGACTGTGAGGCCCTTTGGGACAGGGACTAGGTGCAATTTAATTAGCTTGTATTTAGCCCAGCGGTTGGCACATAATAAATGCCATAACTATTATTTTAAACTAAGAGGGAAGGAAGGAGAGAAGGAGAAAGAGGAGGAAGGGAGGGGTTAGACTTCCTACAACTGGGGCTCAAGTGGGAAGCATGTCTTTTCTCTTGGCCATTTAATTGAGGTAGTTAACTCTCATGAGTCTTCAGTCCCTTAATTAAGCAATTATTATTGCATTGACACTTTGCAGAGCCCCAAGCACCGCTTAGGTGTGTATCTGGTGTGCTGTCTGCTGGGCTATTCAAATAACACCCTAATTTGGAGGTTTTTGTCCCCATTCATTCATTCATTCAATGGTATTTATTGAGCACTTACTGTGTACAGAGTACTTTACTAAAGCCCCTGGGAAAGTACAATACAATGCCTCTGGGTCTGGTTTTGATACCATGGCTCATTTCACAGAGAAGCATCTCAAAGTCTGGGAAGTGTATGTGTTTGGTTGGATCAGGAGGTAGTTGGAGGTCATGTGTTGTGGAAAGCATGGGAGTTTACAGAAAGCTGGGTTTGGGGGCTTTGGGATCTCTCATTATGAGCTCTGGGATGATGTGAGGAAGCATTGCCAAATGTTCCTGGGGCATTCTGGGTCCCTCCTGCCCAGGGCTGGCCCAGGGGACCACGGCTTGAAGGACTCTCGTCCCGGTGGCTTTGGATAATAATAATAATAATTTTGGTATTTGTTAAGCGCTTACTATGTACAAAGCACTGTTCTAAGCGCTGGGGAGGATACAAGGTGATCAGGTTGTCCCATGTAGGGCTCACAATCAATCCCCATTTTACAGATGAGGTAACTGAGGCACAGAGAAGTCAAGTGACTTGCCCGAAGTCACACAGCTGACTAGTGGCAGAGCCGGGATTTGAACCCATGATCTCTGACTCCCAAGCCCGTGCTCTTTTCACTGAGCCATGCTGCCTCTCCATTGGAGGTCAGGGGACACAGCTAGACACCGGGCAGTTGTCTGGCAGTTTGGAGGGGACCCATGTTCCAGGGAGCGGTGGATGACGTGGGCAGGGTGTCCCTCCAACCTCAGCCACTCCCCCCCCCTCTCCTGCAACCAGCTGTAGGTGCTCATCTGCAACCTGCCACACCTCCTCACCCAGACACCTGCCTGAAAATAATAATAATAATAATAATAATAATGATAGTAATTATGGTATTTGTTAAGCACTTACTATGTGCCAAGCACTGTTCTAAGCCCTGGAATAGATACCTATCCAGAAGATAGGACACCTTGGACACCTATCTAGGTGTTCTGGTTCTGCTCCCTCCCTCCCCTTCCCTTCCCCACCAGCCCCTACTCCTCTCTCTCTCCTTCTCCCCCCTTCCCCTTCCCCCCTTACTCTTCCCCCTCCCTCCCCCTTTCTCTTCCCCCTCCCTCCCCCTTTCTCTCAACCTTCGTCCCTCTCCCTGTCCCTCTCCCTTCCTCCCCCCTCCCTCTCCTTCCCTCTCCCTCTCTCTCCCTCTCTCCATCTGTCTCTCTCTCTCCCTCTACCTCTCCTCCTTTCTCTCGCTCCTCCTCTTGCTCTCTCTGCCTCCTTTTCCTTTTTCTCCTTTCCCCCTCCCCTCCATATCTATCCCTCCTCCCTCCCTTCTACCTTCCTCCCTCTCTTCTCTTTCTCCTTTTTCCCTCTCTCCATATCTGTCCCTCCTCTCTCCCTTCTACTTTCCTCCCTATACTTTCTTCTCTCTCTCCAGTCCCCAATCCCCAGCCTTTCTGGGTCACACTTAGGGTCCTTAGGTGCCCAACCAAGCAGCCAGGCATCTATCCCCACTACATACTCCCAAACATGGGCTTGGGAGTCAGAGATTGTGGGTTCTAATCCTGGCTTTGCCACTTGTCTGCTATGTGACCTTGGGCAAGCCACTTCACTTCTCTGTGCCTGTTACCTCATCTTTAAAATGGGGATTAAGACTGTGAGCCCCATGAGGGACAACCTGATCACCTTGTATCCTCCCCAGCACTTAGAACAGTGCTTTGCACATAGTAAGCGCTTAACAAATGCCATCATCATTACCTCCCAGAGATGATTGAGTCCTCACCTTCCCCAGGTCCCTCCCCAGGCCCTAGGCTGCCTCCTCAGAGCCTCTCCAGGGGTTCCTAGGGTTCCTGGGTGCTTTGTGCTGAGTTTCATGGTCCTTGGCTGGCCAGGGGGAACTCATCAATGTTCATTTCTTCCTCTGGGTTTGAGACCTTAGGATTTCAACGTACAGACAGGGGCCTTCTGGGTCTCCCACCAACAAACCCATGGATTAGCTTGGCTCCTGGTCCACCACATCCCAGGGATTAGAGCTGCAGCTGTGCCTCCCCTAGGAGATCCAGAGAGTTGGCTGATACAGGGATGCAGCCCATCAGGAACAAAATCCTGGCCCATTCGATCAGCCAATCGAATAGTATATATTGAGTGCTTTCTGTGCACAGAGCACTTTTGTGTTAGTATTAATGGTAGTAGCATTAATAGTTGTCATTGTCATCACAGTAGTAGTAATAGTAGTAGTAGCAGCGCTTACTGAACACCCACTTGATGTGGTGCACTGTAGTGGGTGCTAGGGAAGCACAGAATAACAAAGCAACATGATCCCTGCTCACAAGGATCTTGCACTCTGAATGGGAAGACAAATTTAAAAATATTTTCAACTAGAGTGCTTGGGTGATTACAATAGAATGAATGGATATGATTTCTGCCCTAGAGGGATTTACAACCTATCTGATGGTATTCATGTGATAATTAATGTGACAATAACCCTAACCCTAACCCCACCAGGTGTGCTTTCTCAAGCCCTAGCTATTCAGACTCAGTAAGCATTTAGAGAAGGAAATAAGGAAGTCTGAAAAGCTTGAGAAATGTCAACAGTAAAGGGAAGAAGAGACATTTGTTACACCAGGAAACCTAAGGAAATCTCCTCAGCCAGACCCGGTAGTTGAAAGGAAGATCTTGGCATGTCCCCAGCAGGGAGATTTGTGGGGCCCGATTTCTGCGTCCCCGTCTCCTGACTAGGCTCCTTGCTTCTGCCATTCACCTCTTCGGCCCCTCAGTTCTGCTATCGATCCAACTGCCTGCATCTGCTTGCCTCTGCCTCAGTCTTTACCCGTCCACATACACCTGTCTGAATCTGCTTCTTCATAGGAGAGAGGCATCCTATCCTCAAGGAGGGAGAGAGGCCTAGTGGTAAGAGCACAGGCCTAGGGAGTCAGGAGACCCAAGTTCTAATCCCCGCTCCATCACTAACCTGCTGTGTGACCTTGGACAAACCATTTAACTTCTCTGAGCCTCAATTTCCTTTTCTGCAACGTTGGGATAAGATACTGATCAGTTCTCTCCACCTTTTAGATTGTGAACCTTACAAAGGGGAGGTACTGAGTCCAAGCTGATAATCTTGTACACACCCCAGTTATTAATACACAATGCCCTGGCACATAGAAAGTGCTTATTAAATACCCTGAGAATAATTATTATTATTCACCTGTCTTTTCATATCTCTGAACACATTTGTCACTTTCTGGGTCCTGAAACCTTTACCCCTCTCCTTTTCTGTTTGCATTACTGATTTGCAGCCCCTCCCCATGGTTAATCCCCCATCCCCTGCCTGTGGCCTTCCTGCCCTGGGGCACTCTCTCAAGCCCTCTTCTTCACCTCTGTCTAGAATTTCACCCCTTCCCTCTTTTCCATCTGCACTGATAATAATAATGATGGCATTTGTTAAGCGCTTACTATGTGCGAAGCACTCTTCTAAGTGCTGGGGGGAATACAAGGTGATCAGGTTGTCCCACATGGGACTCACAGTCTTCATCCCCATTTTACAGATGAGGTAACCGAGGCTCAGAGAACTTAAGTGACTTGCCCAAAGTCACACAGCTGACAAGTGGCGGAGCTGAGATTAAACCCCATGACCTCTGACTCCCAAGCCCGTGCTCTTTCCACTGAGCCACACTGCTTCTCTACCCTCCTCAATCAATCCATCATTCAATGGTATTTATTGAATGCTTACTGTGTGCAGAGCACTGCACCAAGTACTTGGGAGAGTACAATAGAGTTGGTAGACATGATCCCTGCCCACAAAAGGCTTATAGTCTAGAGCTCCAGCCCCAACCTCAATCTGATGGTTCCAAGGGCACAGACATGGCCTGGCCCTATGATCCCTCCCCACCCACCCATCCTGTCCCAGAGACCCTGAGCCCAGCCTCTACCCACAGTATCAGGGATTTGCATCCTTGGCTCCTAGTCTCTCCCTGCTCCAGCCCAGCCCCAACCCCAACCCTAGACCCTGCCCCAGCTGTAGCCCCACCCCAGCTCTAGTCCCAGGCCCAGCCCCAACCCCAGGCCCTGCCCCTGTGCTTGGGAAAGTACAGTGGAAAGAGCACGGACTTTGGAGTCAGAGGTCATGGGTTCAAATACCGGCTCCACCAATTGTCAGCTGTGTGACTTTGGGCAAGTCACTTCACTTCTCTGTGCCTCAGTTACCTCATCTGTAAAATGGGGATTAAGACTGTGAGCCCCCTTTGGGACAATCTGATCACCTTGTAACCTCCCCAGTGCTTAGAACAGTGCTCTGCACTTTATAGTACAGAGCCTTTATAGTAAGCGCTTAATAAATGCCATCATTGTTATTTATTATTAAAATAGAGTAGGTAGACATGATGCCTGTCTATAATCAAGAGCCCCAGCCCCAATCCCAGACCCTGGCTCAGCCCCAGCTGTAACTCCAGCCCAGCCCTAGCCCCAGTCTTAACCTCAGCCTTAACTCCTACCCAGCCCCATCCCAGGTCTAGCCCCAATCACAGCTCCAGGCCCCAGCCTCAACCCCTGCTACAGCCCCAGGCCCAGCTGTAGCCCCGGCCACAACTCCAGCCTTACTGTTTGCAGTGCTGTACTAACCACTTAGGAGAGCACACCAAAAGAAAAATACAAGTTCCCTGCCCTCAAGGAGCTTACAGTCTAATATGGGAGTAAGGGGAAAATGGTGTAGTGGATAGAGCATGGGACTGGGAGTCAAAAGATTATGGGTTCTAATCCTGGCTCCACCACTTGTCTGCTGTGTGACCTCGGGCAAGTCACTTAATCAATCAATCAATCGTATTTATTGAGCGCTTACTGTGTGCAAAGCACTGTACTAAGCGCTTGGGAAGTACAAGTTGGCAACATATAGAGACAGTCCCTACCCAACAGTGGGCTCACAGTCTAACTTCTCTGTGCATCGGTCACTGCGTTTGTAAAATGGGGATTAATACTGTGAACCCCATGTGGAACATGGACTGTGTTCAACCTGATTAGCTTGTATCTACTGCAGCACTTAGTACACTGCCTGGCACATAGTAAATGCTTAACGAATACCATAAAAAGCAGTACTTATTAAGCACTTACAGCAGAGCACTGTACTAAGTGCTAGGGAGAATAAGATTGAGTAAGCAGATATGATTCACTGCTCTCAAGGAACTTATAGTCTCAAATAATACAATCTCATGAGAAGCTTGAGGTAGCAAGGAGCCAGTGGAAGTTTAGTTCTTCTTTTTATGGTATTTGTTAATACCATACACACTTTCTGGTGTACTTGGTTCTGGAGGGTTTCCATGCAATTTTCCTACTCTGAGCCCAAGTCTCGGGAGAGTTTCCCCATAGACGGCCACACCAGAGACTTGGGCTAGGCCCAAGGCCTAAACTGCAGGGAGCTGGTAGCCTCTGGCTGAGGGCTAGTCCTGAGGCCTGTGCTACAGGGCAATGGCGGCCTCCAGCTGAGGGCCAGGCCCAAGGCCTGCACTACTGAGCAATGGTAGCCTCTGGCTGAGGACCAGGCCTGAGGCCTACACCTCAGTGCAGTGGGGGCCTCCAGCTGAGGACCAGACGAGTCGGTAGACACGATCCCTGCCCACAAAAGGCTTATAGTCTAGAGCTCCAGCAGGGCAAACAGTGGGGGCCTCCAGCTGAGGACCAGGCCTGCACTACAGGGCACTGGTGGCTTCCGGCTGAGGACCAGGCCCGAGGCCTTCACCACAGGGAAATGGTGGCCTCTGGCTGAGGGCTCTGAAGCCCAGTCAGGAGTGTGGGGGACTTGGGATGATGTCATGGGAGCCAAAGTAAACCAAATTCAGGGGCAGCCCCAGAAACCACTGGATCCCCTCTGATAATTTCAGTTACCTATTGAGTCAGGACACAGGCTGCGTTAGAAAAAGGACCAGTAGAGGAAAGCACCATCCTTTTTGTGATGGGAAAAAGAAAAATGAGGTGTCTGGTGCTGAGCGAACCATCTAAGGAGGATTTTCCTGGATTCTTGCCACCACAGACTGTTTTCTTGCTGAAAAAACTGTGAAGTGAGAGGTGTGCACATGGAGGGTCCCATTTGTGACCCGCATGGGCTTCTGCACCCACACAGGTGAAGAAGGAAACACTTTAAGGATCTTCTGATTTCCTCCAGCTGGGCACTGAGGGGAATAGGAGTGTCAAGAGGAAATCTCCACATGCCAAGAGAAGGTCTCCTGTGAGGTCTCCTGTGATGCCTGTTTACTTATTTTGTTGTCTGTCACCCCTCCTCTAGACTGTAAGCCCGTTGTGGGCAGGGATTGTCTCTCTATTTCTATATTGTACTTTCCAAGTACCTAGTACAGTGCTCTGCACACAGCTCTCAATAAATATGATTGAGTGGATGAATGAATGATCTTTACCGGGGTGCCCTTCCTCTTTCATAGCCCCATCTGTCCGGGGAAGGAGCAGTTTTGATGTGGGGCTGCCTGATCAATACTACAGTTGTAGTAGTAGTAGTAGTGGCCCTAGTAGTGGTGGAAGAGTAGTAATTCCCTGTAAGTTTGTTATGGGCAGGTAATATGTCCACTAATTCTGTAGCATTGTACTCTTCCAAGCTCTTAGTACAATGCTCAATAAATACAGTTAAGTATTACTTAGTTACTTACTTACTTAGTAAGTGCTCAATAAATACAGTTGTTTGATTCACTGATAGTAGCAGCAATAGTATTTATTAAGTGCTGAATGTGTGCAAAGCACGGCACTAAATGCTGGGGAAAAGAATACACGGGTGAGAGGCAGACACAGTTCCTGGCCTCCCAGGGGCTCACAAGCTAAGAATAAGGTAGAGAAGGGACAGACACAATAGGAAATGTGAAATAATATAAACACAAAAACAATATAAAAGAAAAAGCTGAGAGTCCAACAAGCCCCAAAACACCCTCCCTCCTCAAATCTGACAATTACTCTCCCCCCTTCAAAGCCTTATTGAAGACACATCTCCCCCAAGAGGCCTTCCCAGATTAAGTCCCTCTTTTCTTCATCTTCCACTCCCTTCTGCGCCACCGTGCTGACTTGCTCTCTTTGCACTCTCCTACTCCAGTCCCACAGCATTTATGTACATATGTACATATGTGCATAAATGTACATATGTACGTATCCTCCTCACCTCCTCCAGGAGGCCTTCCCAGACTGAGCCCCCTCCTTCCTATCCCCATCCTCCCCCTCCCCATCCTCCCACCCTACCTCTTTCCCCTCCCCACAGCACCTGTATATATGTTTGTACATATTTATTACTCTATTTTACTTGTACCTATTTACTATTCTATTTATTTTATTTTGTTAATATGTTTTGTTTTGTTGTCTGTCTCCCCCTTCTAGACTGTGAGCCCACTGTTGGGTAGGGACCGTCTCTATAGGTTGCCAACTTGTACTTCCCAAGCGTTTAGTAGAGTGCTCTGCACACAGTAAGCACTCAATAAATACGATTGAATGAATGAATATCTGTAATTTTATTTATTTGTATTGATGTCTGTCTCCCCGCCTCTGGACTGTAAGCTTGTGGGCAGGGAATGCCACTGTTGATTGTTGTATTGTACTTTCCCAAGCGCTTAGTACAGTGCTCTGCACACAGTAAGTGCTCGATAAATATGATTGAAAGAATGAATAAGAGCAACTGGAAGGAGATTTGTGGGGAGGGAGGGTTTAGGCAGAGAAAGATTAAAAGGGTGCTAAAGATTTCCCTTCTTCTCCCTGGGGGAGGCAAGCCTGTGGTGCAAAGCATGGGGGGTTCACAGCAGAGCCCTAGAAAGCCTCAGCTGCTCCAATGCCTCTCGGCCTGACAGAGGTGGCTCAGTGGAAAGATCACGGGCTTTGGAGTCAGAGTTCATGGGTTCAAATACCAGCTCTGCCACTTGTCAGCTGTGTGACTTTGGGCAAGTCACTTAACTTCTCTGGGCCTCAGTTCCCTCATCTGTAAAATGGGGATTAAGACTGTGAGCCCCCCGTGGGACAACCTCATCACCTTGTAACCTCCCCAGCGCTTAGAACAGTGCTTTGCACATAGTAAGCGCTTAATAAATGCTATTATTATTATTATTATGCCAAACCCCAGCAGGTAGGGCTGGGCTCGCCGTGTGGGCCTCAGTCACCATTTATGTATAGAGTCCATGGGCCACAGGGACTCAGGTCCAGGTCTGCACCTGGGCAAGTTTGAGCAGCGTGGGCAGCTGGAGGGAAATCTTTTCTGGCCTGAAGCAGTACCTTGAAGTTTCAGCGAAGAAGCCAAGAATAAATGAGGAGATGGTACTAGCAGGGGTCAACATCTTGGGGAGCAGCAGGGCCTCCCCACAGGTGGTCTGCATGCAGAGACTGTAGGGTGTGTGCGTGTGTATGTGTGTCTGGGGAAAGCAGACTGCCTTGAATCTCAGAGACCTATGGAAAGATGGGTCATGGGCTTTGCCATTTGAAACTAAAGACTCTGAAACCCGGCACCCAGCTCTGCCCCGTTCTCACCAGGGGAGCTTAGAGGGTCAGCCCAGAGCAGTGGGAGCAGAGGACCTGGAGCTAGGAGGACCTTTGATCTGGTGGGGAAGAGAGAGCCCAGTCAGGATCTGGAGTTGCCACAAGGCGAGGCCCGACCCCCTCAGCAGCCCCAGCCTCAAGGGTAGGGGCCCAGCACTTTGGGGACCACCAGGCAAGGGATCCTGCAGGCTCAGGGGCAGGGAGCCGCCTTCAATCTAAGAGGCATCGCCGACCTCAGGCGGGGCCACGGTCCTGGGGTACGGCAGTCACTGGCCTTGGATCCTGCAGCTCCTGAAACATGAATCTCTTCTGGACCAACCTGGGACAACAGTCTGCTGCTGCTGCTGCTGCTGCTGCTGCTGCTGCTGCTGCTGCTTGCCACCATCACCACTGCTGCTCCTGCTGCCACTACTGCTGCCATCACTGCTCCTGCTGAACCCCAAGGTCAGGGAGGATTGAGCTGTGGAGTTGGGGGCTGCTGACTCTCAAACCTACTTGGTCAGCCCCCACCTCTCTCCTGCCTGTTAAATCTCAACTTTCCATTTGCCTTGAGATCATTCCCATTTGGGTGTCTTGCCCAAGGACAAGGTCATCAAGTTTCACATGTCTAAACTGAGTTTCTCATCTTTCCTTCAAAACCTATCTCCTCACTCCTAACCTAACTTTCCTAACGGTTGAATGAACCACCATACTCCATGTCCCCAGTGCCCACAGTTTTTGACTCCTCTCTGTCCAGTATGTTACTAAATTCTGCTTGCTTTTTCCCCCTCTCAACATTTTCTGACCCTACCCCCTTGTGTCCACCCAAATGGTCACCACCCTGACCCAGGGGCTCATCATATTTCAACTAGATCACTGTATCCACCTCCACGCTGTTCCCTCAGCCTCCAGTCTCTCCTCTCTCTTGTCCATATGTCATTTTTCAGAAAAAGAGACTGAGAAGGAATGGCCAGAGTGATAGGAGGAGAACCAGGAGAGAACAAGGTCAGTGAAGCCGAGGTTGGATAATGTTTCCAGAAGGGGGTGGTCCACAGTGTCAAAGGCAGCTGAGAGGTCAAAGAGGATTAGGATGGAGTAGAGGCCGTTGGATTTGGCAAGAAGGTCACTGTTTTCAGCAGTGAAAGGGGTGGAATTTAGATTACAATGGGTCAAGGAGAGAATTGAAGGGTTCCTCTCTTCCTCATGGAGACAGTGGGTGTAGACAACTCACTGAAGGATTTTAGAGAGGGATGGTAGGAGGGAGACGGGACGATAACTGGGGGGAGCCATGAGGTCACGGGTTGTAGTGGTCATCATTGTAGAGGTAGTAGTAGTAGTAGTAGTAGTAGTAGTAGTAGTAGTAGTAGTAGTAATTGTAGTAGTAGTAAATAGTTTTTAAATTTGGGTGCCCTCCAAATATCCGTGTGATCTTCAGGCCCCCTCCTTGGCAGTGTAATCAGTTGAGTCACAGTGAAACCCTGCCTGACCCTTTCCCCCATCACTTCTGGAGGGAAGAGGGCTCTACAGTTCATTCATTCATTCATTCAGTTGTATTTATTGAGAGCTTACTGGAGCCTACACTGCCCTTGAAAAATGGCATAGTGGATAGAGCCCAAGTCTGAGAGTCAGAAGGTCACGGGTTCTAGTTCTGGCTCTGCCACTTTTCATTCATTCATTAATTCACTCGTATTTATTGAACACTTACTGTGTGCAGAGCACTGTACTAAGTAAGCGCTTGGGAAGTACAAATCGGCAACATATAGAGACGGTCCCAATGGGCTCACAGTCTAGAAGGGGGAGACAGACAACAAAACAAAACAAGTAGAATAAATAGAATTATAGCTATGTACACATCATTAATACAATAGAGTAATAAATATATACAAATATACACAAATGCTGTGCAGAGGGGAGGGGGTAAGGCAGAGGGAGGGAGGGGGGGCGATGGGGAGGAGGAGGAGGAGAGGAAAAGGGGGGCTCAGTCTGGGAAGGCTTCCTGGAGGAGATGAGCTCTAAGTAGGGCTTTGAAGGGAAGAAGAGAGCTAGTTTGGCGGGTGTGTGGAGGGAGGGCATTCCAGGCCAGAGGTAGGATGTGGGCCAGGGGTCGATGGCAGGACAGGCGAGAACGAGGCACAGTGAGGAGGATAGCGGCAGAGGAGTGGAGGGTGTGGGCTGGGCTGTAGAAGGAGAGAAGGGAGGTGAGGTAGGAGGAGGCGAGGTGATGGAGAGCTTTGAAGTTCATAGTGACGAGTTTTTGCTTCATACGAAGGTTGAAGCAACCACTAGAGATTTTTGAGGAGGGGAGTGACACGCCCTTTCCTCTCCATCCAAACCGCTACCCTGCTCATTCAAGCTCTCATCCTATCCTGTCTGGACTACTGCATTAGCCTTCTCTCTGATCTCCCATCCTCGTGTCTCTCCCCACTTCAATCCATACTTCATGCTGCTGCTGCCTGGATTGTCTTTGTCCAGAAATGCTCTGGGCATGTTACTCCCCTCCTCAAAAATCTCCAGTGGCTACCAATCAATCTGCGCATCAGGCAGAAACTCCTCACCCTCGTCTTCAAGGCTCTCCATCACCTCGCCCCCTCCTACCTCACCTCCCTTCTCTCCTTCTACAGCCCAGCCCGCACCCTCTGCTCCTCTGCCGCTAATCTCCTCACCGTGCCTCGTTCTCGCCTGTCCCACCATCGACCCCCGGCCCACGTCATCCCCTGGGCCTGGAATGCCCTCCCTCTGCCCATCCGCCAAGGTAGCTCTCTTCCTCCCTTCAAGGCCCTACTGAGAGCTCACCTACTCCAGGAGGCCTTTCCAAACTGAGCCCCTTCCTTCCTCTCCCCCTCGTCCCCCTCTCCATCTCCCCCATCTTTCCTCCTTCCCTTCCCCACAGCACCTGTATATATGTATATATGTTTGTACATATTTATTACTCTATTTATTTATCTTACTTGTACATATCTATTCTATTTATTTTATTTTGTTAGTATGTTTGGTTTTGTTCTCTGTCTCCCCCTTCTAGACATTCCATCTGGATGTCTGCCCGCCACCTAAAACTCAAGATGTCCAAGACTGAACTCCTTGTCTTCCCTCCCAAACCCTGCCCTCTCCCTGACTTTCTCATCTCTGTTGACGGCACTACCATCCTTCCCATCTCACAAGCCCGCAACCTTGGTGTCATCCTCGACTCCGCTCTCTCGTTCACCCCTCACATCCAAGCCGTCACCAAAACCTGCCGGTCTCAGCTCCGCAATATTGCCAAGATCCACCCTTTCCTTTCCATCCACACCGCTACCCTTCTCATTCAAGCTCTCATCCTATCCCATCTGGACTACTGCATCAGCCTTCTCTCTGATCTCCCATCCTCTTGTCTCTCCCCACTTCAATCCATACTTCATGCTGCTGCCCGGATTGTCTTTGTCCAGAAACGCTCTGGGCATGTTACTCCCCTCCTTAAAAATCTCCAGTGGCTACCAATCAATCTGCACATCAGGCAGAAACTCCTCACCCTGGGCTTCAAGGCTGTCCATCACCTCGCCCCCTCCTACCTCACCTCCCTTCTCTCCTTCTACAGCCCACCCCGCACCCTCCGCTCCTCTGCCGCTAATCTCCTCACCGTACCTCGTTCTCGCTTGTCCCGCCATCGACTCCCGGCCCACGTCATCCCCCTGGCCTGGAATGCCCTCCCTCTGCCCATCCGCCAAGCTAGCTCTCTTCCTCCCTTCAAGGCCCTACTGAGAGCTCACCTACTCCAGGAGGCCTTCCCAGACTGAGCCCCTTCCTTCCTCTCCCCCTCCTCCCCCTCTCCATCCCCCCCATCTTACCTCCTTCCCTTCCCCACAGCACCTGTATATATATGTTTGTACATATTTGTTACTCTATTTATTTTACTTGTACATATCTATTCTATTTATTTTATTTTGTTAGTATGTTTGGTTTTGTTCTCTGTCTCCCCCTTTTAGACCGTGAGCCCACTGTTGGGTAGGGACTGTCTCTATATGTTGCCAACTTGTACTTCCCAAGTGCTTAGTACAGTGCTCTGCACACAGTAAGCGCTCAATAAATATGATAGATGATGATGACGATGTGAGCCCGCTGTTGGGTAGGGACCGTCTCTATGTGTTGCCGACTTGTACTTCCCAAGCGCTTAGTACAGTGCTCTGCACACAGTAAGCGCTCAATAAATACGATTGATTGATTGATTGATTGATGCCCCAAGCATTTCTTTACAAAGATAATCCAGACAGCAGAGTGAAGAATAGACTGAAGCGGGGAGAGACAGGAGGATGGGAGATCAGAAAGGAGGCCGATGCAGTAATCCAGTAGGGATAGGATGAGAGATTGAACCAACAAGGTAGTGGTTTGGATGGAGAGGAAAGGGCGAATCTTGGCAATGGTCCCACCATGTTCTGGGCCATCTATTCTGGGCCATCATCCTAGACGCAACATGGTGTAGTGGATAGAGCATGGGCCTGGGAGTCAAAAGGTTATGGGTTCTAATCCTGGCTCTGCCACTTGTCTGCTGTGTGACCTTGGGCAAGTCACTTCACTTCTCTGTGCCTCAGTTACCTCATCTCTAAAATGGGGATTGAAACTCTGAGCCCCATGCGGGACAGGGACTGTGTCCAACCCAATTTTCTTGTACCCACCCCAGCACTTAGTACAGTGCCTGGCACAGAGTAAGCACTTAACAAATACCATTATTATTATTATTTTTAACAAATACCACAATTATTATTATTATTATTAACAAATATCACAATTATTGTTATTATTATTGTAAGTAAGATGGCATTTATTATGCATTTACTATAAGGCAAATACTGTCCTAAGTGCTGGGCTGTATAATCAGTTCAGACACAGTCCATGTCCCACACGGGGCTCACAATCTGAAAGGGAGGGAGAACAGATATTTTGTCCCCATTTTACTGATGAAGAAACTGAGGCCCGGAGAGGATAAGTGACTGCCCAAGTTCCCCCAGCAGACAAGTGGCAAAGCTGGGATTTGCACCTGGGTCTCTCAACTCCCAGGCTTGGGCTCTTTCCAGTGGACCACTCTGCTTGAGGGGGCAATGGGGGACCTGGAAATGGGAGACAGAAAATGGTCTAATTCCCTGAAAAACTCTTCCAGCTCAACCCCCAAGGACCGATCCCCTGCCTCTGACCTGGACATAACTGATGGCACAGCCAGGCCAAACATGTCAAGGCCAGCCTCAGGTCAGCTGTGTGAAGATGTCATGTCATGCCCAGAGCTACAGGCCAGGCTCTTCCTACACCTGGGCTTGGTTTGCTTTTTGTTGTTCAGGCATTTTAGGGTACTAATGGGGGCGGTGAGGGCAATAAGTACCTAAGCTGTTGAAATTTAGCATCTCACGTTACAAATAATGGAAGAAAATTAAGTCTGACTCTAATGCACTTCCTTACTGCTATGACAATTGTCTAGATAAAGAGATAAATGGCATTTTTCTTTGGAAAGTACAGTTGTTGTCTGGGAATATTTACCTTGGCCCCACTTGCAAATATTTCACGTTATTATAGGCTACATTGACTTTGGCCATTATTTTCAGAATATTCTCCCCAAGCTTTGAGCCCCCAGTCAGGCCACAAGCCAAATGTGAAGTTGACAGCGACGGATGCCCACCTGGGCAGGAAGTTGGTCTGGAGCCCAAACCCATAGCATGGGGCTGAATTCTGCTTCCCGTGGTCTGTGCGCTGCAGTTCCCAGGGAAGTCCTGGTCAATGCCATCAGCCCCCTGCCCTTATTCTCAGTCAGCTTCTCCTAGGTAGGGCTGGCTACAGACATTTTGATTGCCCCAAGGCAGAGCATAATGAATGCCCTCTTCAGCTTCCTGTTCCATAAGGTTCAGGGCATCTGCAGTGTAGTTTTAGTACTATTAATAATAATGATCAATGCTGGCTGCACACAGAGTACTTGGCCCAGTCACATCAGACGCAGTCCCTGCCCCACAAGAGACTCACAGTTTAAGGAAAACAGGTATTTAGTTTCCATTTTAACAAATGAGGAAACTGAAGCACAGAGAAATTAAGTGACTTGCCCAAAGTCACACAGGTGGCAAGTGGTGGAATGTGGCAAGTGGTGGAATCAGGATCAGAACCCAGGTTCTTTGACTCCCAGGCCCGGTCTCTTTCCACTAGGCCACATAATATAATAATTATGTCATGCATAACATCTTTGGAAGCCAGAGAGTGTATCTCTGGGGTGACCACTGACGTTCCCCTTACACCTTCTCCAGGTCTCTGCTGGAGAACTCAAGCACTGTTTCTGACAAAGGAGCAGAGAGGGCTTGAGTGCCCTGCAACTCCCCTTCCAGCCATCCTGCTCCATGGCTGCCCGCCCTGATGATGACCCACCCTGAAGTGACCCTGCCCAGACTGAGCTTCTGAAGCCCACCCTGCCCCTAGGCCTTGTGGGGAAAGGGACCATCAGTACAAGGGATTTTGCCACAGGGCAGGCCTGGCTGGGAGGGAGGGGAGTTGCGCAGCCCAGCAGAGCCCAGCCTCAACCAGAGCCTGGCCCTCACTGGAGCCCAGCCCCCACCTAATCTCAGCACCCACCGGAGCCCAGCTCCCATTATAGCCCGACTCCCACCAGAGCCCAACCCACACCAGAGTCAGACACCCAGCATTCATTCATTCATTCATTCCATTGTATTTATTGAGTGCTTACCATGTGCAGAGCACTGTACTAAGTGCTTGGGAAAGTACAATACAACAATAAAACAATAAACAGTGACATCCTCTGCCCACAACAAGCTCATAGTCTAGATGAGGGGAGACAGACATCAATACAAATAAATAAAATTACAGATACGTACATAAGTGCTTCGGAGCTGGGAGAGGGGAAGAGCAAACGGATAAATAAAATTACAGATATGTACATAAGTGCTTTGGGCCGGGATGGGAGAAGAGCAAAGGGAGCAAGTTAGGGCGACGCAGAAGCGAGTGGGAGATGAAGAAAATTGGGGCTTAATCTGGTTAGGCCTGATGCCCACCAGAGCCCAGCCCCCACAAAGCCCGGCCTCTACCACAGCCCAGCCCCCACCAGAGCTGGACCCCCTTCAGAACTAGGTCCCCAAGGGAGCTCAGCTCCACCCAGAACCCAGCAACCACCAGACCCTGATCCCCACTAGAGCCCGGCCCACACCAGAGCTCAGCCCCCCAAAAAGATCCCAACTCCCTCAGAACCCAGAAGCCACCAGAGCTTGACCTCCACCAGAATCCTCCCTGTGCCAGAGCCCAACACCCAGCACAGCCTGGCCTGCACCAAAGCCTGACCCCCACCAGAACCTGACTCCCACCACAGCTGGGCCCCCACCAGACTTAAGACTCCCACCAGAGTCAGACCCCCTCCAGAACTTGGCCTCCACCAGGGCGGGATGCCCAACAGAGCCCGACTCCCTCCAGAACCCAACTCCCTCCAGAACCCAGCAGCCACCAGAGCCCAACCCCCACCATAGACCAGCCCCCACCAGAGCCTAACCCCCACCGTAACTCAGACCCCACCAGAACCTGACCCCCATCAGAACCCAATGCCCACTAGAGCCCAGACTCCACCAGAGCCCAACCTCCCCAGAACAAGACCCTCATCAGAGCCCGGCCCCCACCAGAGCCTGACCTCTACCAGAGCCTGATGCCAGCTAGAGCCTGGCCTCCACAAGAGCCTGACCTTCACCAGAACCTGACCCTGACCAGCGCCTGACTCCCACCAGAGCCTGATCTGTTTCAGAGTCCAGCCCTCACCAGAGCTTGGCCTCCACTAGAGCTTAACCCCAGAGCCTGGCCTCCAGCAGAGTCTGACCCCCACTAGAGCGTGACACCCACCAGAGCATGATCCCCACCAGAGCTGGGCCACCACCTGAGTCCAAACTCCACCAGAGCCCCACCCCAACCAGAGCTGGGCCACCAATACAGCCAGACCCCCTCCAGAACCAGCAGTCACCAGAGCTCAATTCCAACTAGAACACAACCCCCACCAGAACCCAACTCCCTCCAGAACCCGGCAGCCACCAGAGCCTGACCCCTATCAGAGCCCGGTCCCCACCAGGACTTGATCCCCACCAGAGTCTGGTGCTCAGGAGAGCAAGATCCCTACCAGAACCCAACCCCCTTCAGAACCTGGCAGCAACCAGAACCCGACACCTACCTCAGCCCTGTTCCCACCAGAGCCCAACCTCCACTAGAACCTGACCCCAACCAGAACCGGACGCCCACCAGAGCCCAACCACCACCAGAGCCCGGCTTCCACTAGAGCCTGGCCCCCACCTGAGCCCTGTTCCCACCAAACCCTCTCCTGCTCCCCCACCAGAACCCTGGCCCCTTGGAGGCCTTCCCAGACTGAGCCCCCTTTTTCCTCTCCTCCTCCCCATCCCCCCACCCTACCTAATTCCCCTCCCCAAAGCACCTGCATATATGTTTGTACAGATTTATTACTCTATTTTACTTGTACATATTTACTATTCTATTTATTTTGTTAATGATGTGCATCTAGCTTTATCTCTATTTATTCTGATGACTTGACACCTGTCCACATGTTTTGTTTTGTTGTCTGTCTCCCCCTTCTAGACTGTGAGCCCGTTGTTCAGTAGGGACCGTCTCTATGTGTTGCCAACTTGTACTTCCCAAGCGCTTAGTACAGTGCTCTGCTCACAGTAAGCACTCAATAAATACAATTGAATGAATGAATGAATGGAGCCTGACCCCCATCAGAGCTCTGGTGCCTCCCGATCCTGTCTTCTTCTACAGCCTGGCCCCTAATTCAGAGGCCCACCAGTGGAAACACTTGGCTGAATCGTGGCTCTTGGGCTGAGCTGATGCTGCTGATCCTTCTGGACTGATCCTTCTGGACATGACCTTGGGCTTGGGTGGAATGAATTCAGTGGTCCTTAACCTCTTGTCTATCACCCCTCATTCCCCACATCTGAAGGGAGTCAGTGGAAACCGAGAATCACTGGATCAAGTAATGGTTCTTTGGTTCCCAATCTGACAAAAAGCTGAATCAGGGGCATCCAAGGCCCCACCAGAGGGTGATGGGTGCGCCCTGCCCCCAGGAAAGTGACCAGCATCCGACCTCTCGAGAGCTAGCGAGGGACACGCACAAACACTCTTTTATTTTCTAGGATGAATAATGGAGAAGGAGTGGGAAATTCAGATGGTTCTTTTGCCCATTAGGTGAGTAAACATTCCTAGTTCAATGAGGTCACAGTCCCCTCTCTGGGAGGGGAAAGGGGCTATAAAGCCTCAGGCGAGCAGTAGAGCAGCACAGAGTGGCACAGAGCGGGTGCTGGGTCTCATAGCTCACAGTTCGGGACACAGCCCATTTCATCGCCAACATGAAGCTGATGGCCGTCTTTCTGGTGGTCGCCGTGGCCACCTGCAGCTACTCAGGTAAGTTGTGGCGGGGGCTGGAGAGGAGCAAGAGGCTGAGCATGGGTTGCTCAGTCAGGTCATGCCCTGGAGGTGGTGGGACTGCCTCCTGAGAGTGAGACCCAGAGGGAGGAATATCACCTTCCTCCCCTTGGACTCTCACTTCTCATAATGGCAGGTGGCAACTGCCTTCACCTCCCCCGGCAGACAGATTCCATAACAGCCAAGAAAGGTTTTTGCACCTAAACCTAAATGATTTCTGTTCCGCAGCGACGGCCTTCTTGGTGGATTCAGTCGTTGACAGAGTTGCTAAACCTCTCAAGCCTGCCCTGAACCCAGTGATGGATACCGTGTCCAACCCCCTCCTTGGCTCCTTCAACCCTCTGAAGTTCATCCTTGGGAACCTGGGTATCTCCGTGGAACACCTTGTAGAAGGAACCACAAAATGTGTGAATGAGCTGGGGCCTGAGGCCGTGGGGGCAGTGAAGAGTTTGCTGGTAAAAATAGTAATCCCTCTCATTGAGTCACCATATTGGTTTTCTTTACAGCTTAATGTCCGGCGGGGGCGATGCTACCAAAATCCTGTGGGGTGAAGGGATTTTCTTCCTAGAGTCTCAACTGCCCAGGGCTGAGGATGGCAGAGGGAGACTGGTTGTGCAGAGCTCACACCTCCTGTGTTCTGAAGAGAGTGGAATCAGCTGATAACACTCCATCAGCATCCCTGGCCCCACCTGACACCCCATATGGAACAAGGGGAAGAACTGTGCTCCACAGAGAAGTTTGGTTTGGCAGGAGAGATGATGGTGGGGAATTTCTCGGGCCCTCAGTTTATGGCTTCAGCTATTTATTAAAGTACTTACTAGGTGTCAGTAACTGTGCTAGGAGCTGGTTTAGGCAAGACAGTGCTCTGCACATAGTAAGCGCTCAATAAATACGATTGATTGATTGATTGATCAGATGCAGCCTCTGTTCCACATGGGGCCCATAATCTATTTGGGAGAGAGCAGGCATTTTATCCCTACTTTTCAGATGAGGAAACTGAGGCCCAGAGGATTAAATGACTTGCCCGAGTTCACACAGCAGGCCACAGTAGAGCCAGGACTAGAATTGGGACTCGGCTTGGCCAGTGACTGAACCCCAACCTTGGAACTTGTGCCACCAGCATTTACAGTGTTGGTGGAAGTGGCCCCACTCATCTCCTGAGAATGACTGGGACCAGGCTGGTAGAACTGTTCACTTGTTGCAGAGTCCCAGTCTGTGGAGATTGGCTCTCCTCTGCCTCCCATTCCTCATCCCCCACCAGCTCAGCACCACTGCCCGCCTCTGCGTGGTTCTCCGAACAGGCTCACCCCGGCACTCACGGTTCTATTTCTGTCTTTCAGGGAGCTCTAACCCTGTTTGGCTGAGCTGCAGCGGGGGCATGTGGACAACGACACGCTTCCCTGTTGGGCCTGACCTGGCCGGGTCCCAGCGCACGTTCCGGTGGACAGAGTCCCGGGCTCTTTCAGTCCCCTTCCCTTGCTTGTTTCAATAAATGAGATTTGATGTACTTTCCTGTGTCAGTGTCCTCCCTTCCATGGGCTGAAATGGAGCCCTTGAACCCTGGCCTGGGGGCCTGGAAGCAGCCTTGTGGGCTGGGGGTGAGGGTGGGGTCTGATGGGTCGAGACCCTGAGTGACCCCGATCAGGACGTGGCCCAACGAAAAAGTGGCCACCTTGGGGATAGTGGTTCTGTCTCCCCCAGCCATTGGGCAACCTGTGCCCCGGCCCAGATGGACATACTGCAGCCCTTATCCTTTGGCTCAGCCTTGCCCATCAGTCACTGCTCACTGGGCCTGGGGCTGGAGCTGCTTTAGAGGTAGGTGAAGGACTCCCTGCCCAGTGGCTTTGAAGCCCCACCACTGGAGGTCAGGGGGCACAGACTGATGCAGGGCAGTTCCCCTTCCATCTGGAGGGGCCCCATGCTCCAGGAAACAGTGGGTGGCACAGACAGGGTGGCCCCACAACCGTAGCCGCTTACCTCACTCTCTCCTCTAACCAGCTGTAGGTGCTCACCTGCAACCTGCCACACATTCTCACCCAGGCACCTGCCTGGAAATCGTAGGTGGGGGGCAGGGGTGCTAGTTCTGCTCCCTCCCTTCCCTTCCCCCTTCTCCATCAGCTTCTGGCCACCCCACTCCCACCAACCACAGTGACAGAAAGTCTGTCCTCTCCAGGAGCTGCAATCTGAAGTGTGGAGGAGCCTCAGAACACTCCTCCATGCACATAATCCCTCCCACCCTAGCCCTAACCCCGCATGCCTCCCAGTCTGTTATTTGCCTGCTATAACATTTCTGCCAGCTCTGCCACTAGCTTGGGCAAGTCACTTGACTTTGTGCCTCAGTTTCCTCATCTGTCATCTGACAGGTGATCAGTCTCCCCACTTTCAAAGTCTTATTTAAAGCACATCTTTTCCAAGAGGCCTTCCCCGATTAAGCCCTTATTTCCTCTTCTCCAACTCCCTTCGGCATCATCCTTGCACTTGCACCCTCTATTTGCCTCTCCCTCCTATTTTGACTGTGGGCTCCTTGTGGGACTGTGAGCTCCCTCTAGACTGTGAGCTCGTTGTGGGCGAGAATGTGTCTGTTTGTTGTTATATTGTACTCTCCCAAGCACTTAGTACAGTGCTTTGCACACAGTAAGCGTTCAATAAGTACGATTGATTGAATAAATGAATGAATGAATGAAAGAATAGGAACTGTTTCTGGTCTGTTTGTATCTACACAAGTGTTTGGCACATAATAAGCATACAACAATTATTATTTATTTCACAGATGCTGCTGCCAGTGGTGAGAATGCATCCATACATGTTGAGAGAAAGTCACTTGCACACTTCATCTCAGTTCTGGGTCCTCGTCTGTTCTCCATTTACACCCACTCCCTTGGAGAACTTATTCATTCTCATGGCTCCAACTACCATCTTTATGTCGATGATTCCCAAATCTACATCTCCTGCCCTGATTTCTCTCCTTCTCTGCAGTCTCACATTTCCTCTGCCTTAAATACATCTCTACCCAGATGTCCCACTGACACCTCAAACTTAACATGTCCAAAACAGAACTCCTCATCTTCCCACGCTAACCCTGTCCTGCCCCTGACTTTTACCTCACTGTAGACAGCACTACCATCCTTCCTGTCTCAGAAGCCCATTACCTTGGCGTTATCCTCGACTCAACCTCTCATTCAACCTACACATTCAATCTCTCACCAAATCTGGTCAGTTCTATCTTCACAGCATAACTAATATCGCCCTTTCATCCCCCATCCAAATTGCCACCGTGTTAATCCAAGCACTTATTCTATCACACCATGATTACTGCATCAACCTCCTTGCTGACCTCCCTGCCTCCTGTATCTTGTCACTTCAGTCCATACTTCACTCTGCTGCTCGGATCATTTTTCTACAAAACTGTTCATCCCATGTTCCCTCACTCCTCAAAATCTTCTAGTGGTTGCCTATCCACCTCCACATCAAACAGAAACTCCTTACCATCAACTTTAAAGCACTCAATCACCTTGCCCCCTCCTACCTTACCTCCCTGATTTCCTACTACAACCCAGCCCTCACACTTTGCTCCTCTAATGCCAAACTACCCACTGTACCTTGATCTCATCTATCTTGCTGCCTACCTCTCACCCACGTCCTGCCACTGGTCTGGAATATCCTCCCTCTTCATAACCAACAGACAATCAGTCTCGTTTCATTCATCCAGTCAGTCAAACACATTTATTGAGCACTTACTTTGTGTAGAGCACTGTATTAAGTGCTTGGGAGAATAAAATACAAAATTAAACAGACAAATTCCCTGACCACAGTGAGCTTACCGTCTGGGCCGGGGAAATAGACATTAATGTAAATAAATAAATTGCAGATATGTATATAAGTGCTCTGGGGCTGGGAGGGGGGAAACATTTGGAACAAGTCAGGGTGACAGAAAAGGGAATCGGAGAAGAGGAAAGGGGGGCTTAGGCAAGACCTCTTGGAGATGTCCCTTCAATAAGGCTTTGAAGGAGGGGAGAGGAGGGCATTCCAGGCCAGAGGCAGGACATGGGCAAGGGGTCGGTGGCAAGATAGAAGAAATCGAGGCATAATGTGAGAAGGTTAGCATTAGAGGAGCGAAGTGTGTGGGCTGGGTTGTAGTAGGAGAATAATGAGGTGAGATAGGAGGGGGCAAGGAGATTGAGTGCTTTGAAGCCAATGATGAGGAGTTTTCATTTGATGCAGAGGTGGATGGAAAACCACTAAAGTTTTTTGAGGAGTGGGGTGACATGTCCTGAATGTTTTTGAAGAAAAATGATCCAGGCAGCAGAGTAAAGTATGGACAGGAGTGGGGAGAGGTAGGAGGGTGAAAGGTCAGCAAGGAGGCTGATGCAGTAATCCTGGAGGGATAGGATGAGTAATTGTATTAGCGTGGTAGCAGTTTGGATGGAGAGGAAAGGGCAGATTTTAGTGATGTTCTGAGGCTGGGACTGACAGGATTTAGTGATGGATTGAAAATGTGGGTTGAATGATAGTGAGGAGTCAAGGATAACACCAAGGTTACAGGCTTGTGAGACAAGAAGGATAGTGGTGCTATCTACAGCAATGGGAAAGCCATGGGGAGGCAGGGTTTCGGTGGGAAGGTAAGGAGTTCTGTTTAGGACATGTTAAGCTTGAGGTAACTGGAGGACATCCAACAGTGATGTCTTGAAGGCAGGAGGAAATGCAAGACTGCAGAGAGGGAGAGAAATTGCCCTGGAGATGTAGATTTGGGTATCATCTGCATAGAGGTGGTAGTTGAAGCCATGGGAGAGAATGAGTTCTTCAAGGGAGTGGGTGTAGATGAAGAATAGAAGGGGACCCTTGAGGGACACCCACAGTCAGGGGATGGGAGACAGAGGAGGAATCCATGGGGGAGATTGAGAATGATCGGCCAGAGAGAACCAGGAGAGGATAGTGTCACTGAGGCCAAGGTCGGATAAATTTTCCAGGAGAAGGGGTTGGTCCACGGTGTCGAAGGCAGTTGAGAAGTCAAGGAGAATTAGGAAGGAGTAGACGCCATTGGATTTGGTAGGAAGGAGATCATTTGTGACCTTTGAGAGGGTGGTTTCTGTGGAATGAAGGGGACGAAAGCCAGATTGGAGGGAGTCAAGGAGAGAATTGGAGGAGAGGAATTTGAGACAACAGGTCTCAAGCAACTAGTACAGTGCTCTGCACAGTAAGCACTCAATAAATATGATGGATTGATTGATTTGCCTGAGAAAATGCAGCTGCAGATCTCTTCTGTCCCCTGTCATTCGGGTGAGCAAGCCTCAGACACCAGCAGTTAAAGAGGGGAAAGGCATGTCTTTCTGCCGGCTGGGTATACTTGCTGGTTTTGCTTTTTTTTTTTGCAGTAGTGGTGATGGTTTGTACTGGGCCATTCACACTCTCTTCCCCAGGCCCCTGTTCCCAGCAGAACCCACTGAGGAGCAGCTGGTAGAAGGCAGAAGGGAACTTTACGCGGGACACTGTCTGTGTTTGATCTACCCATATTGTATCTACTCCAGTACTTAGTATAATGCTTGGCATATGTGAGGTGCTTAACAAACACCACATTTTTATTATTATCATTTTGCAGTTTGGGGTCCTGTAGCTGAACAGCTCTGAGACCTCGACAGCAGCAGAGCTTGCTGCACCCTCCCCACTTTGGTAGGCAGCATTGAGATGGATACTCAGGTGGGCGGCTTGGGCAGGACTGAGCGGCTCTCAGAAGGACGCTTGGCTCGGCTGGCTCTGACAGCGGCAAGGTGCAGGGAAGGAATCTTCCTCTCCTCTACTCTGCTCTTCCCCGCCCACCTGCCTCCTTGCCTGCTGTCCTCAACCCTCTTCAAGGGCCCTTCCTGTCCACCCTCAAGGGTCCATCCCCGAGGGCCCAGCCCGGCCCCATACTGGCCAAGGGCACTGAAACCCACCCTGCCCCACCCAGTGCTGGGGGTAGCTCAAGCTGCAGTCCCTGCGTTCTTGGCAGGGAATGTGGCTAGAGACTCTTTTGTATTGTACTACCCCAAGTCCTTAGTACGATGCTCTACATACAGTAAGCACTCAATAAATACCGTTGATAGGATGAAGTCAATCCCATGGAAAGACCATTAGACCCAACCCAAATGATTCAGCCTCAGACACCTATACGTCCAGGGTTTTTACTTTCAGTCTCAAGCCACACTTGGCCTTAGCTCCCACCCTCAAGTCCCGTGGCTCAGAAACAGCCCTTGTGGCCCCAGGGACCTGGGGGTGGAGTGCAAAGTTGCTGGAGCAAGCCAGGGTGGAGACTCTTTGGGCAGACTCGGACAGACCTAGGCAAATCAGTGCATCTGGGACCTGGGGCCTGCAAGGGCTGTCACTGGTTGTCCTTGTCGGGGGCTCTTAGAATGGGGATTACCAGGTTGGAAACTGGGACAACTGGAGGCAGAGGGGGAGACAGAGAGGTGCCTGAAACATACCAAAGACTGGGGGCCAGAAAGGTGATGT